>NC_090266.1:906267120-906589342 GCF_040414725.1 Anabrus simplex
ATCCCCAGAAATCTTATCAGTTCTAGCCGCTTTTCTAGTTTTAAACTTTTGTATCTTATTGTAAATGTCATTGTTATCATATGTAAATTTTAATGCTTCTTTAGCCCTAGTCTCCTCCTCTATCTTTACATTATCCTTGTAACCAACAATCTTTACATACTGCTGACTGAATACCTCTGCCTTTTGAAGATCCTCACATACACACTCCCTTTGTTCATTAATTATTCCTGGAATGTCCTTCTTGGAACCTGTTTCTGCCTTAGAATACCTATGCATACCTTTCCATTTTTCACTAAAATTTGTATGATTGCCAATTATGCTTGCCATCATGTTATCCTTAGATGCCTTCTTTGCTAAATTCAATTTTTTAGTAAGTTCCTTCAATTTCTCCTTACTTCCACAGCCATTTCTAACTCTATTTCTTTCCAGTCTGCGCCTCCTTCTTAGTCTCTTTATTTCTCTATTATAATAAGGTGGGTCTTTACCATTCCTTACCACCCTTAAAGGTACAAACCTGTTTTTGAATTCCTCAACAATTGCTTTAAACCCATCCCAGAGTCTGTTTACATTTTTATTTACCGTTTTCCACCGATCATAGTTACTTTTTAGAAACTGCCTCATGCCTGCTTTATCAGCCATATGGTACTGCCTAATAGTCCTACTTTAAGACCTTCCTTTCTATCACATTTATTTTTAACTACGACAAAAACAGCTTCATGATCACTAATAGGGTACCATCTATTACTTCCGTTTCTCTATAGAGCTCATCTGGTTTTATCAGCACCACATCCAGGATATTTTTCCCTCTGGTCGGTTCCATCACTTTCTGAATCAGCTGTCCTTCCCATATTAACTTATTTGCCATTTGTTGGTCATGTTTCCTGTCGTTTGCATTTCCTTCTCAATTGACATCTGGTAAATTCAGATCTCCTGCTACAATCACATTTCTTTCCATGTCGTTTCCTACATAGCTGATTATCTTACCAAATAATTCTGAATCCGTGTCAGTGCTACCCTTTCCCGGTCTGTACACTCCAAATATATCAAGTTGACTATTATCTTTAGAAATGAGCCTTACACCTAGAATTTCATGTCTCTCATCTTTAACTTTTTCGTTGCTTACAAATTCTTCTTTCACCAGAATGAATACTCCCCCTCCCACTATTCTTATCCCATCTCTACGATACACACTCCAATTCTGTGAGAAAATTTCTGCATCCATTAAATAACTTTAACTAGACACATTTTATAAGGAGTTGCTTATTTAATTCTCTTCAAACTTTCAGATTATTGAGACTATCATTTAGAAAGAAGAAATATAAGAGAATGAATATATAAAATTTATTATGTAAAGTATCCAAAATATAATAAAATACAACAATTTACTTGAATGTTACAGATTCTGGAAGATCTACCCTCCGTGATCAAGTTGATAATGAGAGTGACAAGTCCATTCTAGAAGAACTTTCTTCCATTGGAAGTCCACCTAGTATGATACAGTTTGACCCAGATTTTGATCAGAATGTGGTATGTAGAGCTACTAACAGTAAGTAGCTTCATTGATTAATGAACGGCCACACTGAAAGATCCATCCAAAAATAAAATCGTGGTATTTGTTTTAGAATTCCTAATCATACAACACATCATTGCTTCAGGTTATAACCAATACCACACTAAAATTAGCAAGTATACAGCGAAGTTACACAAACAATTGATTGAAAATAATGAGCTATCAGAGCAGTGAGAAAGGTTCTGAATTCAAAGCCTGTGTGACAAGAAAAGAGTGTATTTCGATATTTTCCTTCAACAGCCAAATCACACATATATGGATGTAGTATTAGAGGGGTGCAAGTTAATGGAAAAGATTTCCACCTGTCAAGAGATCATATTCCCTCATTCAAAAGTAAAACTACTGAACGAGTTGGCCGTGCATTTACCTGCAATACCTGTGTCATACATTCAATTATGTCACTCTGAATGGTACTAGATATTCCTTTAAATGCAACATTACTGGGCGAGTTGGCCATGCGGTTAGGAGCGCACAGCTGTGAGCTTGCTTCCGGGAGATAGTGGGTTCGAACCCCACTGTCGGCAGCCCTGAAGATGGTTTTCTGTGGTTTCCCATTTTCACACGAGGCAAATGCTGAGGCTGTACCTTAATTAAGGCCATGGCCACTTCCTCCCCATTCCTAGGCCTTTCCTATCTCATCGTCGCCATAAGACCTATCTGTTTTGGTGCGACGTAAAACAAATGGCAAAAAACAATTGCAACATTACCTTATAAGTAATTTACCCTGAGTTCATGTTCTTCTTGAGCGAGTAAATCCAGTAGCTCCAGATCATGAAGGGATAGTTCCTCTTTATCCAGGAAATAATAATAACAATACTGACTGAGCTGGCCATGTGGTAAGTGTCGCACAGCTGTGAGCTTGCATTTGGGAGATACAGGGTTCGAATCACACCATCGGCAGCCGTGAGGATTGTTTTCCATGGTTTCCTATTTTAACACTAGGCAAATTTCATCGCCACTACCTTCCCATTCCTAGCTCTTTACCATCTATCTGTTGCTGAAAACCTTAAATGTATTAGTGTGACATAAAAAGATAAACAAATAACCTGGACAAGACGGTCTAGAATCTTTCCGTTCGCAGCCATATTTCCATTATACTGAATAGCAGTAAGGCACAAGCATGCAGAAATTCTATACTCTATTTGAGCTCAGCCTAGCACTTGAAAACTTTTGGTATTCCTGAGATGTTTCTTGTGAAGCCTCATGTTTGCATTCTTTGCAAAAGTTTTAGAGTCACAATACCGCATTTGATCCATTCAGCTTCACTGCGAAAAGAAGACTGAAGTAGCAGAAGAATTTGTTTCTTTTAATGATTTTCATCAACCAGTTGTATTTCAAATACCATTGAAATTTCAATTTTTTGAGTATTTTATCACAGTGCTGACTTAAAATTAGATTAGGTTTCTCATTTTTTAGTTCACTTTTCTCTTCATATGTTAATTAGGAAAACACTTGAATTAATAAACTGGCAGCAAGATCAGGTGTGCTTAAATCATGCATTTCTAAGTCTGAATAAAACAAGTGGAAGAAATACTAAAATGTCATAACACTACAACATACCCACAGGGTCCTCCAGAAAAATGTATACACTCTTTACGGAACAAAAACTATTTATTGTGTGTTTTTGTTACATTTAAAATTTGATTACACATGTAGTACTGTCTTCAGTTAAACATATGGTTACATGAGATGTTCAAAATGTTCACTGTTGGCTGCCAGACACATAGCAGAACAACAAGCGGTTGCTGAAACTACGTCTGTAAATGTTTGAATGGGGATCTCTGCACATGCCGCTGTAATCTCCTGCCGAAGGGCCTCCAGCGTGCATGGCTTACGTTGACAGACTTGATTTTTTACAGTTCCCCAAAAGTAAAAGTCCATAGTGGTAAGATCTGGCGACCGTGGGAGGAACTCAATGGGCCCTCGTCATCCAATCCAATGTTCCGGCAGATTGTCATCCAGGAAAGCTCGTACTGCTACATGGTAGTGTGGTGGTGCCCTGTCCTGTTGGTAGAAGACTTCATCATCGGCACCATAAAGCGCACGTACAGCTGGTGAAATTAATGTGAGTAACACTTCCAAGTACACTGCGCCAGTGAGAGTACCATCAAAGAAAAAGGGTCCTAGTAAGCCCCTCGATGATAGTCCACACCAGACATTAACCCCTGGTAGATTGACGCCTTGTCCACATGAACATGCGGATTTTCCGGAACCCAGTAGACACATTTATGTCGATTCACTGTTCCAATTGGGCTTCATCAGACCACACTAACTTCATCAGAAATTGTTCATCTTGCGTTAGCATTTGCTGATACCACTCGCAAAATTGCATTCGATGATCGGGATCGTCCTCATTAAGCGCATGCAGTAATCGTGGGATGTAAACTTTCCACTTAGCTGTTTTCAAAATTCGTCGTACACTTGTACTGCTAATCCCCACTTCCCATGCACATTGCGTAACAGACTTCTGTGGAGAAATAGCAAAACTTTCCAACACGTGAGCCGACGAAGCAGGACTGGTAGCTGTGAGCGTTCTTCCCGATTTTCCTTTGTGAATATCACAATTCGTTCCATGCGTCTCAAACTTCCCAGTAATGCGTTTAATTGTTAGGCATGTTAGGGGTTCTGTTTCAAACTCCCTCCTCTACTGACGTTGCTCTTCAATGGCATTATCAAACTTGATAAACCACTTCAGAATGTACTTTCATTGCTTGAACCTCAAGCGTGCTCCAGCCATTTTCTTTTCTCACTATCGTGATGCAAGTACCGACATCTGTTGAGCGAAAGACCATACTACAACATTTAAAAATAATGATAACAGTTGACATTGTCTATATCCCGATATCGTCCAACAAAATCGTGTATACATTTTTCTGAAGGACTCTGTATGTAATTAGTAACAAAATCACAACAACCTGCTCTGTACAGATAAACAGCTAGTGAGAGACAGAGGAGTAATGAATATTGTACAGGCTCACCTGCAGGAAATAAAATTGGGCTTCCTCAAAGAAAATGTGTAAAACCATTCAATAACCTATGTACATTTTACAGCAGCAGATATAAGCAAAACTTTAATGTAGTCTATATACCTTTAATATATGTACAGAAAAGTACTGTAAAATTACAAACCTAATCAAGGGATTTTTTTAAAAAATTAAATATTTTATATTTTATTTTATAGGATTGAAATACAGCAGAAATAATGATTGCTTCTATTTTTGGTTTTAATATTTTCAGAACTTCACTGTAATCACATCAGATTCTGATGAAACTAGACAATGTGATGTGCTTTCTGGAATGCAAATGTATCAATGATTTCTCCATTATAATTGATGTTGAGAAGGCTGAGTTCACCGAGTCTGTGTTGGATCACATAATTTTGTAGATTGTTCCTTACATATTCCAGTTCGTAAAATGGTTGTTCTGTGGAAGAAACAGTCACAGGAACAGTTATAAATAGATAAAACTATGATTGAATTTCTACTACTAAAGGATTTGTAATCGGTCACAGCTGACTTTCCTTACAGCTCGTGGTGTGAGAGAGGGATGTGCTAAATCCAGTACAATAATAACTGCAGTTAAATGCAACCACATGAAAATTCCTCTACTTATGAACTGTAAAATTAACATTTTTCAATCCATTCAACAAAAACGTCATTTCCATTGCAGAATGACATTAAGCTAAAAATGTATTTTTAAAAATGTATTTATATTTTCAGTGGAAGTCTCTGTGGGCCCTGTTAAGAGCCAGGCCCACCTGCATTGCAGGCCTTGCAGGCTCCAACATTACACCACTGGTGAGAGGCTATACAGTACAACAAACTGGACATTTCACAGTTGCGGAGTTTTCTGACATTCCCACCTAATATAATTGCGAGTCGTAAACCACCAATACAGAAAAGTGAAACTAATCACACATGAAACTGGACGTTAGAGAGCAATGACTGAGTAGTGAGAGACATTGAAAGGCATCACAGTTGAAGGGAATGTTTCTTGTACTGGCATTTTTCTCGAACTGCAGCCGCTGTTACAGATCCGCCTTCTACTAGTATCTGCGTGTGACGAGAGGTCGCAGCTGTTTGTGGGTATGGCACGAGTACTACACTCATTACAAACATTAGTTGTGATGGAAGAAACAGATCCATGTTCATTATGCAGTACACATATTATAGAAAATGTGTAACTAGAGCACAATTGTCTTATTATTTTAAAACTTCACAAGAACATCTCAATTTGCAAGAGTTACTGCAGACAGAAGGTATGTTTATAGTCAGGCCTTGAGACTTGAGACTGGCATGTGCATGGCAGCCATGCTTACCCCTTGCACCCCTTACCATGCATCCAAAAAACCTCTCGTCAGACAACCATACTGGAACCAACACAACTGGAAGTGAATCTGCACCTGTCAGAATGCTATTGTGAAGTACATCACTGCAGGCTATTCCAATTATTTGTTTATCAATTTTATTTCCTAATTTGCAGTAAACATTGTTCCTTCTCTTCCTTTCTGTGCCACTGAAGTCTGAAATAGTGTTATCAGCAAATATTGCAACAAGTATGTTTCATCAAAATTTCAGTCAAGTATGCTATCTGAGTTTCAGCAGTTTCGTTAACAAGATTGCTAAGTTCAATAATCTTGACTTTGATCCCCAAGGTAGAAATGAAATATCTACCAGGGGAAAGTATTTAAATGTTTATGATCAAATCAAATCAAATCTAAATCACTTTATTTGCAAATGAGGTGTCTACCTCGGTGGCAAATGGTACACTAAAATACATTATTGTCAAGCACTAAATTTTAAATTAACAAAAGAAGAAAATTTTTCTAGAATACAATAATATACAATTTATGCTAACAATTTTTCTGTTAAACAAACAGATCATTCTTAATAAATTTATATTGTTTACAAAATTCTACTTATAATATCTCCTGTACTTACAAACATAGTCAACTCATATACAGTATGTGGACTTACTTCAAATAATACTATGCAACTGGTATAAGATTAAAATTTACATTACATTTATTTACTGATTTTTTTAAATACCTATTTTGGAACCTAAGTAGCATAATGACCTGCTGCGTCTTAACTAGAGCCCGTTTTGCCACCACTTTTCAGAGTTCCTGAAGGGCCTTCACAGCTACCGTAGTGGTCCCGGGACCCTCGAAGTCCCCACTGTACTTCATTCCTACAGGCAGTCCCTTACTTTGGCTGTTTAAACTCCATGGACCAGGGGATGGATTTAATTTTTTCACACACATTTTTTTTTACAATAGCCTGCACTGGTCGAATGCCCTCTAATATTTCATTTATTTTCTCTGTTGCTGTTTATTCTCTTCTTGAATATCTGTACAGATTTTGGAAAAGGATCAAATACTACCCCTGGTAAACTGTTCCACTCCTTCACGCCCTTCCCAATGAATGAAAATTTACCCCAATCGCTTCTGCTAAAATTCCTTCTAATTTTATACTTGTGGTCAGTTCCGCCAATATAATTATTTTCCAACTGAAGCCTCTCACGGATATCTCCCCATGCTTCTTCTCCTTTATAGGCTCTATATAATCTTATAAGTCTAGTTTTCTCCCTTGTCTTACTTAAAGTTTTCCACCCAAATTCCTCTAACATTTCTGATACACTACTGTTTCTCCTGAAATCCCCTGTTACAAATCTTGCTGCTTTCCTCTGCACACTATCTATTTCTTTTATTAGGTATTCTTGGTGAGGATTCCAAACACTGTTTGCATATTCCAATAATGGACGAACCATACTTAAGTAACTTTTTCTTTTATTTCTTTGTTGCATTCTTTAAGTAGCCTAATTATGACAAGTAACGATCTGTATTCTTTCCCAACAATGCCATCAACATGACCCTTCCAGTGCAAATTACTTTCAAATCTCACACCTAAGTATTTGCAGTTGCCATCTTTTGGGATAACTACCTCATCCAACATATATTCAAATTCAGTTTTAAAGCTCCTGTTTGTAAATGTTGTAACAGTTGATTTGCCTCCATTAACCTTCATATTATTTTCTTCAACCCACTGTTGGATACTCTCAAGGTCCGTTTGTAATTCTGAACAATCCTCAATGTTATTTATTTCCCTATAAACAATTATGTCATCTGCGTACAATCTTATTTTTGATGTTATATTGTTCCCCAAATCATTTGTGTATATTAAAAAAAGTAACAGACCGATTATACTACCCTGTGCAATTCCCTTCCAAACTTTCTCTTCCTGTGATATATTATTTACTACTTTGACTTTCTGAACCCTTGTATTTAGAAATGATCTTATCCAACGTATAAATAACCCTTACGTCCAATCCTATTCCCTCCAATTTCTTTAATAATATTCCATGTTCCACTCTATCAAAGGCTTTGGAAAGATCTATGGCTATGCAATCTAACTGGCCTCCTGAATCCAACTGATCTGATATGTCCTGCTGGAATCCCACCAGTTGTGCCTCACAAGAAAATTTCTTTCTAAATCCATACTGGCTCCTCAAGAACCAATTTTTATCATCACATATCCCTCTGATGTACTTTGCTATTAAACTCTCCAGTATTTTACACACTATACTAGTCAGGCTGATTGGTCTGTAGTTCTCTTGTTTCCTTTTATCACCCTTTCCTTTATAAATTGGTATTATTATAGATTCCTTCCATTCGTTTTGTATTACACTATTATTTATGACATAGTCAAAGAGAAATTTTAAATAAGTCACTATGTACCACCCCATTGTCTTTAATAACTCCCCAGTAATTTGATCACTTCCTGTGGCTTTTCCTTGCTGAAGGAGTTGGATTTCTCTGAAAATATCTTCATTTGTAAATGAGAAGCTGCTTGCTTCCCTATGTCTCTCTCCCTGTCTATCTTCTGTTACTGTTTCCTACTCCTGACAATCATCTACTGAATCTCTGAATTCCCTACTAAATAGATTAGCTTTCTCAGTATCTGTTAAATAGTGTTCACCCCCTTCCTCCATCACTGTAGGAAATTGGATTACTTTTCCTTTTTGATTCCTAATATATGAATACAACTTTTTCCATTTCCCTTTGTGGTCATTACCCTCTTGACGTATGCCATTCATATATTTCTCTTTTGCTTCCTTTTTCACTCTATTCAGTTTCCTCATTAGCTGTTTTCTTGTTTCTCTGTTCTCCCTACCCTCTTTGATTTTCCTGTTTACTATTCTACATTTTCTTTTCAATTTTCTTATTTCCCTTGTATAATAAACAGGGTCTGAGGTCATTTTACCCTTCTTAACAGGTACAAATCTCTTCTCTCCTTCCCAAATGATTCCTTTAAATTTAGCCCAAAGTGTATCCACATTACTCCCTTCACTTATGCAACAACTGAGTTGTGATTTAAGGTAAGTCCCAAATTTATCAACTTTACTTTTTCTGTATAATTTCTTGTCTTGTGTGACCCTCTTATTAAGCATTTTTGGTACGAGTCCTACATCCATTATTACAACCTTATGGTCACCTATTCCTTCAATTACCTCACTTTTATCAACAATTTCCCATGGTTTAACCAAGAATACATCTAGTAAGTTATTGAGACGAGTCGGTTCTTGTACTACTTGTGTAAATCCTCCCTCCCAAATTAACTTATTTGCCAGTTTCTGTTCATGGGCTTCATTTGCAGCTCCATTCCATTCAACTTCAGGCAAATTAAGATCTCCCCAATTATTACCATATCATTATTATTGTTTTTATGAGTATTATCTATTATTTTGTCAAATATATCCATGTCTCTTTCCTCTCTTCCAGGCCTGTATGTTCCTATAATTCCCACCTCCTTCATATTATCACAAACTAATTTTATCCCTGATATTTCATCCCTTTCATCGGTAAACCATTCATGTGAACAATAAGTTTCCTTCACCAGAATAAACACCCCCCTCCCTTTTTATCTCCTCGGTCTCTACGATAGACTGTATACCCTTCTGGAAATACTTCTCTATTACCCACCCCTTCTCTCAACCACGATTCCACTCCTATCACCACATCAGTCTCATAAGATTCCATCAATGTACCGAATTTTAATTGTTTATTTACTACACTCTGACAGTTCACCAAGAGCAATCTCAGACCCCCTTCCTCCCTAAAACTTGACTGTTGCAATTGGGTAACATTTGACTCATGAGTTGAGAACGTCCCTGGAACCCAGATCCTTGTACATAGATCTTGATTTAAGGATCTGAGTTTCCTGGCAAGTTTCCCTGTATATGCCAGTTTAGTGGTACTGGTATGGGTTTTCTTAAGTGCATATTAGTTTGCAAATCTCTGTTAATAATTGTAGCAATTTGTCTACAGAGGGTTGCTTTTCCATTACCATTCAGACGTAGCCCATGCCTAGTGAACATTTGCCTGCCAAGACCTAAAGTGTCTACTACAAAAACATTTCTAAAACTCTTACATAATCTCTTGATTTTTATATTTACATCATGTACAGCTTTGTTCACACACGAGTCCTCTAAAAGGTCATACCTGGGTGGCACATTAACTAAGATAAGGTAAGATAAGATAAGATAACTCTTTATTGCCACCCTAGTTTGCACCATCGGTTACAGGCAATAAAGAATATAAAATGAACCCAAAGAAACCAAACAAATCAATATAAACCAAACAAAACAATATAAACTAACATACTATTATATATAATGTAAAGCTCTAACTATCTACACTAAAACTATTCACTATGAACCCAAAAAACCACACAAAATAATATAAACCAAACAAAACAATTTACTATCTACTCTACTTATTTAGTGGTGTCCGTGCCAGCGGATTCCAGCCTAGCACTGCACCAACTTGTCTAAAACTATTGAGATGCCTCTGGTATGCGAGGAACACCTCCGCATGTTAGGGCATCCCCTACCTTAATTCTAATGTACTAACCCATATCTACTCTCTACAGCTAACTAAACATAAAGAAAAAGAAACTTTGGCTGCACGCGGCATTCCCTGTGAGGAGAGACCCATCCCACCCAGCACCGCTATCAGCCACTCCTCCCGGGTTAGATATTACCCCCACCTATAACTTGTACTTCTCTCCTCATTTTACGTGGCGAATCGTAGAGGCGGTTGCCGGTCCATCATACGATCCGTCACGCGTTTATCTACTGCTCCGCCTATAATCATGTCGTCTTACTTCATTCCTGCCACCATCTTGATTCACTTGTTATTCTGTGAGCGGACATGTTTCCTCTTTCACCTAGGGATGGGACTGTACCATCCCACCCGTCTGTCTCTTATACCCCTCCCCCTTCCATCTCCAATCTTCCTTGCCTCTGTCCATCTCTCTTATAATACTTATTCGCTAACTTTTACAGATAATCATCCACTATACCGAATAGTTAATATTTATACACTATATACAAACGTACTTGTTGACAATTTCCAGTTCCTTGTTCATCACTTTTCTTTCTTATTCTTGCGTCTCTTAGACTAAAGCTACTTCCTAATTGCATTTTTAATTTTTTTTTAATAGTTGAACTTACATATTAAACCACCGAATTGACACAAATCAGATCTGACTTTTCCTTGTTCCTTACATCACTTATCAATCCGTTCCATCTCTAAACAGTCCAACAGTTCCTCTTCCTCACGGCCACTCATTACTTATTAAAATTTTAAACCAGTGTTGAAAATTATCTACTATTATGTTATCCAAACATCTTTTCTTGTCCACTAACCCTATAGTTAATATTCAAACACTGTTTACAAATGTATTTGTTGACAATTCTCTAGCTCCTTATTCCTTACATTTCTTTTCTCTTCTTACGACTCTTAGACTAAAACTAAAAACTACTCTCTAATTTTTTTAACTTACATCTTAAACCATCGAATTGCCAACAATCAAACCTGTCTTTCCCTTATTCCTTCTCTTTCTTCCGCTTATTTCCGTTTCTAAACAGTCCAACAGTTCCTCTTACTCACAGCCCTCGTTACTTTATTATCCCCTTTTTTCCCTAACATTAACTACCACCTCCATTCTCTCACATATGCAATCCTCTCCAAATATATACAAATCTTCTTTTCATCATACAATAAGATTGTACTCCGAACTCCTCTTATTGTCATAAATTTTTATATAACCTAGCAGTTTCGTCTACCTCCTTTCTCTCCTTCCTCTGTAACCCTCTTTTACCCCTCATTCTCTTAATTTCTTTATAAATCTCATTCTAACCATATTTAAATATTTGGAAATATTTGTTCCTCTTCCCCATTCTCTGGCCAGCCATACCGTCATCTTTTCAATTTTTCTACTTTTTCTATCTCTGTTTTACTCAACGCTTTCTTTTTCAACTCTTCTAACTCCCCACATTCGATGAATATATGTAGGTCCGACCATCTTTCTCCACACAGAATACATCTACCCGCATTTTCTGTACCTATCCACCCTCTGTTTCTAGGAATTCCAAAAATCCACCAGTATAGATCTCTTTTGCCCTTCCGGTCCTCAACTTCGATTTTCGGGTTCATGGTTTCTAACAATTTGTTTAATACTGATAGTGAGGCTCTTTCTCTACATTCCATTATTAAACTCTGTCTCTCTATATCGGCAACTCTCCTTATAACCCTTCTCCATACCCATTCTTTCTTCTCTCTCCACCTCTCATATCCTATATCTCCTAACCCCAGTTTTCGTAATTTATTTTTGCACTTATTTACCCAATACCTCTCGTTCTCCATATTTTTCTGGAACCTATATGTGTCTTGTACTAAATCCCCTCCCTTCCGTTCTTCCAATCTCATCCAATACTTCATCACCCTCTTGGCTATAGTAGTGTCTATCGATTCTTTACATACTAATCTAGCCCCCACATTTGCAGTACAGTTTGGGACTCCCATAATAATCTTACTAAATTTCGCCACCACCTGGTTTAGTTCTTTTCTATTTTCCTCTAATCCCCATATTTCTACCCCATATAACATTTTTCCTTTGACCATTGATTGGAACACCAATCTCTGTATTTTGTACTTTATATCCGGAAATTTATTTTCCAATATCCCCACTACTGCCAGTGCTCCCCTCCCTTTATATCTGGCTCTTCTGATATGATTTTCCCACGTGCCGTTACTACTAATTATAACTCCTAAGTACTCCATTTTTTTCTGGTCTGATTTCTTGCTGCTCGACTGTCCAAAATTTCTTTTCTTTTTTGGCTTTCCTCTTCCTACACATCATTATCTGCGTCTTCCGTACATTTATCTTGAGTGCCCATCTTCTAGTATATTCCACTACCTCATTTAGCCCTTCTTGCAACCCCTTTGCTGTTAATGCCAAGATCAATAAATCGTCTGCAAATAGCAGCCCCGGTATCTCTCTCTTCCCAATCCAAGGGCATTGCCATCTCTCGCCTCCATGTCTATCCAATATTTTATTTATAAACATTAGAAATAATATCGGTGATAGCTTACAACCCTGCCTCACACCCCTTTTCGATTCCATACACTTACTCAACCAACCCCCTTCTAGTTTAATCATCACCAATACATTCTCATATTTTCCTTCTATTGCCAGCCTCATTAATTTCGATAACCCAACCTCTCTTAATCTAGTAAATAACGCCTCTCTATTCACTGCATCGAAGGCTTTCTCTAAATCTATTGCTGCTACATATAATCTCTTCCCTGCTATTTTCACATACTTCGTAATTAAAGTATCCAAAATCCATACATTATCCACAGTATTTTTCTCTTTTCGAAATCCATTTTGATAGTCCGAAATCCTTCCATATTTCTCTGCCCATTTTATAATCCTATTAGCTAAAATTCCTGTATATACCTTCGACAGCGAGTCCAGGAGTGTTATTCCTCTATAGTTGTTTGGATCACTTCGACTTCCTTTGTTCTTATATATAGGACAAAGTACTCCTTTTCTCCACTCTCTAGGGAATTTATTCGTTTCCCATATCTTGTTAAAAAATTTCACCATCACTTTCAACATTACTTCATTTGCTCCTACTTCCTTCCATATCCTGTTAGTAATACCATTTGCCCCACCCGCCGTTTTGGTTTTTACTTTACTTAACACCCTAACTATTTCCTGACTTGTTATCTCCTCATCTAGTAACTGTACTCCTATTTGTACTTCCTTTACAATATACGTCTTTTCCATACCCCCCTGTCCTTCTCCCCTTCCACCCAAAAGCTCTGCAAAATATCCTATCCACTCATTTTCTGTTATCATTGTTCCTCCCCCTGTCGATCTAGTTCTCTTTATCTTATTTATAGTTTCCCAAACCCTATCAAATCTTTTCTCTTTACAATACCTGTTCACTCTCTCAGCTTCCGCCTCTTTCCAGCACTTTTTTTTCTCATTTAGTAACTTCTTGTAATCTCTTCTTAATTTACAATATTCCTCTCTTTTCCCTTGTTCCCCTCCTTTCTTGAAGTCCGCTAGAGCTGTCATTACAACCACTCGTTTCCTCTTACACTCTTCATCAAACCACTCCGTGCCTATGTTTCTGTCTATCTCTTCCCTTATTCTCACTTTCTTACCCACCTTCCATACTGGGCGTTCTATTAGTTTTAAAACTTCATCCACATCCCCTCCTTTCAACATCCTTTCACTTTCAACACTTATGCTTTCTTCACTCTCTTTTAACTCTGTTCTCAATCTCTCGATCGTAGTATCATTCCAAATGTACTTCCATCCCTCCTTATACCTGTCTCTTTTTCCTACCCTTCTCTTCACTCCATCATACTCCCCTCTTAATTTAATCTTGATGGGCATATGTTCTGTTATCACGCATTCTGTCACCTCAAAACGTATTATCTTCTTTAGAGCTATTTCCGTGCTTACTCCAATATCTACTACACTCCCGCCCTTCGATGTGATGAATGTCAGTTCACCATTACTATCTCCCTTCATCCATCCATTTAAAATATATAATTTTTCTATAGCACATAACTCTAATAATCTTACCCCATAGCTATTTATATCTTTGTCTTTACTATTTCTTCTGTACTCTCTCACTTCATTATCCTCTCTCCCATAATCGGGTACCCTGTTACTCACTCTTGCATTCCAATCCCCTAACAATATCATTCCATCTTCCACATATAATCCTTTCATTTTGTTTATTTCTTCAATCAGTTCTTCAAAAAATGTTTTATTCGCATAAGTTGAGTCTTTAGGATGGTTGTATAATAGAGCCAGGCAAATTGCCTCCTTCGCATCATTTCCCATTTTAATTCTCAGCCATACCACCCCTTCTACCTCATTCTGTATTCTCTCTACTCTCTCTACTATCTCATTTTTATTAAAACTGTTATCCCACCCGGGTTTCTTCCCATTCTCCCCCTTTTTTCCTTTATCACGTTGACTACTCTATACCCATCCCATTCAATTTCTATCCCTTTCCCTAACCACGTATCTACTAGGGCAATAATCTCATACTCCTTTACTGTTTTCTCCAATTCTTTATTCCCTATCTTCCCCATCAACCCCTCAATATTCCACAACCCTATCGCCATCTCTAGTTATTTATTCCCTCCCACTCTTTGCACCTGTGCTTCTCCATTTCCACCTCTACTCCTTGTCACTCTTCCCTGTGAGTCCTCTCCAGATCTCTCCTCATCCTCTTTTTTCCCGTCATCCTTCCCTTTCTCCATACGTACGCCTTTTTTCTTTCCTCACAAATCTTTCAAACTTAATGATCTTTCCTTATTTAGTGCCTGTCTTTTTTCCATTTTATTTTCTGTGTTCCTTTTACTCGGAGAGGATGCATTCTTACCCTGCCAACTGTTACCTTCATTCACAATTTTCACTGCACTCCTTACCAGTTGTGGCACATTACTTGCTTCCTCCTTCTCTGTGTTGTGCTGACTCTTCAAAGTCTCTGCATTTCCGCCCACCTGGTTGCTGGCACTGCTGTTCAGCACATCCCTACTTCCCGCACCTGATGTGATGTGGACTTCGCTCACTTCCGCAATATCACTCCTTTCTACGTCACTGACCTTCCTTGCTACTTCCACTGTTGCCAAAGACACGTTCTGCTGCTGTTGGTGTTCATCAAGTTTCTTCAGCCTTCCCAACCCCCACACTCGATTCCACCTTCCGTTTCCAACCACCAGCTGCTGCCCTCTAATATATGCCTTAAGACCTTGTTTTCTTGCCTCTCTTAAATGTCTATTCAGAATTCTGTTCTTCTCTCTGGCTTCCCTGTCCATCTCCCGTTTTATCCACACTTTCTCTCCTTTTAGATTACTCGAATTTCTTATTACAATGTCCGCCATCAGTGTCGATAGTAATTTCACTCTAATTGGTCTCTTTCCTTTCACTCTCCCCACACGCTGTACATCGTCAATATCAACTTCACTGAAGTTGATCTTCATCCTGTTCTGGATCACTTCTACCACTTTGTACACTGGTTGAACTTTAGACTCTCTTTCTTCTTCTTGGACACCGTATACGAAGATATTTTTTCTTACGTTATCTTGTAAACTCTTCTCGACTGCTCTCTTCGTTTCTCTTAGGTCCCACTCCAGACTTCTTACCTTCTGCTTCAATAGGTCTAATTCATCTTTATTACACCCTTCCTCTTCCAATATCTTCTTTACATCTTCTTTAACACTCAATTTTAGGTCCATAAATTCCCTGGATAACTCTCGGAACATTTCTTTTATTTGCTCCGTCTGACAAGCCTCTCTTATCATCTCTCTAATCGCCTCGTACTCTTCCCATCCAATGGAACCTACTGGACCTGGGCCGGGATTAATCTCTACTCCTCCTATTATCAGCAACACCATCACCACCGCCGCCACCAGTAACGTAGCCACCATCTTCCTTTTTTCACCCTTTAACTCCATTCTTGTTTCCATTCTGCTTCCCTTTTTCCAGTTCCATCTGCCGGTCGCTATCCTATATTGTGTCAACGTGATACCCACTGTTCCGCGCTTTACTCAGCACATCCGCTCAGCTCACTGTCTCACAGACGACTGGGCACATTAACTACCTACAATAACTTTTGAGTCAGGTAGTTTGGAAATCTTACCTCTGAGGGTTGTAATTAGTTCCTCACCTTCATTTGCAGCAATGTCATTTGTACCACTCACAATCACCACATAATTGTCCTTTTCTAACACAGGATCACAACTTGAAAGGACGTCTTCAGTTTTGGTACCTGGTTTTATTAGTCCTAAAACCTCCGTTTCTGGATTATGCAGCTCATCCTTGATACCTTCTGCCATACCACGCCCTTGACTGTCTGCGTAAACATGAATTTTTGGCGATCTTGACTTTTGGTTGGTTTTCTTCTTCTGTAGGTTACCTCCACTGGATTTAAAATTATTCGGAAAACTTGATGTGTCTTCTTCTGGAATTTGTTGCAATGATTGAAATCTATTTTGGCACTGCAAAGAGTTTTTTCCCGGTTTTAAGTTGAACGTAGTTTCTCCCATATGTTTAACATTGGACCTAAAATGGCTACACGTCACTTCTTTCTTCTCCAAAGTCTTCTTTATCTTCCAGTTTCTTTATTCTGTCCTTTAAACTTTCACTTTCAAGTTTCAGAGCACATAAGTCTTCTTGTAGCACTCCTAAAATCTTAAGCATAGATTCGTAAGTCTCTCTTTCTTGTTGTTCTGCCACAGTCTTACCTAAGCAGCGGACGGAAACAGACGTTAGGAGCGGACAGTGCCGGTAGAGCGGGAGCGCAGTGTGTGCGGCGAGTGGGAAGAAAGACGGGAGGGAAGAGGAAGATGATTGGTGTGAACCAATATCGGGTGGTTATTGGAAGATGGCAGGGAAGACGGAAGATGGAAACAGCCTGGAGTGAAGGAGGTAAAGTAGAAACGAGAATGATGGGTGAGATAATACAGGTGGCAGCGGCGATTATGGTACTGTTAATTATAGGGGGCGTGGAAGCAAATCCAGGTCCGACTCACAGTGGCTACATGAACTGGGAAGACGTGGAGGTTATAAGAAAAGTGGTCAAAGAAGTTGTAGAAGAAGTTTGTCCGTTTGAACAGATTAAAAATGTGATGAAGGAACAAGTTAAAGAACTTGAAAATATAAGGCGATGGATACAGGGAAAAACGGAGGAAACAATGACCAAATTGAAAACTAACGAGAGAGAAATTACATCACTCAAGACGAAAATAAGGAAGATGGAGGAAGAGATGGTAAAGCTGAAGTCAGTAGTAGAAGATGGTAACCAAGAACGCAGGAATAAATGCTTATTCATATATGGGGTCCCGGAGGAAAAAGGTGAGGACAAAGTGCTGACTATATACAAAGTAGTGGAAGTCGTCCAAAAAATGATGAAAATCAATTTTAGCGAAGCTGATATTGACGATGTGGGAAGGGTAGGTAAAGCACGGGGAAACAGACCGATAAAAATGAAGTTGTTTTCCACCCTGATGGCGCAAATAGTGATAAGAGGAGCGGATAATATACAGGGAGCAAAAATTTGGATTAAAAGAGATATGGGAAGAGATGGGATCAAGGATATAAACACCCTGAAAAGACATTTGGTCCGGGCGCAATTGCAAGGGTTAGGAGCCTACATCAACGGTCAATTATTAGTGGTAACCAATGGTCAATGGACCAAATATTGGACAGTAACGCAATTACGTGAAATGGAGCAGAATGAGAAGGAAGTGGTAATGGGGAAGAGGGTAGAAGAAATGCGAACTACAGATAGTATAGTTGGTGAAGACGGGCATGGAAATAAAGGAAAAACCAAGGAAAATAGGGCTCGCAACGAGAAGGAGACACCACGGTAGAGGAGATCATACAGGTTATCAGTGAAGAGATGAGGAGGGAGTCCAAGACGAGGATTGAGGAGCTGAGGTCAGAGTTCGGTGCCAGAGACGAAAGGAAGGAACACGGAGTGAATGGGGGGTGGGAGGAACCACAAGACGTGACGAGTGCACATAAACGGAGTGAAAGGGAGAAGACAGAAGCACGAGGTGGCTTGGTAAAAGGGAGGAGCTTGAGCCTGAAAGAAATGTGGGAGAAGACGAGTAACCTGGACGTAGGTGTAATGACAAGAAGTAAAAATACAAGCAGTAGCAGCAAGTAAATTGTTTAAGCTAAAGGGAACAGTGGAGGATGTGTGTTATTCGCAGTGGAAATAAGAGTGATCAAGTATTAAATTAGTAGGAGGTGAAGTGTGTGTGGACAAAAGAAAACAAGTGTAGCGAGACAGTGGAATTCAAGAACAGACAATAGTAATGAAACGTAAGGAGAAAAGTGCACAGCGACACGGCAGTGGAGGTAACAACGAAACGGGAGGAGAAAGAGTGCTCAAGGACATGGCAATGGAGGCAACAAGATAGCTGGGTTCGCAACGTAAGTAGAAATACAGGAAGGTCAGTGTTCAGAAAAGATTGTGCTGAGTAACGTACCAGGCCGGAAGAGACATGCCGCGTGTTTAAAGAACAGACACCGTCTGCTTACACTATTACATCATACATAGCAATATGTTATTGTGTAGACACTCTCCACAGCAATGTTTAGTTCGCACTCTACATAGCAGTATGTTATTGTTTAATATCTATATGCAGCAATGCGTTATTGTTTTAGTTTCTGATTATTGTACTCACAGACTACATTTCTGCCATGGCCTACAGACTATCAATAGGGGTGGATCTCGGGTCAGGCAACAGTGTTTATTCTGCCTATTGCTTTTTTCCATGATTATTATTATTATTATTATTATTATTATTATTATTATTATTATTATTATTATTATTATTATTATTATTATTATTATTATTAATTATGATTTGTTCATGGGTCTGTTGTTTATCAGGTGACAGTATTTTCCTTTTCCTTTGTGAGCTGGTTTAGGTAAGATTTGTTATTTTTTCTCCACATAAATGGATCATATACACATTATGTAGATCTGGAGAAAGAATAAAGAATATGATATGATATGATTGTTGTTCTGCCTCACTATCAGTTTGTTTACACTCGGGACACAGCCACACACTTTCTTCAATATCAGTCCTATTTCCAATATTTGCACAACGAAAATGGTACCATTCATCACACTTACGACACAGAATCCCATTTTCAACTACTCTTCTGCATTTGCCACATTTTTCACTGCATCTTACACCATTATCCACCACGGATATCACAGACTCACACATAGTAGTCGCCATCTTGTTACTTGCATATGATGGGAGGAATCAATCAACACATAAATGAACCTGGTAGCTTCCAGCTCTTTTACAACTGCTTTGAAAGCAAAAGTTTCCAATACTTTCGCTAAAATCTTTTCACGCTTGGTACGGCTGCATGTAAAATGCGTCAGTTAAAAACGTTTCTTACAATTGAAGAAGTGCAATCCATAGAATGGAAGCTATGGTTATGTCTGACGGCATGATAAGTCTGCTGCAACTTTCAGTTCTTCTTTCCCAGCAACAGTGGGCTTGCAAAAATCCATCAGTCTTTATGGTGATGATGGTAACATTGCACTGAATGTACAATTTCTTTTATGTGTGTTGGAAAAACTTTACTTTCCTGAATTTTCCACAGTTATTTCTTTCAATTTCAAGTAAAAAATATAGAGCACGTGTTACACTTGTTAACGAGCTGTAAACTCACTCCACATTTGCTCTACGTTTTGTAGTTATTGGTTTCGCTATGGACAGTAGAACCAGAAATGCCGTCATCAACAAACCAACATGCCAACACTTGGGACTCTGTCTTCATAATGATAATTCTTGAAGGAAAACAATCAAGGTGGTTCTAGCGACTTTCCAATTAGATTAGAATGTTGCTGCTGAAACTGAATTTGTATTGATATTTAAAAATGAACACTGGGACATTTAGACATCCTGAGAAATTGTTTTGGGACACCGGGACAATTAAAAAAAACTGGACTGTCCTGGTCACCCTGCCTTTGAATGATGCAATGCAACCGAGTGTGAGTTTTAAATTCAACAGGAGGGGGGAGATGATGTAATCCGAGCCTGCAACTTACAATTAATGCTGGAAGTACCTTGGGGACACCTGACAATTCAGGTTCGCTGCGTTGATATTTTTGTGCTTTGGTGTGCATTTTCCATCCCAGTCCAGCCTAGCCCAGCTGTCTGGTTATATACAGTTTGGGGATTCACCAAATTGTATCAACCCTGTGCTTCATCAGTATATGCAATGTTCTAATACACAATTGCATCATCATGTGCAACATGAAACACATAAGTAAGAAGGTAATGTTTAGATGTTACGGTACATCAATATCTAAAAAAAGAACAAAGAAGAGAATTATTTTTTACATTGCATAATTTAATTTGGCAACAAAATATGCTCACTGGCTTAATTTCAAATATAAATGAAATTACGAATTCAGGTACCGGTATACTGTACTACTGTACTATACAGAGTGTATCTAAATCATGCCAACAAAAATTTCAGAGGCTCTCTGTGTGTTATGTAAAGAACAATGGCCTAATACGATTGGTGGAGAATATTTATTTCGAGAAAAGGAGGTTACTTTGTTACTTCCGCCCACACGATTCAAATTGATGAACTTGCTGTATTTGCTGTGCCAGAGTTTAAGCCGCTGCCCACTGCTGTGCATCAGTGATGGGAAGGGAAGAGAAGGGAAGTTGAGGTGGATGTTAGACAGAGACAGAGATAATGCTCCACGCGAATGCACAAGTTTCCTTGTTTGATTTGCTCTGGGTTGTCCTTATCTCTTACAGGCAATGTCCACAGTTTGTTTATTAAACAGCCGTAATACACATACTATAACCTTCCAATGTATGTCAGGATGAGATTGGTGAACACATTGGAAGTTTATGTCGAGAAATAATGTCAATGAAATCTTATGTCCGGTTATCACATCTCCAGATGAATTAGAAGGCAGTTGATTTGTCTAATTACGTGAACGGCATCGCTGAATTGAAGTTATCAGCGGATTGATAACAAGCTCTAAACCCCGTGGTATCTCGGAAATATTAGTAGAAAGTTAAACATCGGGAAACATAGGGCAGGATTAAATGAATAATACGTATTCCTCAAGTAAACTTTCCGAAATGCATGAACGGCAGAATATCTATGACAAAATGTTACTGAGGGCCATGAAATATGTAAATAATAAATTCATATGAGAGGGCCATACCTTGTACATCTAGTCTCGCACGATCCGACGATCGAGATGAAGAAAAGAAACTGTCGATTACTAACCTAAATACGAGGCGGCAATTATTAAATAAGTTCCTTTGCTAGTACAGCCGATTTGTACGAGATCGTCTTGCATTATGTGTCAAATGTTTCCAATTGTCAGGAACATATGGAAGCTAGAAGCTGAGAAGAATTCTGAAAAGCAAACCGTCTGCAATTATTATGTTGTGGTAGAATCTGTTTTGTCTCTGAAGAAGTTGACACTCTCAATCTGCATCTCAAAAAGATCGGAAGCAAGAGTTCATAGGGAAAAGATTGTATTGAAAGGAAATATTAGAGAGATATTGGCATATTATAAACATATAATATTGTAAAACAAGATATCTTGTTATTGAATGAAAAAGGCAAGTGTATCATTTGAACTGTAAAAATTGTATTAAGGTGTATAACCTTGTTCTAATTGATATCTCTGAGTTTCAGGTAATATGGAACCGTCAGCAATTAATTATTCAGATGAAATGAATGCACGTATCAACATGAACAACTAAATAGAATACCTCAAAGGATCTGTCCAGAAATGTGATGGACAATACTTGATAATGTTATTGAGTGAGAGCTGAACTCGGAAGGTGACACCGTCGTGGAGCAACAACCCAGGATGAGTACTTGAATATCTTATATATTCCGCCACGTAATTGCTTATTGTAGTTGTAGAGTAGTACTTATTTTGTTGTCGATTTGACATGAACAATTTTAACTTGAAAGCGACCGTTATTTGTTGGACATTGCGTTGTAATACTTATGATCGTCACGTCTAATGTGGTGAGCCAGACTACGTTGTGATAATATGCGATGGTTGTGAAAGATTTCTTTAATGTTTGTTAGCAAGGTTTTACGGAAAGATTTTTCGACATGGATGTTATTGGTATCGTAATGGTGTTATGGTATTGAACGTTAATTTAACTTGTAGCTCAGAATACCTCGGAGGAGCTCGGTATTTTGCGACGTGCGATTCTGTGGTCTTCAGAAAATGTTATGTGCTTGTGTGGAAATACAGTGTTTTGATAATAGAAGTGTGATACTATTGTGGTGATATGGAGTTAATGCGGCAACGTATTTAGTAATTTTATGTAATTGCCTGAATAGATTGTTCTTTAGTATTGTGAATTCGCTGTGCATGACGAGTTGTGCGATGTAATAAGGTGTTAGTTACGGTAGGATCTTTGAAAGTATTTACGTGGATAGAGAGATGTGATGATTATAGACGTGTCATTAGGATTGCGAATTTTATGATGATGTTATGTGAAGGTCCTGATGATGGTATTGATGGTAGGAACTATGTCGGTCATGCGTGAATTTTGATGTTGTCGTGATGAATAATTTATTTAGGTACGAGGCCGTATTTTAGAATAATGTTATAGGATGTTGCACTCACGAACACTAGTAGTTGGTCGTCACATTTATCCTATTTAAATACAAGATTGACCAGAGCGCACGATATTAAAGGGATGTTTAGGATCTTCGCAAGATAATCGGTAACGTAAAGATATTGAGGTCATGTCGTAAAGGAAATATGATCTTCTATGGTAAGTAAATCATTTCTTTGCTAGTTGGATTTTGTAGATCATTTGAGTTGACGCCTAGTGCTAATGTAGTATTCCAGGTCAAACGTCGCAGTGGTATCCGGAGGCGCAGAATCAACGTAGTTAGACAAGGGTATTGTAGACGTTGCAATGTCTTTTGATGTCTTTTATCTAGGCGCAGTCACCGATGAATGTATGGGAGGATCGAGTCTGTCTTTTAAATGCATGATTTGTACGATCCTGTGTCTTTCAAACATTTCTATTGCATTTATGGTGATTTTATGAAGTTAGAATAACGGTATTTTTCAAGTTGCTAGATAGACAGATACCGACATATAATGCGGTGATTTTTAAAAGAGAAATGACGGAATATTATGAGATATTTGGGTAGAAAATAGCATTCTGAAGTGGATGATTCTATAATTCCCAGTGATTTATTTTAGAAAAATGCAAGGTTGATAACTGATCTTTCACTGTAAGCCTTCAGCAGAGGGACACTTTGTCTCTTTTTTTTGTTTTTCGATTGACGATGTTATAACTTATTTGTAACAAGAGCTTGAAGTTAGGTGTTTATTTTCTATTTAACATAATATTTTCCTTCCTATATCCGTTTGAGTTGCCATTAATTTGCTCTTAATGTAATTGATACTTCTGAAGTTATTTAAAAATCATTAAACGGAGAATCCTTCCATAAATAAAACATTTTACGGAGTTCTCATTTAAAGTAGCGTAGGAACACTAGATTAGTTATTTAATTTAAGATAAGATTAAATGATGGTCAATGTATCTTAACGAATATGCCAATATTCTCGATCTCTTAATACTCTATTGCGGAATATTCACGTAATTTAGGCAGAAATGATGATTACATTCTACGCTAAAACCACGATGATAACAGTCCACTTAATTAAACTGTGACCCAACTCGTCGGACTTGCACGTCCCTTGAGTGGAGCCTTCATGGATCTCCGACTGCATTGCTTCGCCGCGGCCTAACCCAACACTGAGATACAGAATTAAAATTTACAAAAATGGTCACAGGTATTGCTGTCAGGGCACAATACAGTAAAAAAGTACACAGTAATTAAGATGCATATGTCAGTCGAGGAAAGCACCTGATTGTTTCTTCTCTTGTCTGTTGGCCTGAATAACATTTTTATCATTCAACATGCATGACCCCTCCATGGGTCAGGCGGCTGCGCACCGGCCTCTCACCGCTGGATACCATGGTTCAAAACCCGGTCACTCCATGTGAGATTTGTGCTGGACAAAGCGGAGGCGGGACAGGATTTTCTCCGGGTACTCCGGTTTTCCTTGTTGTCTTTCATTCCAGCAACACTCTCCATTTACATTTCATTTATCAGTCATTTAGCATTGCTCCAGAGGAATGCGACAGGCTTCGGCAGCCAGCACATTTCCTATCCTCGCTGCTAGATGGGGGCTTCATTCATTTAATTCCTGACCCAGTCGAATGACTGAAAACAGGCTGTGGATTTTCATTTCATCATTTAACATGCATGAAAATTTTACGCTACTGCCCCACAAACATGTGTTCCTTTACTCACATTGTAAATGGAATGAATACTGAACAAAAGAAACAATATGCTGAATGGTTTGATTGCAGTGAATGTTCAATATGCCCCCCTTCTACTTCAAAGCACAGATCACAATGGCGTAGTAGTGACCTTTGGACTTGTGTTCAGGATATGTGGTGTCGTGAACAACCTGAAAAGCTGCATGGATCTTGGTACAAGTTCATCTTCTCTTTCAAAAGTGTTTGAATACAGTGAAGTCTTCACGTAACCCTACAAAAATAATCATGGAAGTTGAACTGGCTGACCATAGAGACCATTTGGCTGGCCCACCACGGCCTACCCATCTCCATGGATAATGATCATTAAGCGATGCATGACACGACGAATAAAATGCGGTACAGCATCATCAAGGCACAGCCACATTTGCTGCCAAATACCCAGAGGAACTTCTAATAATCCAGGCAGTGATTCTACCAAGAAACAGTAGTATATTTTATCATTCAGGAGAGGAAGGACATACTGCCGAAGTAAATATCCACCAACAATGCCTTTCAGACATGCAACGATGGGAAAGGGCCAGGATTGGGAAGGTAGTAGCTATGGCCTTAATTAAGGTGTGAAGGGTATGGAAGGACCAACAATTGTTCCACACTTATTGATATCAATTGATGAAAGAACTAACACTGCTGGATTACCCACTGCACCTAACCTTTCCAAGGAGGGTCTTAAAATAGGAAACCACCAAAAAAACCCTTCTGCTGAAATGTGCTCACTACTGTTACATTAGGGTTTTCTTCCACCCGGAAATGATGATTTACGGAGTTTGCCAAATATTCTATTGTAAATGTGGCTTCATACGTGGAAATAAGTGTGGAATATTTCTGCAGTTGTTTAAGACCCCCCTTGCAAAGGTTAGGTGCAGTGGGTAATCCAGCAGTGTTAGTTCTTACACCAATTGATAATAGTAAGTGTGGAACAATTGTTTGTCCTTCCATAACCTTAATACTGTCATATGAGAAGCGCCAACATTCTTCATGGCAGACCTCATACGGGTTGATGGATTATCATTTATTTCTTCTAAAGCACCCTCTTCAAACTCTGGATTCTGTACCAACGCCACTCTGGCAGTGCCAAGGATCTATGGAACACAGTTACCTGTCAAGGGAACCAAGGTTGAAAGATGAGGTTGGTGGTGATTAGGGTACCGGATGCCATATATCCCTGCGGCTTCTCTTTCGTTGCCATTTTCTGCCATATAGGCCAGGTGCATATCATTCATTGTTGGTGTACCGAAACGGAGCCATTCTCACCAATTTCTGCTACAAATGTAATAGCCATTGTATGCAGAAAAAATGCTGCCTACTGGGGCTAGGAAGCGACTGCGCGAAATGAATGAGAAACTTGTGCATTCGAACTGACCGTTATCTCTGTCTCCGTCTATAATACACCCCACTTCTCCTCTCTACCCTTTCCTCCTCTGAAGCATAGCAGTGGGTAGCAGCTTGCGCGCTAGCACTGAAAATT
Source organism: Anabrus simplex (assembly GCF_040414725.1). NCBI lineage: Eukaryota > Metazoa > Arthropoda > Insecta > Orthoptera > Tettigoniidae > Anabrus > Anabrus simplex. The sequence continues at coordinate 906,293,437 of NC_090266.1, forward strand.
AGAATCGCGGTCCTGGAAGTAACAAATTAACTTCATTTTCTTGAAATGAAAACTTTTCTCTGCCATTCCGATTGTAACATCATTCTTTACATAATGCGAAGAGATTCCCTGACTTTTTTGATGGTATAATTAAGTTACACCCTGTAGAATAGCATTGTGGGTCCCACCACTCGGTGGGCTCTGCAAGCCCGTTGGTTAGACTCCTGGTATAGGCATGAAAAGTTATTGCTGAGAAATCTGCAGGCTACTTGTTTAAGTAGAACATCTGCATTCAACAAGAGAACAATTTCAGAACATTTTTCCAATTTGAGGTCTGTGTTAAAAAAAAACATTAATTTGTCCCCAAGTCTATTTTATCCTGGATGAAACTGGGGTAATAACTGTGCAAAAACCCAGGAAAGTGATAAGTGAAAGAGAAGAATAATAAGTTTGAAAGTGACTTCTGCTGAAAGGGGAACATTAGTGAACATGTGCTGTTCATTCAGCGATGTGGGGACAGCTGTGCCACCATCCCTTGATTGTCCTCAGTTGAACGTTGATGATAGAATGACAGAGGGTGCCCCTGTAGATTTGAATGTAGCTTCAAATGCAAATAGATGGATGATGGGAGAGACAATTGAACTTTATAGGGATCAATCACTTCATTTAACATATAAAATGTTCGAAATAGCCCCTAGTCTTGGTCATTATCGACAATCATGAATCCCATATAACACCACATTCTTTGCAGAAATGCAGGATAATGGCACAACTCTGCTAACTTTACCACCCATACCTGCCATAAGTTACAGTCCCTAGATCGCACAGTGTTTGGTAGCTACAAGTTTGTTTACAATCTAGCCATTGATGATTTTATAGCTGCTCAACCAGCAGAGGCTGTGACAATTTTTAACAATCTTATACTGGTTGGAGTGGCACTTATGCTTGCTTTCAATCCTTCATATATAATTGAAGGTTTCAAATGTACAGGAATATGTGGTCCTTCAGTTCAAACATTAGTGACGTTGTGTTGTTCATTGAGTGCTGTTGGGACAGCTGTGCCACCACCTCTTGTTTGTCCTCAGTGGAGAGTCAATGAAAGAATGAAGGAGGGTGCACATGTAGGTTCAAATGTAGCTGAAACTGCCAAACCGACTTCATCTTGTTGTATGTGACTGATTGTTCCTAAAGAACTCATACAACTGCAATTGACCTATCAGGAACTTCCACCATTCAGACAGATGATCAGCCTAACACATCCCCTACCTGTAGGCTTAACAAAAAACCATTTGCAATTGCAATTGCAGTTGTATGAGTTCTTTAGGGACAATCAGTCACATACAAGAAGATGAAGTCGGTTTTGCAGTTTCAGCTAAATTTGAACCTACATGGGCACCCTCCTTCATTCTTTTAATCCGAGGAGGTGGTAAAAGAGCAGAAAATAGAGTGGTAACTGACACACACTTGAATTGAATTAGAATATGAACACTGTCATTAAAAGGGGAGGAAGACTTCTGTTGTCCAAATGAAAAGCAGTTACAAAAAAGTATTTCCATAAAAGTGAATGAATCTGAAGATAAAGAAAAGGTAAGGATGTATTCTGCCCGAAGGCAGGTCTAAACCTCTGCAGAGGTATGCCCGAGCCAGAGTTTACATACAGTAGGGTAGCCAGTTTCTTTCCGCTCCTCCATTCCCTTACCCGCCCCCCAACCAAGAGCACGTGGCAACCCATCCAAATCTTGACCATGCCCAATGTTGCTTAACTTCAGAGATCTCACAGGATCCGTTGTTTCAATACGGCCACGGCAATTGGCAAGATAACGAAGACATGTTGTTATGACGTCAGTATAGAAGCCAGACTGGGGTGTCATCTCAGTTGACATTGGAGACTTTGTTTTGGTTTAGTTTGCCACAATGACAAATGATTGCCCTTATGGAGAAAAAGTGAATGATACCTATGATAAGGATGATGAATGCAAAATTAAATCTGTTTTTTAAAATCCAATCTGTGTTATATAGAAATATGCACATCCTCTGTCATAAGAAGGTTCTGAGAGAATGGCAGCCAGATTAAAATTTCCAGTAAATTTTGCAAATATTAACATTTATTGATCAAGCTTTTCATGTTATGAGTTCTAATTTGTTAATCTGTTATCATTTACAGAAAAAAATCCAAAAGCTGTAAAATTTAAGTCAGCATCAATGTATTAAATGTCTTTTAATTTATAGTGCGATAACTCCTTCGAAAACACTACAGGCTATTATAAGTACTATCATTACTATTTGAACAACTCCACATCCAATAATTGATTACCACTGTAATAACTTCAGTACATATGTCATACTAAGTAAAACAAATTATGTCCCTCTGTACAATAAGCATTACTTCTCTTGTTATGCTATTTTATCATGTAAATATAGTACTTTAAAGAGAGGAAGAATATTGTAAACATATCTACTCTAGTCACTTTGTGAAGCTTGTTAAGATATCTAACAGATGATATAGGTTTACTTCAGTTTGGAAACTTGCTCAAGCAGAAACATATTTAGTGGAAATGGGTCAAACCTCCCTAGTTTTATCTACTAAAATTTGATTTAATTTCCAAGAGAATGAAAATAAATGAAATGAACTAAAATAAGCTCACAGACATTTGATGCCTTTACATGATATTTCTAGGTCAATACTGATGCTACAAGGAGTACTATCCGTGCCAGTGAACTAGAACCAACAGGTCCTCCAGATAGAACATTCAAAATCATATTTGCTGGAGATGCTGCAGTGGGAAAGAGCTGTTTCATTGTTCGGTTTTGCAAAGGTGTTTTTCTTAACAAGCTTGGGTCTACATTAGGTGAGAATAAATAGATTCTTACCTTGGAATTTTCTTTTAAAAATATTTTTCTTCCTGAAATCATAATATGGTGGAGATGGTTGCATTATCATTTCACTGTTCATTCATGACTAGTTAAGAGAGATAATTGTAGTATGGCACTGTTGGTTACCCCTGCATCCAAGGTTTTGGAATAGAGTCCCGATAAAGTTTGTCAGAATTTTGTAAGAATGCTTAAATGCAAGAGATCAATACGATCATGTTTACTGCCCCTTAAAAAACCCATTTTAGGACAAAAATCTGACACGCCAATATTTTTAAGGCTATAGCATCAATACAATTAAAAAGCGGGTTTTATTCCATCTAGTTCAGTACACTGCTCTTCAATCTTTAGGAATGATACAAAATCTTATCTGATAGTATACATGTTTCGTTATACATGTTTCAACGCAATAAAATAAAAAAAAAGTAAGTTAAAACTAAAATTAAATTAAGTTAAGAAATTTCTCCTTAGAGAACTACAGTTTATCATTATAATCTCCTGTTGTAAAAGTTCTTGCTTTTCTATTGTTGAAATGCATTGGATGAATTTAAAATCGTTCATTGACTAAGTCATAAAACTTGAGTGTAGTGTTGCTTAGATTATTGTGATGAATATTATCGAAATATGATGGTGGAAGTTAATGTTCTTTCTGTGGCTACTGTTCTTACTGCTAAGTCAAATGTGAACCATAGCTATGTAGTGGCTAATTTTCTAAAAGCATTGAGAGCCAGTGTTCTGTGAGGTGAAGCCTCATGGACCGGTGGAGTGGCATGTATGATGTTAATACCAATATAAATGGTCCGTTATTGGACATTATAAATTTTCCAGCTAACTCATTCTTGGTTGCCAGCGTTTCGCCCTCGTGTGCTAGGGTGGGCTCATCAGTTGGTACCTAGCACACCCACCAATACGCTGGCCAGTGCATACCGTGGAGGCCACTGCGTAGGCTAACTGGAGCCACCGGCAGTGCCAATGCACTAAGAGACTTTGTCTCATCACTAAAAATTGCTGCCTGCTTAGCCATTCTTTATTCTTTATTCTAGGTAAATTTGAAATAACATAAATGATGGCCATTTTCCATTGTATTTGGAAATAAATTAACACACTACTGTAGTATACAGTCTATAAATTCACATTTCTCTTTGCACTAACTTCATTTCCTTTGTGTTTGTATGTGTTTGGTGGAGGTCACTTCAGTATTGTTTGCATGGCTGAATTCTTGATTATTCAACATACTTAATAATAAATGTTGGAATTGTCGCCCTCCAACTGTGAGACACATCTGCACTTGCTGTATGAATGATTGATGAATGCATCCAAGCATTTATGGCATTGAACCAAATGATTCAACCAAATAACAATATTCCTGTGCCTTTACAATTAATACATACTGTACATTGTGCATAGTAATTAACATACTGTATACCTCTTTGATCCATCAAACCAACTCATCACAATCCATAACTATGGATGCGTACACTATGTTCTTTACGTGGCTCCATGAAAGGAAGTCCTAGAGATTCATATTCGATGACCGTGCTGGCCAAGGGACACATCCACCCCTACCTATCCACCTGTTTGGAAAAGTGTCATTCAGATTTTCTCTTACATGTTGGCTGAAGTGAGGAGGGGCCCCATCATGCATGAACCACATTTATAATCTTGTCTCCAGGGAGATGTCTTCAAGCAAAATGGGTAGATTGTGTTGCAGAAACTGGTGATAATCTTTCCTGGATAGTCATGGAGGGAGAATGTACGGACCAATCAGATAACTGCCCACAATACCACACCATATGTTTACACTGAACTGAACCTGGTGGTGTCTCTCTACAACACACGTGGATTTTCTGTTGCCCATACATGCACGTTGTGAATGTTCATGAAGCTATTACGAGAAAAAGTGACTGCATCAGTAAATAACACTCGTCTAACAAACCATTTGTCTATGGAATATCTCTTGCATATCCATTCAAAAAATTCCTGCCGCCGAGGATAGTCACCAGGCATTAACGCATGGATGTGCTGTACATGTTAGGATGAAATCTATCAGTGTGGAGAGTGCTCCACACCATGTCCCGTGATATGTTCAAAGCTGCAGCAATCTGGCAAATGCTTTGTCCTTGGTCTTCATTCACCATACAGAGAACACGTTCCTCATTTTGAGTACTTGTTGTTTGATGACCTCGATGGACACTGAAAACAAATGGTCCGTATTCCTGCAGTCTCCTGTATGTGTTGTAGAAAGTTTGAGTGTTCGGTAGCCTTCTCTGTGGGAAACGTTCAGTAAGCAAACACCACACATCTTCTGCATTCCTCTCGGCACATCCATACAGGAGGTGCATGTTGGTATATTCCTCTCCTGAAAATGTAGACGTCAAACGCTCGACTTGCCACGATCCGATACAAATGCGTGAAGTGTGTGAGAACTCCTTGCCTTGTACTGTAAATGTTGTCAAGGAAGGTCGCTTAAAAGGAAATGCTGTTTGTACTTTCCCTTCTCGGCGCTAGATAGGTCACACCCCACTCCTCTACATGCCTTGAGTCACGCAACTGTGCTGCTTGCAAGCTGCAGGGGGCATGTAAGCAAGCAGTACTGTGCGGTCTAAAGTCATGCACTCATGCCTGCATTTTTTAACTAGTTAACATAACTAGTAATTTCTGAGTAACATATGCATTCACCTTGGGAATTGTTAATGCAAATATTAATGCTCTTCACCGCTAAAGTTTTTTGCGAACATAAAAGACATAAAGCAGTTACCAATGGCTACTAACCAGGCGGTTTAGGAAAATAGTCATAGCGGATCCTCTCTTTCATTATTGGGAATAATTGCCCATAAATTTTCAGCAAATTATTTTGAGACACCCGTATAGAGGAACAGGAACAAGAAAGGGACACATAATAGAATGAAGGTAAATGTAGGAAGAAGAAGCAAGAGAAATTGGAGACAAGGACACAAAATGACACAGACAACTCGACATCTTCATACAGTGCCGTCTACAAATAGATTGGCTTTCTCCTCACCAATCCCGGTTCTTCTCAGCCCCTGACAAGCTCATTTCTGCCTCCCAACTTCATCAGGAGGGCAGGCATTAATACTCATTGAGGGGCCGTCCTGACAGACTCCAGTTTTGATGTGGGAAGTGTACGATAAGAAGAAAGCCATATAAATACAGGAAAAGGAAAGCAACATAAGACGACGATAAATACAGGTGGTAAAATATTAGGAACACTGGGAAAACACCACAGAAGAAAAGGATCTCAATGGGATAATGTAAGTACTGGAAAGCAGTAAACAAGTGTCAAATAAAGTCATTTAAAGTTATAAAAAGTGTTTCAGAAGGAACAGTAAATATGTTGGGAGGCAGTAGTATGTCTATTTTGAGTAAGAAAGGTAATAAAAACTTGTGTCAATGTGGTGGAATACAGCTGTTTATGTGTATCAAGAACAACTTACAAAAATGATTTAATGGACTCAGGTGATTTATTGATGCATAAAATATGTCTTTTGGAACAATTTTCAATGGATGGATGTAAAAGAAGTCTACAAAGAAAAAGAAAACAATTAAGATGAATTGATTGCCCACATTAAGCACAGTTCTGCCTTGATTAAGAAACCCCCCAACTAAACGACCACTGACAAGCTACACATACTATTGCCAAGAGAGCTGAAAAATGCAATGGTGGAGTTTGTGTACATGTATTGCGAACTGTTCTAAAGGACGTAGGTTTGTCATCAGAGTGATTTTAATATTTTTGTAGCGAGGAAATGGTAGTGCGGTTTGGGTCACAAAGCTGTCAGCTTGCATTTGGGAGATAGTGGGTTTGAATCCCACAGTCAGCAGCCCTGAAGGTTGTTTTCTGTGGCTTCCCATTTTCACACCATGCACCTGTACCTTATTTTAGGCCATGGTAGCTTCCTTCCCACTCTTAGCCCTTTCCTACTGCATTGTCGCTGTAAGACCTACCTGTGTCAATGCGATGAAAAGCAACTTGTAATAATTTTTTTTATACAGTTGTTTTTATGCAAACCTTACAAACAGCTGTGATTCCTCACATATTGCACACTGGACAGATGTATTTTTACTTGAAATAGTTCATACAACTGCCTACTGAAATATTTACAGTTCCTCCTGAAATACCCTGTAAAACCAGCTGTGTAGTGTAGTTATTGATTAGGTACTGTATATACTCGCATATCGGTCGTACTTTTGATTTTGTTGTCAATTTTAAAGTCCCAAAGTAGGGAGTGCGGCTATTATGCGAACAATTATCATAAAAAATTTAAAAACCCTGGGACATATTGTATCCATTGAAACTATTATTACAAAGGTTTTTATACAATAAAAGATAATAATTGTATTGATTTTATGTTCCAATAACTACTTTTATGGTTTTCGGAGTAGGCCTAATACCAAAGAGATAGCGTACAGTTGCCAGTACAATTCTATTAATGGACTAAGTAAACTCATATCCTTATCTCAAGGTGGTGCAGCTCTTTTCAGGCACACCCTCATTGGAGGTGAGCTGCATGCACCATTTTAACCACATACCAGCCCTCCTGCCGTTCTTAAATTTTTGGCAGTACTGGGAATCGAACCCGGGCCCCCGAGGATTGCAGCTAATAGTGCTAACCGTTACACTACGGAGGCAGACTGAGACCAATATACCCACTGTTAAATCAAGCGTGATAAATATTGTGCGAACATTTTGTTAAAACGAGCAGTTATTCCAATATAACTCCACTGAATGTCGTGATGGAATTTAATGGTCTATTATTACGTACTGTATGATGTTGTCAGACTGGGAGTAGACGGTGATTCTATAGCTTTTTACATCACATGCTATGGAGAAATTAATTGCAAGTTTATAATATCCAACCATATGTGACCAGACCAAGTATTTGGGACAAATTACCATGTGTCTTTAAAACAACGATAATAAATGCTCAACATGCCGAGATAATAGCCTAAACTTAAAACGTTACTCAGGGAACATGTTCAAAGGACGTGTTTTGACCAGTTTACTTGCATATCATCACGACAAAAAAGTCAAAATCAAATCAAAATCAAAATCTCTTTATTTGCAAATGAGGTGTTTATCTCGGTGGCAAATTGTACACTAAAATACATTACTGTATTGTCAATCACTAAATTTTAAATTAACAAGAGAAGAAGAAAATTTTCCTAGAATACAATATTATACAACTTACGCTAACAATTTTTTCTATTAAATTTATATTGTTTACAAAATTCTATTTATAATATCTCCTGAACTTACAAACATAGTCAACTCATATACAGTATGTGGAATTACTTCAAATAATACTATACAACTGGTATAAGATTAAAATTTACATTGCATTTATTTACTTGTTTATTTTTTTACCCATTTTGGAAGCTCAGTAGCATAACGACCTGCTGCGTCTTAACCAGAGCCACTTTGCCACCACTTTTCAGAGTTCCTGAAGGGCCTTCACAGCTACCGTAGCAGTCCCAGGGCCCTAGAGGTCCCCCACTGTACTTCACCCCTACAGGCAGTTCCCTACTGGCTGTCCAAACTCCATAGACCAGGGGATGGAATTAATTTATTCACACACATTTTTTATTTACAATAACCTGCACTGGTCAAATGCCCTCTAACATTTCATTTTTTTCCCTGTTGCTGTTTATTCTCTTCTTAAATATCTGTACAGATTTTGGAAAAGGATCAAACACTACCCCTGGTAAACTGTTCCACTCTTTAACGCCATTCCCAATGAATGAAAATTTACCCCAATTTACCCCAAATTCCTTCTAATTTTATATTTGTGGTCAGTCCTGCCGATATAATTATTTTCCAACTGAAGCCTCTCACGGATATCTTCCCATGCTTCTTCTCCTTTATAGGCTCTATATAATCCTGTAAGTCTAGTTTTCTCCCTTCTCTTACTTAAAGATTCCCACCCAAGTTCCTCTAACAATTCTGATACACTACTGTTTCTCCTGAAATCCCCTGTTACAAATCTTGCTGCTTTCCTCTGCACACTATCTATTTCTTTTATTAGGTATTCTTGGTGAGGATTCCAAACACTGTTTGCATATTCCAATAATGGACGAACCATACTTAAGTAACTTTTCTCTTTTAATTCTTTGTTGCATTCTTTAAATAGCCTCATTATGACATGTATCGATCTGTATGCTTTCCCAACAATGTCATTAACATGACCCCTCCAGTGCAAATTACTTTCAAATCTCACACCTAAGTATTTGCACTTGCAATCTTTTGGGATAACTGCCCCATCCAAAGTACAGTATATTCGAATTCAGTTTTAAAGCTCCTTTCTGTAAATGTTGTAACAGTTGATTTGCCTCCATTAACTTTCATATTATTTTCTTCAACCCATTGTTGGATACCCTCAAGGTCCCTTTGTAATTCTGAACAATCCTCAATGTTATTTATTTCCCTATAAACAATTATGTCATCTGCATACAATCTTATTTTTGATGTTATATTGTTCCCTAAATCATTTGCGTTGTCTATAGTTTTAATTCTTCTTTGTGTTTTGTAAGTTTGTAAATAAGTTTAAATCTTTTGAGTATATCCAGTAAAATATAACTGAAGTACCCAACCGTGATTTGCCTTAAATAACTTCTCTGGAATATCGCGGGATCTTGCAATTTCCCGTGCTTTTAGTTGTAACACTCCATGGGAAACGCTGCAATCGTTGTTCCACATCTCTCTCACCCATTCCACTAATACTTCCTCAACACCAGGGAACTTGCCCTATTTTCGTCCACGAAATGCACACCTGGATGGACTAGTGTTCTTCAATTCCGCTTGCTGTTTTCTCCAATTTCTCACTTGTTTTTCATGAACAGAAAACTCACAGCACGCTGCTCCGTTACAGTTTTCTTCTGTGAATTTCACCACTTGCAGTTTGAATGAAGCCTTGTAACTCTTAACTTTCCCCACGATAAATATTCACTAACAAGCTCCACAATCGGTGAGTTAAGACTGTCACCAAAGAGAATAAGTAAACGGTAATGTCACTTTCCGGTTGCAAGGTCAGTTTAGGGAGGTCAAGACATGAATGTTACTTATGGAGCTGCCATGTTGAGTCTTTAAGTGTGCGTAACCAAAGGCAAGTCTATTGAAATTTGGAGGATTTAGGTACCAAATATTGAAATAAAAGCAACCAAACAGTCACTTTTCATGTAGGATTTAATTGGGCATCTATTGTTCATGTATATACAACCTGTGACAATAAACTTCGGTGAATAGTCCTGTACAATCAACATAGATGAACAATGGACGACAGTGACCTTACTGTCCTTCGAAATAGTCCCCTCCCATAACTATGCACTGCTGAGGTTGGCGATACATGTCCCGGAAACTTTGCAAGAAGGCTTCCTTTGGAATGGTGTTCAAAAGCCTCGTCACGTTTCGTTGGATGTCAGAAATATCGTCAATAAAAGGTGATGAGCATCGTTTTGATGCGTGACCTTTCGGCTCTGACCTTTTTCCTACGAGGGGATCCCGGAAAACGTCATTCCATGCTTTGACGTTTCATTTCAGGGTCGTGCCTAAGACACCAGGTTTCATCCTCAGTGACGATACAGTTCCAGAAATTTGATGTTGCATCCGCCGTTTCGACAAAATCCTGTCAAGCCTCTAAACGTGCCTGCTTCTGATCGTCAGTCAAGTGATGTGGCACAAGACAAGAACATGTTTTAATCTTCCCTAACTTCTGGGTAACGATTTATCGCACAGATTCCCGGTTAATATGCAGTACATCCACTATCATGCACACAGTTAATCGCCGATTGTTCATGATTAATGTCCTCACCTTCTCAATGTTTTCGTCACTGACGGCGGTCGCCGGTCTTCCGCTACGGGGGTTGTCAGAAACACTTTCCCGGCCTCCTCAAAAACGGGCGAACCACTCGTACACACACTTCAAGGACAGTGCTTGATCTTCATATGCACGTACCAGCATCGCATGCATTTCTTTCGGTGTCTTGCCAAGCTTAAAACAAAACTGTACCATTGATCTTTTGGTCGTTCATGTTCCTGTTCGCAGTTCAAAACCAACGCACTAAACACGCACAGGTCTTACATTGCACACACACACGATGCTCAACTGAACAACATTGGGAGCAGATGGTAAAAAACTGCTGCTACGCAGGTGCAGCGTTGCATGTCGCCAGTGTTGCCGGATTGACCGTTCTGACTTCATTCACCGAATTTTATTGTCACAGGTTGTATAACTGTATAACACTTAAATTGCATGAATACATCCTCAGCTACTTGAACAGGAAGATAATTAACAGAACATGAGTTTCATTTTTTGAGAAACAAGAATCAGCAGCAGTGCTCATTGAGGTATACAATTTTACTTCCATAAAACTTGGTCTTACGGTGTTTCTTATTAATATAATCTGTCAAAATACGTAATCTCATTGACAGAAACACAAAAATCTGCACGGACCCTCTGTTATATTATGATTACATGAAATATTGAACTTAGCCTAAAGTACTTAAAGACAGTTGTAGCAAATTACCTTCAGCATTTCCTTTAATAAGAAAGTAGGCCAGGTTACCAGCACTGAATTTCGGAAAGGTTACCCCAGCATGTTGACAAATATTGAATGCCTCTTGAGTTTAGTGCATTAAGTTATTTTTGCCAGCTGTTGTTATCCATGTATGTAGTAATTTCTTTGCATTCAGAGGTAAAAATACTCTTCACATATACAACAAGAGTGATGTTCAGAGCTATGGCTAGTTTATGGATAATTCATGTTGCTAAATAGTACAAGGTGGTGGTGGTGGTTGTTGTGGTGGTGATTATTGTTTTAAGATGAAGTACAACTGGACAACCATCTGCTATTCGCAGTAATCAGAGGGAAAAAATGGAAGGGATCTGACACTTTTTAAAATGAAGGTATCGGAGAAAGAAAGACAAAGGCCTCAAAATTCGTGAAGATAGAAAACTCCCTAGGCCTTGAATGATCTAATACCGTCAGTGTTAGAAAAGAACAAGAGTTGACCAAGGGAGATTGGATGGGATAGAAAAAGACTCCCAGTGGCGTATGCTGTAATCAAGACATGGGCTATCACTAGACTTAGGTTACCCATTTCCGATAGTTGGTTTAGTGAATGTCAAGGCTTAAGGGTTTTGAGCTGCAGCTTATAGCCATCAGAGTAGCCTGCTGTGTTATGGATGGTTCACAAGCCCTAGCCTCTGCTACTGCCAATACTCAACACCTGATCAATGTAGATAGTAGCTAAAGAATCAGCCTCCTCGTACTCTTAATTCCCCTAGCTCGGAGACTGGGTGCTTATGACGTCTTCACCATTCATTTCATCAGGTCACTATCAAGCCTCTCCAGGGGCTATGCATTATTATTATTATTATTATTATTATTATTATTATTATTATTATTATTATTATTATTATTATTATTATTATTATTATTATTATTATTTCTTTCTTTCTTTCTTAATCCGTTTGTCCTCCAGGGTTGGTTTTTCCCTCGGACTCAGCGAGAGATCCCACCTCTACACTCAAGGCCAGTGTCCTGGAATGTGAGACTTTGGGTCGGGGGTACGACTGGGAAGGAGGACCAGTACCTCGTCCAGGCGGCCTTACATGCTATGCTGAACAGGGACCTTGTGGGTGGTGGGAAGATCGAAAGGGATAGACAAGGACGAGGGAAGGAAGCGGCCGTGGCCTTAAGTTAGTTACCAACCCGGCATTTGCCTGGAGGAGAAGTGGGAAACCACGGAAAACCACTTCGAGGATGGCTGAGGTAGGAATAGAACCCTCCATACTTAGTTGACCTCCCGAGGCTGAGTGAACCCCGTTCCAGCCCTCGTACCACTTTTCAAATTTCGTGACAGAGTCGGGATTCGAACCCGGCTCTCCGGGGGTGGCAGGTAAACACACTAACCACTACACCGCAGAGGCGTTTATTATTATTATTATTATTATTTTTTTATTATTATTATTATTATTATCTCAGTTGCAAACAATAAGCATGGCCAACAATAAAGTTTGTGAAGTTCGCATCAGCCACATAACGACAAATACTTTTTATACTTTTTACGTTGAAATACCCTTTGTATGGATTCTTGTTTTCTCCTCCTGTTCACACTGTAACTGAGTAAGAGGTGGGGTAGGCTTACCATTTTTAATTATCAGCAATTAATTTTCATATTTCAGTTGCGAGAATGGTTTATCCAACAACTTACACACGGTTCAGCCATTTCACAAAAGTAACATCACAAGGTCACAGTCACGTTAAACACTATAACTTCAGATAAACTAAAATTGTTCTGAGATCAACTGAAATATACCAATAATTTCCAACTATAAGCAATCCATAAGATGTCCTGCACATGCAAAAACAAACTCGTGATACTGTAGCATATGGGGTAATCCCATCAATTCGGACACTTCCGGAGAACTTCGGGTCTTTGGGCCTTCTCTTTCCACCGCCGTCTCCCTCGTTAGCGGTGGCGATTTGACGGACCGAAATGCCTTGCTCTCAGATTTCAATCGTTCTCATTTGAGGCTTGGGCTTCACTGATAGCCTTGGTAGCCCTCAGTATACGCCACTGTGAGGAGTCTCGCACAAGTAAGTGGAAGCAATGCCAGGACTCAACTAAGGGCCTCGTGGTCATCTACCTGTGTTCCCAGAGTTCCTGGAGCCCCTTTTAATCACCTCTTATGGTAGGCAGGAGATACCGTGGATATATTCTACTACCCCTACAAAATGGTACAAAGCTGGCATCTGTACTATGTTTATGTCAACATCATTTGAAAACTGGTGATCATAATCTGTAGGGCTACAGTCTTCATTTGACTTTTAGCAAGGAAAAAATTCAAGGTAATACTCATAATCATCATCATCATCATCATCATCATCATCATCATCATCAGAAGAAGAAGAAGAAGAAGAAGAAGAATACCGACGAGTGGCTGTGCTGTTCTCGTCACTATCAACTTGATTTCGGGAGATAGTGGGTTCGAACTCAATTGTCGGCAGCCCTGAAGATGCTTTTCTCTTGTTTCCCCCCACTTTTTTTTTTTGCTAGCTGCTTTACGTCGCACCGACACAGATACGTCTTATGGCGACAAATGTCCTATTTTCACACACGGCAAATGCTGTGGATGTTCCTTAATTAAGGCCACGGTTGCTTTCTTCCCACTCCTATCTCTCTCCTTTCCCATCGTCTCCATAAGACCTATGTGTGTCAGTGCGAAATAAAGCAGATTGTAAAAAGAGAAGAAGAAGAATACTTAGGCATTATGTGAATATTGGGCTTCGTTTATCATTCAAATTACGTCTCACTTTTATAAGAGTCGTATAACACATGTGGTAGGTAACTGCGAACCAGTTTGTAGTAGCCTTTCATAATCTTTACCCCCTGTGGGTGGGGTGGTAGAATAACACATGCAGTATTCTATATCTGTCAAAAGAGGTGACTTGGAAGCAAATGTTGGCGACTACGGGGCCATTAGCTGATGGATTCCGATTAAGAAGGGGAAGGAATGAATTACAGATTAGATATTCATTAAAATCTTGCAGATCTCCTTGAAGACTGGAATTTTTCCAAAGACTTATGATTGGGGACTCATAGTTGCAAGGCTATGGAAATCAAGCTTAGAGATCTGAAAGCTGAAGCAGGAAGGGTTGGACTAAGGATCAATGGAGGTAAGCTTTAGAAATCACAACAATGCACCATTGCACTGGTGTCCAGTTCATAGAGAAGGCGAACTTTTTTTTTTTTTTTTTTTTTTTTGCTACTTGCTTTACGTCGCTCCGACACGGATAGGTCTTATGGCGAAGATGGGACAGGGAAGGGCTAGGAGTGGGAAGGAAGCGGCCGTGGCCTTAATTAAGGTACAGCCCCGGCATTTGTCTGGTGTGAAAATGGGAAACCACAGAAAACCATTTTCAGGGCTGACGACAGTGGGGTTCGAACCTACTATCTCCCGAATACTGGACACTGGCCGCACTTAAGCGACTACAGCTATCGAGCTCAGTTTTTTTGCTTTCTGGGAAGCATTATAACAATTAGCAGAGTTACAGATAAGGGTGTAGTCAGCTATATAGATAAGGTGCTTCAAATGAAGGTCTAAAGAACTTACTTTTCAAATAAAATTTTGGGCCATTGGCACCAGTGAAAACTCAATGTTCCTATATGCCTGTGAATCTTTGATGATGACCAATCATCTGCATGCAGGTTGAAAAATAAAAAGAAAGATTAATTTGGCTACGAGATTTGTGTTATGTAGATGTGAGCTTGCATTCAGGATATAGTGGGTATAATTTAAAAGCTTTTCAGTCTGTCGAACACACCAGTTCAATATAAACATTACACTTTAACATACCTGTAAAAACACATTATTAAACAAGGAATTAAAATACACACTGTGCCTTGTTTAATAATGTGGAATTAAAATACATACTATTCCTTGTTTAACAGTGTTTTTTTTGCAGGTATGTTCTAGTTTGATGTTTATATTGAACTTGTATGTTTGGCAGACTGAAAAGCTTTAAAATTACAATTAACTGAGTCAACACTGGGAAGTATGGCTTCCTTCTTGAAAAAACAAAAAACAAAACAAAACAAAGGAAATAGTGGGGTTGAATCACAACATTGCCAGTGCTGAAAATGGCTTTCTGTGGTTTTCCATTTTCACACCTTTCCTATCCTTGCATCACTGAAAACCGTCTGTGCATTAGTGCAACATCAAAACACTACCAAAAAGAAATGACAACTGACTGAATACACATTATGTAGATCTGATGATGACATAGACAAAGAAACCACCATGTGGTAGGTACGTTAAAGAATGAAGAAGGAAAGTGAAACTCAGAGTAAAGCATGTGGCTGAGATTCAACCTATTGCAACCTGTGACTTTATGTAGTAGATAAACAAAACCTGCCAACAGAACATAGCATGTCACTTTGTAGTTCTAACTATAAATACAAATAAATGATCGGCTGGATACCAATCAAGTTCTTCTTTCTTGTTAATTAAAATAATGAAATATCTGGTAGTTAATTAATTGAATAGGTGTATTGGCTACTAGCACAAATGCAATTAGGAAAGCTATCATTGCCTTGGACTCTTACAATATGTGTCAGTGTTATTCATGCTATAAGGTCATCCTCTTTCTCCTTAAAGTGCTACCATTTGATTCTCACTGGTCCTCTTGATGCTATGTGTTTGGTTTTTTGGTGACTTGATGTATAACTTGCGGACATTTGATCGATGCTGCTTTGTGAATGTTTTGTATGGCATGAATTTTGTGTCTAGCATGCCTTTGTTATCCCACTGATGGAGTAGTAATTTTGTGTTGCCTTTGTATAACTGTGTTCATTTTGTGTTGCCTTTGTATAACTGTGTTATGTAAGTAAAAGTAATTTGTAATTTTTTTTAGGTTATTCTTCTGTCCTTACCCATGCTACTGTATGAATTTTGATTTTTCTTTCTTTGATTGATATATCTGTATCTGTTGACATCACCATTAATAATGAGGTACCCCTCTGGAGGCACTTCAGCAGTTGCACATTGAGTACTACTTAGAAAGCATCTTTTGTCATTGCAGGTAGATTTGTTTGCAGGGTGTAGGTGTTAGAGAAGTGGATTTTTCTTACAACTGTGATGCAGATGATCTTCTTTAGGCAGTCTGATACTACAATGTCAATGCTCTTTGTCATTCTATGCCTATCGTTGTGTATCATTTTTTTAAAAACATCCAACATCATAAAATTTCTTTCTGCTTCAGTGGGTTTCCTTCACAACACAGGTCTCAATCTAGAGTTTCTCAGGTGCTTTTGTCAACATCCAGGCATGGTACCAATGTCGAGTATCCAAAAACAAGATGTAGGGACTAGCTTCTTTAACTGTTGGTTCCATTCAATGGCAACACTTGAATATTTATCAGTTTGACTGGATTTTGCTGACATTCATCAATTATGATGGATGCCCTAGACTTAGACCAAGAATATTTCAGCAACACTCCCTAGAAATGCAACGATTAATTTTATTACAGCTCGTGTGTCATACACCCTGCCAGGAAGCATTCAAAACTACTATCAGTAGGAATTTAGGCCACTCTTAACATGCAATATAGATAACTTTTGTAGTCTATCTGCTGGAATACAGATGCTACCTATAAGTGTGTTTTGTCTCTTCTGCTTCACTTACCATACAAAAGTCTTTATTGTGCTAAGGTCTTCACTCACAATGCTCGGCTATGACCCTATATATTTATCCATATTTATGACTCATGGAGAGTCTCCAGGAGTGGGGATATTCCACAGCATTATGATGCTAGTACTTAAATACAAATACACAACTGACCCAACTAACTCACACAACAGAATTAAACTTTAAGGTTTTTCAGTCTGTCGAAAACACTTATAACACACATAACACTATAACATACCTGTAGAAATATACACACCTTAAAGTTATGTTAACAAAGTCAACACTGGAAAGTATGGCTTCCTTTTTAACAAAAGCAAAATAAAAAGGCTCACACAACAGTCCATCAGTTATAGATAAGATATTTATGCCTTATCTTATGATAATAAATATCTCATGTTCCATTCATCTACTGACCGAGTCCTGAACGCCGTTGGGACAAGACTGGATGTTGTTTGATCTGGATAATAGATATCACTTCTTTTAGTATTAGCTTATAAGTTTGTGGTCATCATTGTGAATCAGATAGTTTGTCACTCATCCTCATGATGCTCATTCTCATTCCGACCCTCAAACCTACTTTTAAAATGATGCAGTGCTGGGTATTGAACCTTGCTACACCTGGATTCCTGCTTTCAATACTAACTCTTAGACCAGGGAGTTGGAAAATTTGAAAGTAATATCAATAACCTCTCTCTATATATATGGTATATATATAATAACATGTCCTGACTGACTGACTGACTCATCATCAGTGAGAAAAAAATACTGGGCATAAAGAAATGAAATTTTGTAGGTGCTTACTAAAGGAGGATTTTTGGATATTCCGTCGCTAAGGGGTTGAAAAAGGGGGTGAATTTTTAAAATGAGTGTATCTATATCTCAAAAACTTAATAGTTTAAAGATGTGAAAATTGATATTTAGAATCTTATTTAAAAATAAGGAAACGAATATATTTTCTGTTTTCACAAAGTCCTCGTAAGTGGGGTGCAAAAAGGTCAAAAATGGGTTGAATACCTTTTATGAGGATACTTATATCTCAAAAACTGAAGATATTACAGTCATGAAAACTGGTATTCGGAATATCCTTTAAAAATAAAGTAACATGTATTTTTTGTTTTTGGAAAATCTACTTAAGGAGGTTGTGAACAGGGGTGACAAAGGGGGTGAATTTTTAAAACGAGTACATCTACGGTACATCTCAAAACAGTAACACGTTACAGACGTGAAAATTGGTATTTAGAATCTCCTGTAAAAGCAAAGGAACACACATAATTCATTTTCTGAAAATCCACTTAAGGGGAAATATTAAAGGGGCTGAGTGTTTAAAATGACCATATCTACAGTATATTTCAAAAACGTAACAGACGTAAAAATCGGTATTTTTAATCTCTTTTAAAAATAAAGTAACACGTATTTCTTTTGTTTTTGGAAAACACACTTAAGGGGGGTGAAATGACTGAAAAAGGGGGTTGATTATTTTTATTAGGACAGGTACTGGTATCTACAAAAGTG
Organism: Anabrus simplex; assembly: GCF_040414725.1. Taxonomy (NCBI): domain Eukaryota; kingdom Metazoa; phylum Arthropoda; class Insecta; order Orthoptera; family Tettigoniidae; genus Anabrus; species Anabrus simplex. The sequence continues at coordinate 906,312,006 of NC_090266.1, forward strand.
GAGATATTACAGACGTCAAAATTGGTATTTGAAATCGTATTTAAAAATAAAGAAACACGTATTTTTAGTTTTTGGAAAATTCACTTAAAGGGGGTGGAGTGGGTGAAAAGAAGTGAAGAAAGTACTGAATTCCTTTTATGAGGATACTTATAGATCTAATACTGAAGATGTTACAGGCATGAAAATAGGTATTTAGAATCTCCTGTAAAAGTAAAGGAATATGCATTATTTGTTTTCTTAAAATCCACTTAAGGGAAAGTACTAAAGAGAGTGAATTTTTAAAATAACTCCAAAACTTAACATATTACAAACGTGAAAATTGGTATTTATAATATCTTTTAAAAGTAAAGCAACACGTATTTTTGTTTAGGAAAATATACTTAAGGAGTGGGTGTTGTAAAAAGGCCTGAAAAGGGGTTGAATTCTTTTTATGAAGATACTTATACTTCAAAAACTAAAGACGTTACAGACATGGAAATTTGTATTTGGAATCTCCTTTAAAAATAATGAAACAAATATTCTTTTGTTTTCGGAAAATCCAATTGAGGGGGGGTGGGGAGAATAAATGAATTGAAAAATGAGTTGAATTATTTCTTCAAGGATACTTATATCTCAAAAACAAAAGACGTTACTGTCCAGAAAATTGGTATTTGCAATATGCTTTAAAAATAAAGACACACATATTTTGGAAGGAGAGGGGTGCTGGAATCAACTTAAGGGGGTGTAAAAGGAGTTGAGTTCTTTTTTATGGGGATACAAATAAGAAGTAGACAATACACTTCTAAGGGGGCTTTGACTAGGGGGTGGGAAATGATGACAAAAATATGCATTTAAATGAAATCGTTTGAATTATGAAGTTAAAATTTCAAATGATATGCTACAGTAAGTGTTGCATAACAGAAGGTTTGAAACAAATTTGACCGCTCAGAGAGTTAAATGGGGGTTAAGATCCGAAAAGAAATATATTAATTCCTTCCTCCGAAACGGTTTAACGCACGAAGACAAAATTCCAAATATATTTTAAATCCTAGGTATGAAATACGAAATATTTTTAACGCTACACCCCTATAGTGTTAAATGAGAGTACCTGAGTGAACACAATTGTTCATCCCTCCAAAACCGTTGGAAGTACAAAGTTGTAATCTTATGAGAGAGGTCTTCTTTTACGTCCTTGGTGTAAAATATTGTCTACTTCGAAATATTTCCCTCCTAATGGGTTTAGATGGTGGTTAACTCTCGGAAACACAATATCCAGTCTTCAAAAACCGTTTCAGGCACGAACTTTTTTTTTTTAAATGAAGGGTGGTCTTCTATATCCTAGATGTTAATAAATATTTAAAAGCATTCTTCCCTTAAAAATGTATTCATTCCTCCGTTAATGTCCGACGTACAAAATCAAAATTTCAGTGGTTGTTTAAAAAAATTCAAATTCTTCCTTATGGGGTTCAAATGAGTGTTAGATCAGAAATGATAGAAAAGCACGAATAAGGTATGCGAGTGGCTGACATCGCGAGATTTTATAACAAGTCTACATCAACGATTTGCACCATGTTAAAGAGGAAATAAAAGGAGTAGATGCAGCAAAAGGAGTCACAAGAGTCTCAAAGTAACGGCCACGTGTTCTGGAAGATGTAGAAAAGTTGCTTCTCGTTTGGATAAAAATGATAAGCAACTGTGACCGAGATTTTAATCTGCGAGAAGGCAAAGACGTTGTACGCCGACCTCGTAAGTAAATTACCATGTACACGTAGTTCACGTACGTCAACAGAAGTTGAAGAAATCTTCAAGGCCAGCTGGGTATGAAGAGAAGTGGCATCCATAGTGTTGTTAGGCTTGGGGAGGCTTCCAGTTTGGATGCTAAGGCAGCTGAGGCATTCACTGCTGAGTTCCAGAAGCTCATTGTTACGAGTGTTACCTGCCACAGCAAGTTTTTTACTGCGATGAAACGGGACTTTTTTTTTGTTTGGAAAATGATGCCTAAGGGGACCTACATTACAGCAGAAGAGAATTCAATGCCCGGTCACAAGCCCATGAAAGTCCGTTTAACCCTGTTATTGTGTGCTAATGCGAGCGGGGATTCAACCCTGACATTTACACCATACGATTTTCTGACGTGTTGTGCGAATGAATACCATCTAATCCTCATAAGGGGGGGGGGGGGGGAGAATTATCCCCTCCAGCACCTATATTCCTTGGTTATTCCGTCTGGTAACTTTAACGTCACTTTAAATAATAGGCTTTGAGTGGCACGTCTTCGAGCCGTGTGGTGTAACTAAAGCGATATTTATAGACGTGTTGCTGTGAGGGTTAAAAGTAAAGCCTGTGTATCATTCAGAGAACCCATGAGCCTTCAAGAAATGAAAGGTGCAGAAGAGCCAGTTAAATGTTATGTGGAGCTCCAACACTAAGGCTTGGGTCACTCGTATTTTCTTCGTTGAATGGATGAACGAGGTCTTTGGTCCTGTAGTGAAGAAATACCCTTCAGAAAATGATCTGCCGCTCAAAGTCTTGCTGGTTATGGACAATGCTCCTTCTCATCTTCCAGGCCTTAAGGACAACTTACTGGAGGAATTCAAGTTCATTAAGGTTAAGTTCCTTCCTCCCATCACCACTCCACTTCTCCAGCCTATGGATCAGCAAGTCATTTCGAACTTCAGGAAGCTATACACCAAAGCTCTATTTCAGTGATGCTTTGAAGTGACCGAAGGAACAAACCTTACCCTCCGAGAGTTTTGGAGAAATCATTTCCACACCGTGAACTGCCTGAAGATCATCGATAAAGCCTGGGATGGGGTCACTAAAAGAACTCTCACTTCCGCTTGGGGAAAGCTGTCACCTGACTGAGTTCCTGGACGTAACTTTGAGTGCATTGTTGGTGAAAATGAGCCACTGATTGTCAATGAAATTGTGTCCTTAGGGAAGACCATGGAGCTGGAGGTGAACGACGTGGACATTCAAGAGCTGGTGGAAGAACATAGCCAGGAACTCACCACCAACGAACTGATGGACCTGCATCTCGAAGAACAGGAGGAGGTTATGGAGATCTCGTCCGGGGAAGAGGAGAAGGAAAAGTCAATGGAATCTCGCACTTCAACTGAGATTCGGAAGAAGTACAAAATGTGGGAAACGGTGCAAAACTTTGTAGAAAAACACCACCCGAATAAGGCTGTAGCAGTGCGAGAAGTGAATCTGATCAATGACAATGCAATGTCACATTTTCTTGAAATCCTTAAAAAGAGGCAAAAGCAAGAGTCATTGGACAGGTTCCTCGTTAAAGTTGTATGAAAAGAAAACAATTCCAGTGAGCCAACAGATAGGAGTGATTCCGTTAGTGAAATTCGTGCCACACAGTAACTCTTCTCACGTCATTTTTCATCTCCCTCACATCAACAATGATTCTATTGTAAGGTAAAGTACAGTTTAATTTATTTTACGTTATATTTTGTTTCAGAAATGTTATGCGAGTAAATATTTTTTTGTTGTGGATGAAACATCTGCATTTCAATTGTTTCTTATGGGAAAATTTGCTTTGATATACAAGCACTTTTGATTACAAGCGTGTTGCCGGATCGAATTATGCTCTCAGTCCAAGGTTCCACGGTACCTCAAAAACTAACAATGTTGCACATGTGATAATTGGTATTTGGAATCTCCTTTTAAATAAAGAAACACACATTTTTTGGGGAAAATGAACTTCGGGAGAGGGGAGTGAAAAGGATTTAAATTCCTTTTATGAGGACACATATCTCAAGAAATGAAGATGTTACAGTCATGATAACTGGTACTTGGAAGCTCCTTTATAAATGAAGAAACACGTATTTTTTGTTTTCGGAAAATTCACTCAAAAACTGAAGATATTACAGATGTGAAAATAGATATTTGAAATCTCCTTTAAAAAATGAACATTATTATTGAGTGAAGACTGTTTCTCACATGTACAGTTCTATGTCGCATGGTCATCCTAGCTCGAAAGGCAATACCACAAAGGTGGTTTACAAAGAGTTTCTAGGGTAAATGAAAATAAATTTTTCGGTGAGTTTTTACACTTTAGGGATTTTCAGATAATGTCTTAGTACAGTACCGAGGCATGATTACTTTTATCAGATTACGAAATCCACGCGAGTGAAGCTGCGGGTAACTGCTAGATAATAATGAAACAATATACAGGATGATCCATTTGGGATATCTTAAAAATAAAACATACTGGAATATCCAGTGTGCCTTCTTTTGATGGTTCTATATGACTGGGCAGCTTGTGAGAGTCCGGAGATTGAGTTGGTGAGGTTTACTGCCAAGTCCATATGAGGTGCATGCATTTGGTTCAGGCAGCCTGCCAGATTTCCAAGATGGTGATCACATTGTTATTCCACTGTTTAAAAATGTGGATAAAACAGAAATAAAACTGTACAAGCCTGTCACAAATAAGCCTCAAATACCTAAACTGCTTGAAGATATAATCTATATATATAAAGTAGCTTGTCCTGACTGACTGACTGACTGACTGACTGATTCATCATCGCCGAGCCAAAACTACTGGACATAATGAAATGAAATTTTGGGGATACATTCATATTAGGATGTAGGTGCTCGCTAAGAGAGGATTTTTGGATATTCTGTCGCTAAGGGGGTGAAAAGGGGGGTGAAATTTTAAAATGAGTGAATCTATATCTCAAAACTTTAAAAGTTTACAAATGTAAAAATTGGTATTTAGAATCTTCTTTAAAAATAAGGAAACACGTATTTTTTTATTTTCAGAAAATCCCAATAGGAGGGGTGAAAACGGTGAAAAAGGGGTTGAATGCCTTTAATCAGGATACTGGTACTTATATCTCAGAAACTGTAGGTATTAGAGACCTGAAAATTGGTACTTTTGATCTCTTTTAAAAATAAAGAAACACGTATTTTTTTGTTTTTGGAAAATCCAATTAATGGGAGTGTGAAAAGGGGGGTGAATTTTTAAAATCAGTGTATCTATATCTCAAAACTTTGAACGTTTACAGATGTAAAAATTGGTATTTAGAATCTTCATTAAAAATAAAGAAACATGTATTTTTTGTTTTCGGAAAATACCAATAGGAAAGGTGGAAAGGGGTGAAAAATGGGTTGAATGCATTTAATGAGGATACTTCTATCTCAGGAACTGAATATATTACAGACCTGAAAATTGGTGTTTTGGGTCTCCTTTAAAAATAAAGAAACACGTATTTTTTTGTTTTTGGAAAATGCAATTAATGGGGGGGTGAGAGGGTTGAATTTTTAAAATGAGTGTATCTATATCACAAAACTTTTAAAGTTTATAGATGTAAAAAATTAGTATTTAGAATTTCCTTTAAAAATAAAGAAACACGTATATTTTTGTTTTCGGAAAATCCCAATAGGAAGGGTGGGAAAGGGTGAAAATTTGTTGAATGCCTTTAATGAGGCTAATTATATTTCAGAACCTGAAGATATTACAGACCTGAAAATTGGTATTTATGATCTACTTTAAAATAATAAAGAAAGAGGCATTTTTTGTTTTTGGAAAATCCAAATAATGGGGGTGTAAAGGGGAGTGAATTTTTAAAATGAGTGTATCTACATCCTAAAATTTTAAACGTTTACAGATGTGAAAATTGGTATTTAGAATCTCCTTTAAAAATAAAGAAACATGTATTTTTTGTTTTCAGAAAATCACAATAGGAGGGGTGTAAAAGGGTGAATAATGGGTTGAATGCCTTTAATGAGGATACATATATCTCAGAAACTGAAGATATTACAGAACTGAAAATTTGTATATGGGATCTCCTTTAAAAATAAAGAAACACGTATTTTTTTGTTTTTTGGAAAATCCAATTAATGGCGATTAAACAGGAGTGACATATTTGGGTGAATTTTTTGAAAGACAGTATCTACAGAATATCTGAGAAACGTAGAATGTTACAGACGTAAAAAGTGATATTTGGAATCTCCTGCAAATGTAAAGAAACATAGGCGATTTGTTTTTGGAAACTCCTCTTAAGGGGAACTAAAATGGGGGTTAAATTTTTAAATGAGAATTTATACAGTATATCTCAAGAAACTTAACATGTGACAGAAGTGAAAAATGGTATTTTTATCTCTATAAAAATAAGGAAACGTGTATTTTTTGTTTTCGGATACAGCACTTGGGCGCAGGGGGGGGGTAAAAGTGACTGAAAATGGTGTTGAATTCTTTTAATTAGGCTACTGTTATCTCAAAAATGAAGGTGTTACAGACGTGAAATTTGATATTTGGAATCTGCTTTAAAAGTAAAGAGCACGAATTCTCGGAAAATCCAATGAATGGGAGGGGGGGGGGGGAAGGGGGTGAAAGAATTGAAAACTTAATTGACCTAATTGTATGAGAATACTTACATCTAATAAAAGCTAAAGTTGTTAGGGCCTACAGACGTGAAAATTGGTATTTGGATCTCCTTTAAAGACAAAGAAAAGCCCGTTTTGTGGGGGGGATCATCTTGGGAGGCTTGAGTGAAAAGGAGTTGAATTCCTTTCATGAGGACACATAAATCAAAAACTGAAGAAGTTAAAGTCGTGATAATTGGTATTTAGAAGATCCTTTACTATTAAAGAAACAAGTATTTTTGCCGGAAAATGCACTTGGGGGGGGATGGGAGGAGTGTGAATGTGAAAAAAAGTGAATTATTTTAATCTGAAAACTGAAGGTAATAGACGTAAACAATGGTGTTTGGAATCTCCTTTAAACATAAAGAAACACTCCTTCTTTTAGGTTTTTTTTGGGAGGGGGTAAATAAACTTAACGGCGGTGGGGTGTAAAAAGAGTTGAGACCAATTGATTTTACTGTTCATAATGTATTTATAAGGAGCCTCCGTTGCTCAGGCGGCAGCGCGGCGGCCTCTCACAGCTGGGTTCCGTGGTTCAAATCCTGGTCTCTCCATGTGACATTCGTGCTGGACAAAACGGAGGTGGGACAGGTTTTTCTCCGGATATTCTGGTTTTCCCTGTCATCATTCATTCCAGCAACACTGTCCAATATAATTTCATTTCATTCGTCATCCATTAATCATTGCCCCAGAGGAGTGCGACAGGTTTCGGCTGCCGGCACAATTCCTATTGTCGCCGCTATATGGGGGCTTTATTCATTCCATTCCTGACCCTGTCGAATGACTGGAAACAGGCTGTAGATTTTCGATGTACTTATTCTGATCATAAACCGATCATTTTTAATCTTTCCTGGGTTCGTTTTCAAGAGCCATCTTTCCCTTCGGAGAACGTTCTTAGATTACAGTACCTTCTCCTGGCATATAAATAAAATTTTAAACACATTTGAAATAAACGATAGGAATGAGATTGACCGTCCAGTTTTTCACCTCTATAATAAGGTCAATAATCCACTGAAGTATGTTATTCGTATGGCCAGAAATCCCCCACACTTGCCTACGCGCGACAATGGTGCTGGTCACATTCTCAACAATGACAATGGCAGCAGATGTAATTTACCGCCAAGTAGCGGTCTTGCATCTTGCTGTTGGGTCCAGAACATCTATAATAATAATAATAATAATAATAATAATAATAATAATAATAATAATAATAATAATAATAATAATAATAATAATAATAATAATAATAATAATAATGTTCTGGACCGTCGTCAAATGTGGGGACCGCGCTGGAAACGGGTCCTGGACGGGTAATGACTACTATTGCAGTCTGGCCGCGGGTTCAGTACCGCCAAGGCACCCAGGATCTCCTCAAGGATTTGATCCATATTAAAAATGCTTATAGGAAAAAATGGCAAAGTTTTAGGGAGCCAACTGATGGGTGGAATACCTGGACCTAGCCCGGGAAGTACGAAATCGATTGCTGGAAATAAAAATTGAAAATGGGAGGAACTTTGCCGTAATCTCTCAGAAAACGAGTCAGATTGCGAATTTCGGCGGATTATATATCAAAAACAATATGCATTCAATTATAAATTTCAGTATAATACCGTAGCGAAGCACGGGTATCTTGCTAGTCTATATATATAAAATAGCTTGTCCTGACTGACTGACTGACTGACTGATTTATCATCGCCGAGCCAAAACTACTGGACATAATGAAATGAAATTTTGGGGATACATTCATATTAGGATGTAGGTGCTCGCTAAGAGAGGATTTTTGGATATTCTGTCGCTAAGGGGGTGAAAAGGGGGGTGAAATTTTAAAATGAGTGAATCTATATCTCAAAACTTTAAAAGTTTACAAATGTAAAAATTGGTATTTAGAATCTTCTTTAAAAATAAGGAAACACGTATTTTTTTATTTTCAGAAAATCCCAATAGGAGGGGTGAAAACGGTGAAAAAGGGGTTGAATGCCTTTAATCAGGATACTGGTACTTATATCTCAGAAACTGTAGGTATTAGAGACCTGAAAATTGGTACTTTTGATCTCTTTTAAAAATAAAGAAACACGTATTTTTTTGTTTTTGGAAAATCCAATTAATGGGAGTGTGAAAAGGGGGGTGAATTTTTAAAATCAGTGTATCTATATCTCAAAACTTTGAACGTTTACAGATGTAAAAATTGGTATTTAGAATCTTCATTAAAAATAAAGAAACATGTATTTTTTGTTTTCGGAAAATACCAATAGGAAAGGTGGAAAGGGGTGAAAAATGGGTTGAATGCATTTAATGAGGATACTTCTATCTCAGGAACTGAATATATTACAGACCTGAAAATTGGTGTTTTGGGTCTCCTTTAAAAATAAAGAAACACGTATTTTTTTGTTTTTGGAAAATGCAATTAATGGGGGGGTGAGAGGGTTGAATTTTTAAAATGAGTGTATCTATATCACAAAACTTTTAAAGTTTATAGATGTAAAAAATTAGTATTTAGAATTTCCTTTAAAAATAAAGAAACACGTATATTTTTGTTTTCGGAAAATCCCAATAGGAAGGGTGGGAAAGGGTGAAAATTTGTTGAATGCCTTTAATGAGGCTAATTATATTTCAGAACCTGAAGATATTACAGACCTGAAAATTGGTATTTATGATCTACTTTAAAATAATAAAGAAAGAGGCATTTTTTGTTTTTGGAAAATCCAAATAATGGGGGTGTAAAGGGGAGTGAATTTTTAAAATGAGTGTATCTACATCCTAAAATTTTAAACGTTTACAGATGTGAAAATTGGTATTTAGAATCTCCTTTAAAAATAAAGAAACATGTATTTTTTGTTTTCAGAAAATCACAATAGGAGGGGTGTAAAAGGGTGAATAATGGGTTGAATGCCTTTAATGAGGATACATATATCTCAGAAACTGAAGATATTACAGAACTGAAAATTTGTATATGGGATCTCCTTTAAAAATAAAGAAACACGTATTTTTTTGTTTTTTGGAAAATCCAATTAATGGCGATTAAACAGGAGTGACATATTTGGGTGAATTTTTTGAAAGACAGTATCTACAGAATATCTGAGAAACGTAGAATGTTACAGACGTAAAAAGTGATATTTGGAATCTCTTGCAAATGTAAAGAAACATAGGCGATTTGTTTTTGGAAACTCCTCTTAAGGGGAACTAAAATGGGGGTTAAATTTTTAAATGAGAATTTATACAGTATATCTCAAGAAACTTAACATGTGACAGAAGTGAAAAATGGTATTTTTATCTCTATAAAAATAAGGAAACGTGTATTTTTTGTTTTCGGATACAGCACTTGGGCGCAGGGGGGGGGGGTAAAAGTGACTGAAAATGGTGTTGAATTCTTTTAATTAGGCTACTGTTATCTCAAAAATGAAGGTGTTACAGACGTGAAATTTGATATTTGGAATCTGCTTTAAAAGTAAAGAGCACGAATTCTCGGAAAATCCAATGAATGGGAGGGGGGGGGGAAGGGGGTGAAAGAATTGAAAACTTAATTGACCTAATTGTATGAGAATACTTACATCTAATAAAAGCTAAAGTTGTTAGGGCCTACAGACGTGAAAATTGGTATTTGGATCTCCTTTAAAGACAAAGAAAAGCCCGTTTTGTGGGGGGGATCATCTTGGGAGGCTTGAGTGAAAAGGAGTTGAATTCCTTTCATGAGGACACATAAATCAAAAACTGAAGAAGTTAAAGTCGTGATAATTGGTATTTAGAAGATCCTTTACTATTAAAGAAACAAGTATTTTTGCCGGAAAATGCACTTGGGGGGGGATGGGAGGAGTGTGAATGTGAAAAAAAGTGAATTATTTTAATCTGAAAACTGAAGGTAATAGACGTAAACAATGGTGTTTGGAATCTCCTTTAAACATAAAGAAACACTCCTTCTTTTAGGTTTTTTTTGGGAGGGGGTAAATAAACTTAACGGCGGTGGGGTGTAAAAAGAGTTGAGACCAATTGATTTTACTGTTCATAATGTATTTATAAGGAGCCTCCGTTGCTCAGGCGGCAGCGCGGCGGCCTCTCACAGCTGGGTTCCGTGGTTCAAATCCTGGTCTCTCCATGTGACATTCGTGCTGGACAAAACGGAGGTGGGACAGGTTTTTCTCCGGATATTCTGGTTTTCCCTGTCATCATTCATTCCAGCAACACTGTCCAATATAATTTCATTTCATTCGTCATCCATTAATCATTGCCCCAGAGGAGTGCGACAGGTTTCGGCTGCCGGCACAATTCCTATTGTCGCCGCTATATGGGGGCTTTATTCATTCCATTCCTGACCCTGTCGAATGACTGGAAACAGGCTGTAGATTTTCGATGTACTTATTCTGATCATAAACCGATCATTTTTAATCTTTCCTGGGTTCGTTTTCAAGAGCCATCTTTCCCTTCGGAGAACGTTCTTAGATTACAGTACCTTCTCCTGGCATATAAATAAAATTTTAAACACATTTGAAATAAACGATAGGAATGAGATTGACCGTCCAGTTTTTCACCTCTATAATAAGGTCAATAATCCACTGAAGTATGTTATTCGTATGGCCAGAAATCCCCCACACTTGCCTACGCGCGACAATGGTGCTGGTCACATTCTCAACAATGACAATGGCAGCAGATGTAATTTACCGCCAAGTAGCGGTCTTGCATCTTGCTGTTGGGTCCAGAACATCTATAATAATAATAATAATAATAATAATAATAATAATAATAATAATAATAATAATAATAATAATAATAATAATAATAATAATAATAATAATAATGTTCTGGACCGTCGTCAAATGTGGGGACCGCGCTGGAAACGGGTCCTGGACGGGTAATGACTACTATTGCAGTCTGGCCGCGGGTTCAGTACCGCCAAGGCACCCAGGATCTCCTCAAGGATTTGATCCATATTAAAAATGCTTATAGGAAAAAATGGCAAAGTTTTAGGGAGCCAACTGATGGGTGGAATACCTGGACCTAGCCCGGGAAGTACGAAATCGATTGCTGGAAATAAAAATTGAAAATGGGAGGAACTTTGCCGTAATCTCTCAGAAAACGAGTCAGATTGCGAATTTCGGCGGATTATATATCAAAAACAATATGCATTCAATTATAAATTTCAGTATAATACCGTAGCGAAGCACGGGTATCTTGCTAGTAACTAATAAAATAACACCTCCTTACAAACAAGTCGTGATAGAAGAGCAACATAAATTTCTTTCTGGACACTCAACCTGTACTAATTTCATGTTATATTATCAATTTCTTGTTGATGTTGTGGAAAGTCATGGACAAGTTGACTGCGTTTATACAGATTTTTCCAAAGCTTTTGATACAGTTGACCATAGGTTTTTCCTAAATAAACTTTCTGCAGACAGTATTCATAAACCTCTTCATCATGGTTTCGATCATATCTCCAAGGTCGTACATTTAGAGTTAAGATCCACAATCACCTTCCTATGCCTTATAATACTACTAGTGGTGTCCCACAGGGTGCCCACCTTGCTCCATCAATGTTTTTGAAATATTTGAATGATATTAAGGAGGTTGTTTTTGCAAATTCTAAATTCCTAATGTTTGCAGACAATGTAAAATTCTTTACAAGAACCAATTCACATAGTGATTGCCTTAGATTACAAAAAGACTTAAATCAACTTGAAGTGTAAGATAATCCATTTTTCTAAAAGCAAATGTAATATCTTCTTTGATTATCAATTAAATTCCAAAATTCTTATGAGTACTGTTGAACAAATAAATGACTTTAGTCTATTATTCACAAATACCCTGAATTTCAGTGATCACATTGAACATATATGTGAAAAATATCCTTGCAAAACTTGGCTCACTTTTAAACACCTATATGTTATGTATATAATGTCAGAAACATGCATAAGTTTTAAATTAAATATGAGGAAAGAACATAAAACATTAAACATAATATAAATTCCTCAGTGAAGAAGAGCCACATTAAACTATGTGAACCCAAAACCTTGTGACATCAAGTCCATTTGGCTTCGCTTTAACCAGGTCTTCTGTTGTGCAGCTGAATGGGTATGAACTACATTGCAGCATATGGGCTGTGGTCTGCTCTTCTACACATACACACAAGGTACTGTCCACTTTGAAACCCCATTTCTTCTGGTTGACCGTGTACCGCGTAACACCAGAACGCCGTTTATTCAGCACTCTCCAATTCACCTAATCTGTAACATGGCCAGGAGGTAGTTCCTATTTTGGGGTCATCCATTGACTGATACTCATATGTTGACTCCTGGCACACCATTCTTGAATTCTTGCTTGCTGCACTGTTCCTGCAAGTGTTTTGGTTACTCTCGAGAAGATTTTCCTAGACTTAAGGTGCTGGCGTGGTGGTTCATATCCAAAGGGTGGGCTTCAGATGTCAACGTCTTTCTCTTTTCTTTCTTGGCTGCCACTTCATGGCAGATATGGGGAGGTGATATCCCTGCAAGGGAATACACTTTTTCCAAAGGTGTAGTTCACAAGCCAATGCTCATGACAGAGATGCACGTACTGTTCATTTTTACGAGGTTGTGCTAGATATGATTGGATAAAATGCTTCACCTAGCATGTGAGTGATTGCAACAGAACTGGGAGCTTCTAGCAATTCATTTGGAAGGTTCTCTGTGAAAGCCATCCATTCAGTCAGGCTATGAGGCCACAGTGAAAATCATGCTCACGTATGCTTTGTTGAGTGGTTCAATCAATCAATCAATCAATCAATCAATCAATCAATCAATCAATCAATCAATCAATCAATCAATCAATCAATCAATCAATCAATCAATCAATCAATCAATCAATCAATCAATCAATCAATCAATCAATCAATCAATCAATCAATCAATCAATCAATCAATCAATCAATCAATCAATCAATCAATCAATCAATCAATCAATCCTGATCTGCATTTAGGGCAGTCACCCAGGTGGCAGATTCCCTATCTGTTGTTTTCCTAGCCTTTCCTTGCATGATTTCAAAGAAAGTGGAAATTTATTAAACATCGCCTTTGGTAAGTTATTGTAATCCCTAGCTCCCCTTCCTATAAATGAATATTTGCCCCAATTTGTCCTCTCGAATTCCAACTTTATCTTTATATTGTGATCTTTCCTACTTTTAAAGACACCACTCAAACTTATTCGTCTACTAATGTCATTCCACACCATCTCTCCACTGACAGCTAGGAACATACCACTTAGTCGAGCAGCTCATTTTCTTTCTCCCAATCTTCCCAGCCCAAACTTTGCAACATTTTTGTAATGCTACTCCTTTTTGCAGTGCACATTAAATGAACATGAATTTGCATCAGTTGTTTTATTTACTGATGGAGTTATGTTTAATCAGGAGGTTATGCATAATTCTCATAATAATCACATCTGAACCTATGAGAATCAACAGGCTACTATTAAATGTAGCAACCAATACAAATTCTCTGTTAATATGTGGGGGGCGGGGGTGTTGTTGGAAACTACTTGATTGCACCATACCTACCATCCAGTCACCTCGGTGATAGAGTGTACAGGATATTTCTTGAGGAACTCCTCCTAGAGAACTCTTGCAATAAGACAGTGACTGTGGTCTCAGACGAATGAGGCCCCAGGTCACTACTCTCTTCTGGAGTGCCTGTACATCAATTTTGCTTTCCAGAACAGATGCCTTTCCTGGTCAACCCAATCTCAGGACTTGAATATTCTTGATGTATTCCTTTGTGAATGCATGAAGAGCATTGTTTATACAATGCCGTTGAAAGTGTACAAGTGCTGGTAGCAAGAATTGTCATCACAGCTGATGATGTTCACACAATATTTTTAAACAGTTTTGTCAGTCAGTACTCCAGCAAATAACGCTTTGTAGCAAGGTAGGTGGAAGACATACTTAACGGAAGATGAGGTGTACTATTGCTATTTTTCTTTTGAAAAATGATTCATCAAATTTTGAATGACCTTATAATTTGGGTTTGCAGTTGCCAAAGTGGAATTAAAAAATTAAGATAACTGCCAGCCATAAGACATAGCCTAAACAGGAGGCTGTGAATTTACATATTAGTTCTACAGTGTGTACCATAAGAGGGAGGACATTCATCTGAATGTTACTACTATCACAGCCGACTGTAGGTCTAGTTGGCCATGGTACTACACTATTATCTTAAACTGGTGCCTTCTATTTCAACACACTCTATACAAATCTACAGCCTGTACACCTCTCAAGGTCACTGTTGCTAGGTAACATTTCATGATGTCACTTCTGTTACACATTTTGTCGCATCATGTCACGTCATGCAAATTTTTGGATTACCCCCAGCCCTAAGACTTATTCACTTCAAAACAGAAACTAGAAAATACATATAACACTACTAGATACAACCCGGAACATTGTGCATGTAGCTCTTCCAGCATGTAGTGTCAAAGAAACATAGCAAGCAACAATAAAATACTTCCTTCTTGATCCAATTCTTTAAGCATGTATTGCTAATACCATGCACCATGTTTCATTGACAATATAGAATAGATTTACTGTGTGCTTAGTTCATTCACATTTTCAGAATACATAAAGGAAAGGACACCAGACAAGCAGGCATATCAAATAATAAATTGGAAGAATTAAAGGGTATGAGTGTTATCAGACAAAACTTGGGTATGTTTAAAAGACACATTGAATATTTTGAGACTAGTGGACAATTAAATGGTAGCAACTTTAGACAGTTCCATCTGGGAAGGGGAATGATGATTTTGCTTAATGCTTGTGACAATGCAGTATTTCAATTAAATGACAAAGTATAGTAAATGCAAAATCTACATGTAACAGTCAAACTCAGGCATGATTCACCTAAGTTGCCTCATGTGCCATGTGTTTTGTTTGGAAATGCAGCAGAATTAGTTATTTTCTGAAATGAATGATGATTCAGATGACTTCATTTTCCAAAGATGAGGCTCCACCTCATTCAGTGCTGTTATCTGCTGTTTTCTCAATGATATGTTGCCTCAGTCTTAGATTAGTTATAGTGAACTAAAACTAAAGAACCTCTTTATGGTTCATCTTCCAGATCAGCTAATATTACATAATGTGTCAATTCCCTCAAGAGTTATGTCAAGGATGCTGTCGATATGTCACTATTGTTTGTGAGTTCAGAGAATCTCAGAATCTCAGAAAATGCACTGTTACTAGGCCCTAGAGTCTTTGAAAGCAGACTACACTCAGCTTTCAAGGAATTTTAAGAGTTTCCCCTTGCTGTTCCCACAACGGCAAGCTCAAAATCTGTGACCATGACACTGTATGGAAAAGCATTGTGTTGAAAACATCACCGTCAAAGAGAGATTCGAGAATTGGGTTCTATCTTTCAGCATTATGGTTCTGGAATGGACACTAAGATTGAATATTCAAAGAGAATGGAGAAGCTTGGAAAGAAAGAAGCAATGATATATTGAAAATGTGCTGAGCTTTTGTTCAATGTTCTCCATTTGAATGGATACACACAACTCCTCCTCTCAGTTTTCAGGATCTATAAACATTGTCATGGTCAGACTTGTAACAGAAACTTACAGAGTACACCTTTGTTTTACATTGAGATTTATTTTTATCTTGAACTAAAAGGTTGTATTTTACACTTAACAAAACAAAGACAATAGCTCTTCAGATAACAATGTTGACAATCACTAAATAGTTTTATGTTGCATGGATTATTAGTAAGAACATGAGTAAAATTGTATTTTCTATTTACTTTCAGGAGTAGATTTCCAAGTTAAAACAATAAGAGTGGATGACAGGAATGTTACCCTTCAGCTCTGGGACACAGCAGGTGGGTACAAACATTTTTTTGGTTAATTCTCATGGGTGATCAATTCTGACTTCAGTAAGTATCTGTATTCATTGCCAAACCTGATATTTTTCAGAATAATTTATCATAGTAGTTTACTAGGTTCAAAATGACTACTACAGTACCTATCATAAATCACAAACTGAGGCCATTGCTCCAGTTTCAGCATATTGTATAGACAATTATTCACAATAGTCTTCATTATTACTTTTAACGACCAGAGTGGCCACACATGTTAATGTGCTATAGCTACAGATATGTTTAGATTTGAATCCCATCATCAGCTGTACTGACGGTAGTTATCTGTGGTTTCCTATTTTCACTTCAAGGTAAATGCTGGACAGTTCCCATTCATATGTCACAACCAATGCATTCCACTTCCTTACCCAGTTTCATTCACCATCATTCATTTCATCTTCATCAGCTCCTTAACTGAGGTTGGCAACTGGAAGGGCATCCGGCTGTGAAGTCATATCATACAATTTCATCTCACCTCATCCCCGACCCTATACCAGGAAACAGGACTAAGGGTTGGGCATCAGTGTTCATTATCGCTTTTGATTCTGCAGAAATTATGTAGAAATCTCAGACTTACGACTTCAAAATAGAAAGTATGCAGTATTTGGGTGGATATGATGCTAAATATGTTATATATCTGCATTAAACCCAGACTTCAAAGCTCTTTTTAATTTTAAAACTCTGAAATCCATGAGGAATTGTGGGTCAGAGATACTAGTACTTATGTAAACCAATTTCACAAATTATTGAATTACATTATAAAAGTATTCATTTATACAACTAATTATATTGACATTGCTACAGCTATTTTGATAATCATGTTGCCATCTTGGCAATTAATACAGATACTTACTGAAATCAGAATTGTATTTTTGTACAATATGTTTGTAGAGTTTGTACAGAATTTGAATTGGATCTTTTTACTAAGAAATATGGGTACTATGAGAGAGAAAGACATCACAGTATTCAAGTGAATATTTTAGTGCCTATTGTTGTTGTTGTTGTTGTTGTTGTTCCATGTATCTTGATCAACATCTCACAATCTTAGCAACAGCCCAGTGTTTTACCATCTGTAATCATCTTTATCTTTCTGCCTTTTCCATTCTCCTGTGCCTATCCAGCTTTCTTCTCATGCTACAATCCCCACCACAAAACTGAAGTTTTCAATGAGCCTTGAAGCACGTAATCTTAATGAAGCTGGGAAGTAGAAATGAGCTCATCGTGGTCTAAGAAGAAGTGGATGAAGGAGAAGATGGCATTGTATGCAGATCCCGGGCTAAAAAGCCAAGAATAATGCCCGAGGGGATTTATCACACCGACCACAAGAAACATCGTAATCTGAGGGCTGAGCAGTAGTCACTCGGTAGGCTAAGGCCCTTCAAGGCTATTGTGCCATAGGGTTTGGTTTGGATTGTAAGCAGATGTGGAGTCAGTCTTTATGCTTTTATATTTTCATATTTGTACTTATTTCCTTTGCTAATGCTCCCTCTTCAGTCCTGAACTCTCAATTTATTTATTATATTTTGTGTGTACCAGTTCATGTTCCTATCATTCCATGTAGGGGAGAGTGAGTCATTGTGAGCACCTTACGGAAAATTCATTTTTGTAGGGGACGTATGAATTTTAAGTAAATTCTGATTAATGTATTCTTCATCCCATTTATTTAGCTTTACAAAATCAAAAGTGAACATTTTAAGCAATGAGTTAATAAGCAGAAATTACGATTTTAGCAAACTGTTGCAAGTGCTCATATTAGAAACATGGGTGGGAAATATGAGCACTCTAGGGTAATATAAGCACTTCCTTTAACAGCAGCATACCCATTTCTAAGATGCAAAGTATTGTCAATATATAGTAAAATGAAATGTCATGTATGTGGTAGGATTGATTGCGTGAAATATAAAATATCTTTGGAAAAATAATATAAATAATTGGTATGGTACAAGAAGAAATGGTACAGTGTACTGTAACCGTTCACGACATCGTCATATGTATATAGAGACATCCTGCATAAAGAATATGCCGTTTTCCGCGCAGTTCTACGTTAAATAGCTACCAAACGAGGGTATTCTTGACGGTTCCGGGACTCGAACTGCTCGCCGTAGAGTCGCGTGCCCCTCTTCTCATTGCGCGTAACTGGAAAAAGAGAGAGTACAAGCGCTTATACGAGAAGTTCGCTCCTCCTCTGAGCGAGAGAGCTGGAACGAGGGAAGTGGCACATGACTGAGAAGTGAGGTCACGAAGCAGACGTCGTCTCAACATATGAGATGATATCACCTTAGGTATTCCCCTAAAAATCCATTGGTAGCAATGCGTAGCTTTCAACTGTTTCAGTGATATTAACAGTAATAACTCAGAAATACTTGATGGATAATTTCGAGTTACGACTTCAGTGAATGAAGAGATTTAATGAGGATTTATCATGCCAAGAACCATTCTACATAATAATAACAGGAAGTACGCAGATAGTTGATGGCATGAGGAGATTGAAACCAGACGTTCGACTCTGACAGGACCAGGAAAACTTTAAAATCCCAGGAGTGAGGCTCCACCCACTGAGAATTGATACTGACGCTTTGATGATTGCAGACGAACCCGCGAAGGACTCGAAACGAAAGTTAATTAGTGGAAAGAAGGATGTACAGGCTTCAATTTGATATCAAATTCAACTTTTAAGTCTACCTTTCAGCGGACGGTTATTAGACAAGGGGGCGTGGTCTGACTCCCTCTCCGTGAAATAAGGCTTCTCACTATAAAGGCTGGTGACGAGACTGCAGTATACGCAGTATATCCAGTGCATTCGGTCTAATCAGCAGACCCATACTTTAGTAAACATTCGGTTTCAATATTCAGTGTTTTCACATTGTGAAGGTTCTTAGTGTAATGGTAAATGGTAATATATAGTGAGTGACAGTGCGCTGCGTACCAAATATTTGTTACGTCTTTAATTCAGTTTGCTATGATCTGTATGTGATAACATCATTTTGATTATGTGTCAGAGCGGCGCGGGATTGTAAAAAGAGGTGGTCGATTGAAGTGAATTATTACGTGTGCAGTTACGAAGTTGATCTGAGTGAATATAGTGGATTGTGCCGCATTATACGAGTTATATAAATTATCGTATAAATGAGGTTAAATGAAGGAAGTGATCCAATAAAGAGATAGTTCGGTAACAGTGCTATAGTGAGGCTTCAACCTAGAATAACAGTGAGCGGCTTATTAGCTACCATTTCTGTAGAACGGGCAGTGCCCTCCGTATTCTCTCAAACGTAGTGAGTTGTGTATCATATCAATGATTGGTGAAATGGAGTGGGTCGACTAATGACCAGTAAAAAAATATTAATATCTAACATTCATATCCTGTGATGATGACCGGCTAGTGTGAGGTGTTCCGAGATTAAATTACTTGTGGAGAACTGGAGTATGCAAATGAAAGTATCGATATCGGGCTACAGGACAAATACCGATATAGGGCTAGGGTGCCTGAGTTTATAGGTATGCTTAGTCATAACAGAGTTATAACGCATGACAAAATTAGTGCATTTATGACAAATTAGTTCTCCCTCATTTGCATATTTGACCTCCGAGAGCGTCGGGTTTGAAGACGGCCTGTGAGCTATCCGCCGTGCAGTTACTCCAACACAGCAGAGATATTCGAGAACTTCCAACACCAGATGAATATCCAACCAACATGCAGGTGAACCGACAGAGGACGATTCTGGGGGCCATCGCAAGTGAAGACATCTTAATGGCAGCTTAAATCCATGGCTGTACTCCCCGAGGAAAGCTGATCGCAGATATCTGAGTGCTGAGTACATTTTGAAATTTTAGGCTTGACAGTTAAGGTCACATTCATGTAAATAAATAACTTGCATGTAAATACGTTGAATATTATTTGACCATAACGGCGTTTCAGAGGGATTGTAGTTATTTTAAAGATTTTTCTGTAAGATTCTCTTCGTGGTGTTGAACCACTTCTTTCATTATGGGGGAATATTGCATGGTAGTTATAAGGCCCAAGTATAACATAAGGTGAAGTGACGTAACGTTAAGGGATAAATTTTCATAGTATGATCCTGTCGTCCTAAAGCTACAATTAAATGCTACGATTCATCATAAGATTTTCCGATTATTCATTCTCGATTGCACGTCACATAATGGTAGAAATTCCTTCTGTATAGACTTTAAGACTGGAAACTTCCAGACAACACAAGGTCAACTGTGGGGCTGTAAGTGAATTATATAGATCGCGATTAACCGTACATTTTTTTAAATTCTGAAGGCTAGGATCTTCTATTTAAATATGCATGTTCTCGGGGCATGAGGGATGAGAAGACGGAACTTAATTTGTAGGCTCGTATTCTGAGAGTACAGTGGTGTTTAAATATATGAATTCCACTGTTAAATATATATGTATGGCGATGTAGAATGCCGCCTCGTGAATAAGACAATTGAGGCCAAATGTAGGCTGGTATATGATGTTACGCTGAGAGCGTTAATGGTTCGGAGAAAGAGAATATTTAAGAATAGCAGGTAAATTCTGAAGCTCTGCCTGCAGGGGAGAAGAGCGGGCTGTCTCGGCCGAGCCGTCTGACAGTTTTATGAGGGGAGACCTCAAGCGAAGTTTGTTCACCACATCGTGAAAGGAGATACATTTAGTTCGCTCTTTTCCTCGTCGAGTATAACGGAGACATGCATAAATTAAGAAAACAACACCGTCGCATAGATCCCTGATCTTATAAATGAATGAAATCCTCCCACCTTTCTGTTATTTAGTTTTATTAAAGTAAGAACCGCTAGAGGATTTTCAGGTTGTTACACCCCCACATGTCGAATTCCTTGGGTTCAAGTCCCGGATTCTGGCAAGGATTGTTGCCCACCAGTGGCAAATGAGATGGATCGTGCCAGATCCTGTTCTCTACAATGAGATGCAATGCAGGGTGTTATGTTATTTGAGTGTTTATCATGTGTCATATGATGTAAGATATTGGTTGTCGATTGCTATGTTTATCGTTTATAGGGACATCGTTGAATTGAAATGTCGAGTGTTAGTATTAGTGCATAGATAATCCCATTGAAGCAGGCGTTATGACTGAGTTAATACTCCGTACGATAAGTTAGACGAAGTCATTAACGTAGACAATGTGACAAAACTATCATGCGTTTAAAATGCGCTTAGGGAATTTTGTAGTAACCCTCAGCTAACTTGATCTCAGGGCATTGTGATATATAAATTGAAGGATAAATAGAGTGAAATAATTCATGCCGTAAAGGAGATATGCCTTTGTGAAAGATATGTGTAAAGTGTTTTAATATGATATACTAACAAGATACCCGTGATTCGCTACGGTATTATACTGAAATTTATAATTGAATACTTATTGTTTTAGATATATAATCCGCCGAAATTCACGATCTGACTGGTTTTCTGCGAGAATCCGCCAAAATTCGCGATCTGACTGGTTTTCTAATAGATTACGGCAAGTTTCCTCCCATTTTCAATCTTTCTTTCCAGCAATCGATTTCGTACTTCCCGGGCTAGGTCCAGGTATTTCACCCGGTCAGTTGGGTCCCTAAATCTTTGCCATCTTTTCCTATAAGCATTTTTAATATGAATCAAATCCTTCAGGAGATCCGGCGTGGTGTCGTCTTGGGTGCCTTGGCGGTACTGAACCCGCGGCCGGACTACATTCTATGTCATTACCCGTCCAGGACCCGTTTCCAGCGCGGTCCGCACATTTGACGACGGTCCAGAATATTATTATTATTATTATTATTATTATTATTATTATTATTATTATTATTATTATTATTATTATTATTATTATTATTATTATTATTATTATTATTATTATTATTATAGATGTTCTGGACCCAACAGCAAGATGCAAGACCGCTACTTGGCGGTAAATTACATCTGCTGCCATTGTTATTGTTGACAATGTGACCAGCTCCATTGTAGCGCGTAGGCAAGTGTGCGGGATTTCTGGCGATACGAATGACATACTTCCGTGCATTATTGACCTTATTATAGAGGTGAACAATTGGACGGTCAATCTCATTCCTATCGTTTATTTCAAATGTGTTAAAATTTTTATTTATATGCCAGGAGAATCTACTGTAATCTAAGAACGTTCTCCGAAGGAAAAGATGGCTCTTGAAAACGAACCCAGGAAAGATTAAAATGATCGATTTATGATCAGAATAAGTACATCGAAAATCTACAGCCTGTTTCCAGTCATTCGACAGGGTCAGGAATGGAATGAAAAAAGCCCTCATCTAGCGGCGAAAATAGGAGTTGTGCCGGCTGCCGAAGCCTGTTGCACTCCTCTGGGGTAATGATTAATGAATGACAAATGAAAAGAAATGATATTGTACAGTGCTGCTGGAATGAATGATGACAGGGAAAACCGGAGTATCCGGAGAAAAACCTGTCCTGCTCCGTTTTGACCAGCACGAATGTCACGTGGAGTGACCGGGATTTGAACCACGGAACCCAGCTGTGAGAGGCCAGCGCGCTGCCGCCTGAGCAACGGAGGCTCCTTATAAGTACATTATGAACAGTAAAATCAATTGGTCTCACCTCCTTTTACACCCCACCGCCGTTAAGTTCATTTACCCCCCCACCCCCCACCAAAACAAAAATTAAAAGAAGGCGTGTTTCTTTGTGTTTAAAGGAGATTCCAAATACCAATGTTCACATCTATTACCTTCAGTATTAAGATATAAGTATCCCCATAAAAATTATTCACTTTTTTTGGCACTTCCTTTCACACTCCCCCCCCCACTAAGTGAATTTTACGGCAAAAAATACTTGTTCCTTTAATAGTCATGGTTATTTTAAATACCAATTATCACGACTCTAACTTCTTCAGTTTATGATTTATGTGTCCTCATGAAAGGAATTCAACTCCTTTTCACTTCCGCTCCCCAAGATGATTTCCCCCAGAACGCGTTTTTCTTTGTTTTTAAAGGAGATACAAATACCAATTTTCACGTCTGTAACAACTTTAGTTTTTATTGGATGTAAGTATTCTCATACAATTAAGTCAATTAATTTTTTAATTCTTCCGAGAATACGTGTTTCTTTACATTTAAAGCAGATTACAAATACCAAATTTCACGCCCGTAACATCTTCATTTTTGAGATATCAGTAGCCTACTTAAAAGAATTCAACACCATTTTCAGTCACTTTTACCCCCCCCCCCCTCTTCACCCAAGTGGTATATCCGAAAACTAAAAATACACGTTACTTTATTTTTAATAGAGATAAAAATACCATTTTTAACTTCTGTAGCATGTTAAGTGTTTTGAGATATACTGTAGAAATTCTCATTTTAAAATATCACCCCATTTTAGTTCCCCAAGTAGAGTTTCCAAAAACAAATCACCTATGTTTCTTTACATTTACAGGAGACTCCAGGTACCCAGTTTTTATGTCTGTGACATTATACATTTCTCAGATATTCTGTACATATAGTCCTTCAAAAAATTCACCCCAATTTGTCACTCCTGTTTAACCGCCATTAATTGGATTTTCCAAAAACCAAAAATACGTGTTTCTTTATTCTTAAAGGAGATTCCACATACAAATTTTCAGTTGTGTAATATCTTCAGTTTCTGAGATATATGTATCCTCATTAAAGGCATTCAAACCATTATTCACCCTTTTACACCCCTCCTATTGGGATTTACATAAAACTAAAAAATACGTGTTTCTTTATTTTTACAGGAGATTCAAAATACCAATTTTTACATCTGTAAACAATTAATGTTTTAAGATGTAGACACACTCATTTAAAAATTCAACCCCTTTTCACCCCCCATTATTTTCCAAAAACGAAAAAATACCTGTTTCTTTATTTTTAAAGTAGATCCCAAGTACCAATTTTCAGGTCTGTAATGTCTTCAGGTTCTGAAATACAAGTAGCCTCACTAAAGGCATTCAACCCATTTTTCACCCTTGTCCATCCTTCCTATTGGGATTTTCCGAAAACAAAAAAAAACATGTTTCTTTATTTTTAAAGGAGATTCTAAATACCAATTTTTACATCTATAAACTTTAAAAGTTTTGAGATATAGATACACTCATTTTAAAAATTCACCCCCTTTTCACCCCCCCCCCATTAATTGGATTTTCCAAAAACTAAAAATACGCGTTTCTTTATTTTTAAAGGAGATCCCAAACACCAATTTTCAGGTATGTAATATCTTCAGTTTCCGAGATATAAGTCTCCTCATTAAAGGCATTCAACCCACTTTTCACCCATTTCACCCCTCGTATTGGGATTTTCTGAAAACAAAAAAATACGTGTTTCCTTATTTTTAAAGAAGATTCTAAATACCAATTTTTACATGTGTAAACTTTTAAAGTTTTGAAATATAGATACACACATTTTAAAATTTCACCCCCCCTTTTCACCCCCTTAGCGACGGAATATCCAAAAATCCTCTCATTGCGAGCACCTACATCTTAATATGAATATATCCCCGAAATTTCATTTCTTTATGTCCAGTAATTTTGGCTCGGCGATGATGAATCAGTCAGTCAGTCAGTCAGTCAGTCAGTCAGTCAGTCAGTCAGTCAGTCAGTCAGTCAGTCAGTCAGTCAGTCAGTCAGATAACGTCTTCCGTGTGTTAAGTAGTTCTGAAAGGGGACGCCCTTTCGATGTATATTCAATAATTTTAGAAGGATATGAAGTGATAGATGCGAATATGATGGACAAAAAGAGACATCCGAAACTCAAAACCTAATTTATGAATTAATGTGTTGCATATGGAAATATCTCGGCATACCTTTATGTAGCGTATTATGCATGTGTTTCCTTAGCTAATTAAAAGTGTACTTGCAAAAAATAGATGATCGTCCTTCTCACTTAGTAGTATATTCGTATTCCTCTGATATTTGAGACTCCTCCCCCTACTTAGAATTAAATAGTTTATGCCCCTCTCCGGAAATACCACATACCCAAGCTCTTGAGCCAGCCGAGTAAAGACTCAAGTAGGGGTGATGGACTTCGATTCCAGGGTCTATTCGAGGGTCTCATCAAAGAAATCCTTTCAGCCACTTCATAAGCTAATTATGATAAACTAGCAAGGTACCCGTGCTTCGCTACGGTATTATACTGAAATTTAGAATTGAATGCTTATTGTTTTAGATATATAATCCGCCGAAATTCGCGATCTGACTCGTTTTCTGCGAGAATCCGCCAAAATTCGCGATCTGACTCGTTTTCTAATTGATTACGGCAAGTCTCCCTCCATTTTTCAGTCTTTCTTTCCAGCAATCGATTTCGTACTTCCCGGGCTAGGTCCAGGTATTCCACCCGGTCAGTTGCGTCCCTAAATCTTTGCCATCTTCTCCTATAAGCATTTTTAATATGGATGAAATCCTTCAGGGGATCCGGCGTGGTGTCGTCTTGGGTGCCTTGGGGGTTCTGAACCCGCAGCCGGACTGCATTCTTAGTCATTACCCGTCCAGGACCCGTTTCCAGCGCGGCCCGCACATTTGACGACGGTCCAGAATATTATTATTATTATTATTATTATTATTATTATTATTATTATTATTATAGATGTTCTGGACCCAACAGCAAGATGCAAGACCGCTACTTGGCGGTAAATTACATCTGCTGCCATTGTCATTGTTGAGAATGTGACCAGCACCATTGTCGCGCGTAGGCAAGTGTGGGGGATTTCTGGCCATACGAATGACATACTTCCGTGCATTATTGACCTTATTATAGAGGTGAAAAACTGGACGGTCAATCTCATTCCTATAGTTTATTTCAAATGTGTTTACATTTTTATTTATATGCCAGGAGAAGGTACTGTAAACTAAGAACGTTCTCCGAAGGGAGAGATGACTCTTGAAAACGAACCCAGGAAAGATTAAAAATGATCGGTTTATGATCAGAATAAGTACATCAAAAATCTACAGCCTATTTCCAGTCATTCGACAGGGTCAGGAATGGAATGAATAAAGCCCCCATCTAGCGGCGACAATAGGAATTGTGCCGGCAGCCGAAACCTGTCGCACTCCTCTGGGGCAATGATTAATGGATGACAAATGAAATGAAATTATATTGGACAGTGTTGCTGGAATGAATCATGACAGGGAAAACCGGAGTATCCGGAGAAAAACCTGTCCCACCTCCGTTTTGTCCAGCACGAATGTCATATGGAGAGACCGGGATTTGAACCACGGAACCCAGCTGTTGGAGGCCACCACGCTGCCGCCTGAGCAAAGGAGGCTCCTTATAAATACATTATGAACAGTAAAATCAATTTGTCTCAACTCCTTTTACACCCCACCGCCGTTAAGTTTATTTACACCCCCCCCCCAAAAAAAAACTAAAAGAAGGCGTGTTTCTTTATGTTTAAAGGAGATTCTAAACACCATTGTTTACGTCTATTACCTTCAGTTTTCAGATTAAAATAATTCACTTTTTTCACTTTCACACTCCTCACCCCCTCAAGTGAATTTTCCGGCAAAAAATACTTGTTTCTTTAATACCAATTATCACGACTGTAACTTCTTCAGTTTTTGATTTATGTGTCCTCATGAAAGGAATTCAACTCCTTTTCACTCACGCCTCCCAAAATGATTTCCCCCCCCCCCTCCACAAAACGGGCTTTTCTTTGTCTTTAAAGGAGATCCAAATACCAATTTTCACGTCTGTAGGCCCTAACAACTTAAGTTTTTATTAGATGTGAGTATTCTCATACAATTAAGTCAATTAATTTTTCAATACTTTCACCTCCCCCCCTCCCCATTCATTGGATTTTCCGAGAATTCGTGCTTCTTTACTTTTAAAGCAGATTCCAAATATCAAATTTCACGTCTGTAACACCTTCCTTTTTGCGATAACAGTATCCTAATTAAAGGAATTCAACACCATTTTCAGTCACTTTTACCCCCCCCCCTCCACCCAGGTGCTATATCCGAAAACTAAAAATACGCGTTTCCTTATTTTTATAGAGATAAAAATACCATTTTTCACTTCTGTCACATGTTATGTTTCTTGAGATATACTGTATAAATTCTCATTTTAAAATTTAACCCCCTTTTTAGTTCCCCTTCAGAGGAGTTTCCAAAAACAAATCGCCTGTGTTTCTCTACATTTACAGGAGATTCCAAATATCACTTTTTACGTCTGTAACATTCTACGTTTCTCAGGTATTCTTTAGATACTGTCTTTCAAAAAATTCACCCAAATATGTCTCCCCTGTTTAACCGCCAATAATTGGATTTTCAAAAAACAAAAAAATACGTGTTTCTTTATTTTTAAAGGAGATCCCATATACAAATTTTCAGTTCTGTAATATCTTCCGTTTCTGAGATATATGTATCCTCATTAAAGACATTCAGCCCATTATTCACCCTTTTACACCCCTCCTATTGGGATTTTTTGAAAACAAAAAATGCATTTTCCTTTATTTTTAAAGGAGCTTCAAAATACCAATTTTCACATCTGTAAACGTTTAAAATTTTAGGATGTAGATACACTCATTTTAAAAATTCACTCCCCTTTTCACCCCCCATTATTTGGATTTTCCAAAAACGAAAAATACCTGTTTCTTTATTATTTTAAAGTAAATCCCAAATACCAATTTTTCAGGTATGTAATATCTTCAGGTTCTGAAATATAATTAGCCTCACTAAAGGCATTCCACATATTTTCAGCCTTTTCCACCCTTCCTATTGGGATTTTCCGAAAACAAAAATATACTTGTTTCTTTATTTTTAAAGGAGATTCCAAATACAAATTTTTTACATCTCTAAACTTTAAATTCTTTTTGATATAGATACACTCATTTTTGAAATTCACCCCTCTCAGCCTCCTCCCATTAATTATATTTTCCAAAAACAAAAAACTTGTGTTTCTTTATTTTTAAATGAGATCCAAAACACCAATGTTCAGGTCTGTAATATATTCAGTTTCTGAGATACAGTATAAGTATCCTCATTAAATGCATTCAACCCATTTTCACCCCTTTCCACCTTTCCTATTGGGATTTTCCGAAAACAATAAAATACGTGTTTCATTATTTTTAATGGAGATTCTAAATACCAATTTTTACATCTGTAAACTTTCAAAGTTTTGAGATACAGATACACTGATATTAAAAATTCACCCCCCTTTTCACACTCCCATTAATTGGATTTTCCAAAAACAAAAAAATACGTGTTTCTTCATTTTTAATAGAGATCAAAAGCACCAATTTTCAGGTCTGTAATACCTTCAGTTTCTGATATATAAGTACCGGTATCCTGATTAAAGGCATTCAACCCCTTTTTCACCCTTTTCCACCCCTCCTATTGGGATTTTCTGAAAACAAAAAAATACGTGTTTCCTTATTTTTCAAGAAGCTTCTAAATACCAATGTTTACATTTGTAAACTTTTAAAGTTTTGAGATATAGACTCACTCATTTTAAAATTTAACCCCCCCTTTTCACCCCCTTAGCGACGGAATATCCAAAAATCCTCTCTTAGCGAGCACCTACATCTTAATATGAATGTATTTCCAAAATTTCATTTCATTATGTCCAGTAGTTTTGGCTCGGCGATGATAAATCAGTCAGTCAGTCAGTCAGTCAGGACAAGCTATTTTATATATATAGACTAGCAAGATACCCGTGCTTCGCTACGGTATTATACTGAAATTTATAATTGAATGCATATTGTTTTTGATATATAATCCGCCGAAATTCGCAATCTGACTCGTTTTCTGAGAGATTACGGCAAAGTTCCTCCCATTTTCAATTTTTATTTCCAGCAATCGATTTCGTACTTCCCGGGCTAGGTCCAGGTATTCCACCCATCAGTTGGCTCCCTAAAACTTTGCCATTTTTTCCTATAAGCATTTTTAATATGGATCAAATCCTTGAGGAGATCCTGGGTGCCTTGGCGGTACTGAACCCGCGGCCAGACTGCAATAGTAGTCATTACCCGTCCAGGACCCGTTTCCAGCGCGGTCCCCACATTTGACGACGGTCCAGAACATTATTATTATTATTATTATTATTATTATTATTATTATTATTATTATTATTATTATTATTATTATTATTATTATTATTATTATTATAGATGTTCTGGACCCAACAGCAAGATGCAAGACCGCTACTTGGCGGTAAATTACATCTGCTGCCATTGTCATTGTTGAGAATGTGACCAGCACCATTGTCGCGCGTAGGCAAGTGTGGGGGATTTCTGGCCATACGAATAACATACTTCAGTGGATTATTGACCTTATTATAGAGGTGAAAAACTGGACGGTCAATCTCATTCCTATCGTTTATTTCAAATGTGTTTAAAATTTTATTTATATGCCAGGAGAAGGTACTGTAATCTAAGAACGTTCTCCGAAGGGAAAGATGGCTCTTGAAAACGAACCCAGGAAAGATTAAAAATGATCGGTTTATGATCAGAATAAGTACATCGAAAATCTACAGCCTGTTTCCAGTCATTCGACAGGGTCAGGAATGGAATGAATAAAGCCCCCATATAGCGGCGACAATAGGAATTGTGCCGGCAGCCGAAACCTGTCGCACTCCTCTGGGGCAATGATTAATGGATGACGAATGAAATGAAATTATATTGGACAGTGTTGCTGGAATGAATGATGACAGGGAAAACCAGAATATCCGGAGAAAAACCTGTCCCACCTCCGTTTTGTCCAGCACGAATGTCACATGGAGAGACCAGGATTTGAACCACGGAACCCAGCTGTGAGAGGCCGCCGCGCTGCCGCCTGAGCAACGGAGGCTCCTTATAAATACATTATGAACAGTAAAATCAATTGGTCTCAACTCTTTTTACACCCCACCGCCGTTAAGTTTATTTACCCCCTCCCCAAAAAAACCTAAAAGAAGGAGTGTTTCTTTATGTTTAAAGGAGATTCCAAACACCATTGTTTACGTCTATTACCTTCAGTTTTCAGATTAAAATAATTCACTTTTTTTCACATTCACACTCCTCCCATCCCCCCCCAAGTGCATTTTCCGGCAAAAATACTTGTTTCTTTAATAGTAAAGGATCTTCTAAATACCAATTATCACGACTTTAACTTCTTCAGTTTTTGATTTATGTGTCCTCATGAAAGGAATTCAACTCCTTTTCACTCAAGCCTCCCAAGATGATCCCCCCCACAAAACGGGCTTTTCTTTGTCTTTAAAGGAGATCCAAATACCAATTTTCACGTCTGTAGGCCCTAACAACTTTAGCTTTTATTAGATGTAAGTATTCTCATACAATTAGGTCAATTAAGTTTTCAATTCTTTCACCCCCTTCCCCCCCCCTCCCATTCATTGGATTTTACGAGAATTCGTGCTCTTTACTTTTAAAGCAGATTCCAAATATCAAATTTCACGTCTGTAACACCTTCATTTTTGAGATAACAGTAGCCTAATTAAAAGAATTCAACACCATTTTCAGTCACTTTTACCCCCCCCCCCCTGCGCCCAAGTGCTGTATCCGAAAACAAAAAATACACGTTTCCTTATTTTTATAGAGATAAAAATACCATTTTTCACTTCTGTCACATGTTAAGTTTCTTGAGATATACTGTATAAATTCTCATTTAAAAATTTAACCCCCATTTTAGTTCCCCTTAAGAGGAGTTTCCAAAAACAAATCGCCTATGTTTCTTTACATTTGCAGGAGATTCCAAATATCACTTTTTACGTCTGTAACATTCTACGTTTCTCAGATATTCTGTAGATACTGTCTTTCAAAAAATTCACCCAAATATGTCACTCCTGTTTAATCGCCATTAATTGGATTTTCCAAAAAACAAAAAAATACGTGTTTCTTTATTTTTAAAGGAGATCCCATATACAAATTTTCAGTTCTGTAATATCTTCAGTTTCTGAGATATATGTATCCTCATTAAAGGCATTCAACCCATTATTCACCCTTTTACACCCCTCCTATTGTGATTTTCTGAAAACAAAAAATACATGTTTCTTTATTTTTAAAGGAGATTCTAAATACCAATTTTCACATCTGTAAACGTTTAAAATTTTAGGATGTAGATACACTCATTTTAAAAATTCACTCCCCTTTACACCCCCATTATTTGGATTTTCCAAAAACAAAAAATGCCTCTTTCTTTATTATTTTAAAGTAGATCATAAATACCAATTTTCAGGTCTGTAATATCTTCAGGTTCTGAAATATAATTAGCCTCATTAAAGGCATTCAACAAATTTTCACACTTTCCCACCCTTCCTATTGGGATTTTCCGAAAACAAAAATATACGTGTTTCTTTATTTTTAAAGGAAATTCTAAATACTAATTTTTTACATCTATAAACTTTAAAAGTTTTGTGATATAGATACACTCATTTTAAAAATTCAACCCTCTCACCCCCCCATTAATTGCATTTTCCAAAAACAAAAAAATACGTGTTTCTTTATTTTTAAAGGAGACCCAAAACACCAATTTTCAGGTCTGTAATATATTCAGTTCCTGAGATAGAAGTATCCTCATTAAATGCATTCAACCCATTTTTCACCCCTTTCCACCTTTCCTATTGGTATTTTCCGAAAACAAAAAATACATGTTTCTTTATTTTTAATGAAGATTCTAAATACCAATTTTTACATCTGTAAACGTTCAAAGTTTTGAGATATAGATACACTGATTTTAAAAATTCACCCCCCTTTTCACACTCCCATTAATTGGATTTTCCAAAAACAAAAAAATACGTGTTTCTTTATTTTTAAAAGAGATCAAAAGTACCAATTTTCAGGTCTCTAATACCTACAGTTTCTGAGATATAAGTACCAGTATCCTGATTAAAGGCATTCAACCCCTTTTTCACCGTTTTCACCCCTCCTATTGGGATTTTCTGAAAATAAAAAAATACGTGTTTCCTTATTTTTAAAGAAGATTCTAAATACCAATTTTTACATTTGTAAACTTTTAAAGTTTTGAGATATAGATTCACTCATTTTAAAATTTCACCCCCCTTTTCACCCCCTTAGCGACAGAATATCCAAAAATCCTCTCTTAGCGAGCACCTACATCCTAATATGAATGTATCCCCAAAATTTCATTTCATTATGTCCAGTAGTTTTGGCTCGGCGATGATGAATCAGTCAGTCAGTCAGTCAGTCAGTCAGGACAAGCTACTTTATATATATAGATTATTATGCACTGGAATCCCGGACATGTGCAGTACCAATCATACATTTTACTGAGATCAATATTTGCAGATGTAGTTTTTTGGCTCTTGTTAATGCTACTGCATCCTTCCTGAGCCCATCTTTTGCATACCTGACGTTGCACCCATTTGCCACCAGTAATGAAAAATAGTTCACCACAGTACATGTAGTCAGCATCAGCACATTCAGTCTTCTTAACAGACAAACTATACAGTGACTTTCTTGCATGTTTTCCTGGGATTTGCTTTTTCTGAGCATTCTCCAGAATATTATTATGAGGACTGTCCATAAGCACAATAGCATGTGCAACTCACCTTGTTGAAAGTCTTCTGATACCATGAGCTGGAACTAGAAAAAGGTCTCGAATTTTTGGGGCATGATGCAAGGATGATTCTGGCTGTTTATATTGGCCTGATATTGGTGACATTATCCTGTTCTCTGTGAATGGTGCTAGTGGCTTATGGTTAGGATGTGGAAGAGAATCCTTGGCTTGGAGATCCCTGTGGCTGTGGCTAGTTGGTTGAGCAGTGAGTACTGTGATGATAAAATCTTGCTCTGAAAACACGTTGGGAGTGAAGGGGTGTATATTCATCTTACGGAACCCAAACTGGGCATTGCTGACACTTTCACCATCCCCATAAGTAATGGCAACTATTTCTGGGATTGCTTTCTCTGTTACAATTCTACCCAGATGATTGGAAACCCAAGTTGAGACAGCCTGATTGTAAAACATATTGATACTCCCGAAAATGGATGGATCTAAAGGCTGTAGCCTATGGGTGCAATGTGATGGGAGAGAAAGGAGTTTTACATTATTCTCATGAGCCTTCATTATAACTGATAAGTTTCTGGTATGACTTGTATGGTCATCCATGATGAGCAAAGTGAGTGCAAGACGAGATTTGGGAGAAACATTTTCCAAAAAATGGTTGAGACACAAGCCAAAAGATTCCTTTGAAATCTGCCCAGTTGGTGATACAGTGCCAATACTGGAAGTTGGTGTTTTATCCATAAAATCCTCCCTCACTCACACTTAGGGAAAGATGAACGTAGGTGGGAAATATTGTCCACTTGCACCAACACAACATAGTACAGGAACCGTTTCTGTCTTCCCTTTCATGGTGCTGGTATGGCTCCAACCGTTATTCTACCTCTCTAAGTCTGAGCCAGTATCTTCCCAGGTTTGTGAACCACTGTGCAAACACTTTCATCTGCGTTGAAAATTTGATCTGGGGATAACTTTCTATTACCATGTTCATCAAAGAGAATTTATTTGAGAGTCTTGAAGAAAATATTGACTTTGCTTTCATTGAAACCTACTGTATTGTGAATAGATGTAGCTTCGGGCATTCGCATCAAGAGCTCAAGATTGCATTTTAGAAACGCCTGTACCCAGCCTTTTTCTGCTGTTTTCTTATCTTTATTGAAAGAGTGGTTAATATTATTTAACTCAAAGTACTGGTAGACATATGATCATAAGTTTGCAACATTTACACAGAAAATATATTTTCTGTATCCAGCAATATACCAACCAATTCCTTCAATTCATCTCTGCTCAGAATGGGCTTCCTTCCGAGAGTTTTAACGATGTTTCCACTTACACGCACAATGGCAAGGTGTCAATAATAATCTATATATTTAAAAAACTAGGCTGATTTTTTAAACATCGATTTTGAGAGAATGGATGAACTGATGGACATCATAAAGCATTCTGACGAATGCTCTTGGCCTGTAAATTTGTAGAGTGTCTTTGAAAGCATAAACATTTCTTGGTATATATTTTTAAATGATTAAATAAAAATGTAGCATTCTGATTGGCTAATGCGCTCGCCTATTGGCAAACCCAAGCCCGCCTGAACCGTGAGAGCGCTGAGCAGCAGGCACGATAGGGGAGGTGGAAGGGGAGTAGGCACTCATGGACAGTCGTTGTCTTACCATTCGCGGATAGGGAATACTGCTATTTTGCTGCTCATCTGTTGAACAGTGCACATAACATTCAACATTCCTCTAAATTTAATTGAGAATTCAGTGTCTGGTTTAAAATTAAATTCCAAAGTAGTTGGCAATATTCAATTAGCACGGCTCAGGGGATAAAGCCCCAATTGCGAATAGTTATTCATTAATGTGTGTGAATTGGCTTTTAAAATATATCATAGGTAACGACATTGCTTCTGGTGGGAAATTTATTGTTCCTGAGAGAGATTTCATAAAGGTTTTGTCTGTTTTGCCATATGCCTATCACCAAACAATTATTTTTTTATAAAACCAAACCCCAGAGTGTAACAACCCCAAAGGCCCATGGACTACCAAGCGACCACTGCTCAGCCCGAAATCCTGCAGATAACGAGGTGTTGTGTGGTCAGCTCGCCAAATTCTCTCAGCTGTTATTCTTAGTTTTCTAGACCATATTTATAACTGTATTAAATAATCTCCTCTTTGAACCTTTTTCAAAATATGCCACTTAACTTGCATAAAAATGTGGGGGCAAAACCACAAAAGAAATGGAATTCGCTAATTTGTTTTGCAAGAAATCAGTAATAGTGACCCCTCCTCTGTAGATGGTGATGGATCAAATATTATTGAACTTCCAGTCAGAATTCTAGCACATGATGATATTATAATTGTAATTTATAGCAAAACGTTCACTTCTGGGAAAGGTATCATTTTCTCAAAAGTTGCTATCCTTAATTAATTAATTAAATAAACAATTTTAAAGTCATTGGGCTTATATCCGGCAGTTCAAAACCATACACTAGCATCAACAAATTAATACTGAAGATGAAAGCTAGCTACTTCAGTTTCCCACATAACTCTTGGGTTCCTTGGAGTTAATGGTTTGCCTCCACATATTCTTATTTTAAAAATTGGAGCTATAGTTACACTCCTTAAAAATAGGAATGTTTTCCAATGGCTCTTAAACAGAAGCATGTTAGGGTCTAATTCCAAGAAGTATGTATGAAAATTGTTTAGATTTGGAAAAAACAAGTGAAGATAAAGCTGGACAGAGAGCTCTGATCCTCGAATTGACTTAATAATGTCCAATAAGACACTTTCATTTTCTTTCAAGAGGCATCAATTTCCAATTTGCTTGGCATTTTGTATCATGATCAATAAACCACAAGGGACATGAAGGTCTCTGTTTACCTCAGCTAGTTTTTAGCCATGGCCAGTTAAATGCTGCAATGTCAAGGGACCAGTATTTAAAATTTGCCATTGTGCCGAAAGGTGCAAAGTTTGAGGTACAAGGAATGCACCAAGCAAGGGGCTGCATGGTTTGTGTCACATGGCTGTCAGCTTGTATTCGGGAGATAGTAGGATCGAACTCCACTGTCGGCGGCCTGGAATATGGTTTTCTGTGGTTTCACCTTTTCACACCAGGCAAATTCTGGGGCTGTAGCTTAATTAAGGTCACGGTCACTTCCTTCCGCCTTCTAGCCATTTCCTATCCCATAGTTGCCGTAAGACTTATATGTGTCCAAGTGACATAAAGAAAATTGTAAAAAAAAGTACAAGGAATGTCGTACATAAGGAAATCTTTTAATAAATATTTACCCAATTGACCGTCATTTCTTGATGGGTTTCAGCTAGAAATATTAATAATAATAATAAATCGGAAATTCTACCAGTTGCTCTATTTTAAAGTTTGTGCATCCACCTTGCCCTTTACTTTCGTTGGTTGGTAAAAATCAATTTCCAATACGCAAGTGGAGGAGTAAGATATAGATCCTGGTATCGATGTTCAGATGGCTAGCATGTTGCCACACATGATAAAGAAACTAAGGCCAAGGCTAACTATGTTTATGTGGGTACAACAGAATATTCATTTATTGTGGAGTGAGAAGCTACTACTCTAGGGAGTGTTCGTGACAGATGGTTATTATACGCAAAGTAGCCGCAACATTTAGCAGACGTAAACTCTGTGTTGGAAGTTTTCAGTAACTTTTAAGAGACGCTGATTTTAATAAACTGATTATTTGTAGGTAATAGACAAGGCTGATGTCTTAATAAGATTGTAAATAGAAGAGGGTAGTTTTGAGTTTATTTATGACACACATTTTACATCAGTTAAGAGATCTTTAGAATTAAATATGTTGTACAGGTTATAAGAGGACTTGTTTGGAATGTGATTGGTTTTTAATAATAATTAAAGGTAAGTAGGTCAAAGAGAAATTTGGTAGTTTGAATAAACTGCTGAGAAAGAGTACACTAAGCTCCTTGAAACATGTATGGTGTATTATGTGATAATAAATAAATAAGTAGTTTTAAGTATTGACAAGGCTGATTTCAAATATAATGGTGAATTTATTGGAGTAGGGAATTCCAGGATGTTTATCAACATGATGGAACTTCAAGTCTAGAACTGTCAGTGTTATGTATAAAAACAAAGATGATTTGTTTGCAATGCTTTCTGGATCTGGAAAAGT
Source organism: Anabrus simplex (assembly GCF_040414725.1). NCBI lineage: Eukaryota > Metazoa > Arthropoda > Insecta > Orthoptera > Tettigoniidae > Anabrus > Anabrus simplex. The sequence goes on from NC_090266.1 coordinate 906,348,830, forward strand.
CCAAATCTATAAGGGTAGTTCAATTATAATGTGGACTCAAACACAATTTGGAGGACGAAGAGTTCTTATTTTGGCTGTCCATCTTTCACAGAATAATGCCTCATGTGGATATTTTGTATTCCCAGCTACAAGCAGAGCAACAGATGCAATCAAAATAGGAAATGCTTTGGCATTTTTACTAAGACTGTTGGTTCAGTCAGGGAATCTGTTGATAAAATAGCAAATGAAGTTTTTTCAGAAATGCCACAAAGCAAAAGACGCAGAACGGAATCCTACAGGACGGCTCATGCTAAGGATGTTTGTTATCAAATCACTGAGTAGATAGGTCATAGATTTGAGTCTACTTCTTATTTAAAAGTTGCAAATTTATTCAATTCAATGAATTTTAGTGAATATTCAAAACAGTTCCCTGTAAAAGGAGTTAACACCGTGTGTGACGTATACAGACTCCCAAACATGAACAGACTAATGATAGAGTCTAGCATTCTGTATGAAAGAAATGATTTCAGGGAAACTGATGGTGCAGTTCCTTCGCTTCAACTGATCTTGAAGAACTAACTGCAAGATACCTTTGCCCAAATAACAGAATTGCTCAGGATTTTGATTACGATTCCAATGACCACTTAAGATCCGCACAGATTCTTTTCAAGTCATAAAAGGATTAAAACAAAATACTATGTGTCAGGAACGTTTGAATGCATTAGTGATGCTATCAATTGAGAAAAGCTATCTCGGAAATAAAGAACTTCAACCAAAAGGTGATCGACAAGTTTTTCAGCAAGAAAGATCACTGTATGGACTTCATATTTTGCCGTTAAGTGAGTAAAAACAATATTTCTCGAATGAATTATTTGTCTCATAGACAATTGTCCAAGTGTGCATGTGCTTCCAAATTAATGTTTTTTTGTCGTTCTGTGTTACAAATTGTGAGAAAAGCTGTTAAAAATTATTTATATTTATTACTACTGTTATTATTGTTGTTGTTAACAAGTTTGAAGTATGAGTTGTTTATCATGTTATGGCAATATGCAGATTTAAAACAGCGTATTTAGTATTTTTTTGTAGCATGTAGGTCAATTTTTTCACGAGCTGCCACTGCATTCTTTGTTTAACAGTGTGAATATTTTACAGATATCTTATAGTGTTATTTTGAACTTGTGTTTTGACAGACTGAAAGGCTTTTAAGTTACATTAACTAATTTGACATTGGAAAGTATGTTCTTGTTATTAACAAACAAACAAGAAAAGAAATCCTACGAATGTTATGACCCAAGACAGATTCTCTGAACTCAGCCTTCTCAGCATCAAATGCATCTTCCATGGATATCATTGAAATAGTCGATGCCTTTGCATCCCAGAAAATATGTTGCATGGCCCAGTTTCTGTAGAATCAAGTGTGATCCAGTAAAGTTTTTGCTACTTGCTTTACGTCGCACCGACACAGATATGTCTTATGGCGACGATTTGATTGGAAAGGCCTAGGAAAGAAAGGAAGCGGCCGTGGACTTAATTAAGGTACAGCCCCGGCATTTGCCTGGTGTGAATATGGGAAATCACGGAAAACCATCTTCAGCGCTGCCGACAGTGGGGCTCGAACCCACTATCTCCCGATTACTGGATACTGGCCGCACTTAAGCGACTGCATCTATCGAGCTCGGTCAGTAAAGTTTTAAAACTGTAAATCAAAATTTAGAAACATATTTATTTATGTTGTATTTCAATCCCTGTAAAATATTTAACTTTCAAAATAAAGATCTATTAATGAATTTATTAGTTTTGTAATCTTATAGTAAGTCTTTTGTATGTACATTGAGTGGCCAAAAGTCACTGGAAGGTGTGTCCCATTAGAAAATGTGCCGTGTATAACCCCTGAGCATTGCGGCTAGCTGCAGCGTATGGCACAGACACCAGTGTCGTGAAAATGGCAACACGTTGCCAGTTAACCGACTTTGAACGTGGGATGATCATCGGCGCCCGGTGCATGGGTCATAGCATTGCGGAGATTACACGCGAATTCGGGTTTCCGAGGTCAACAGTGTGAAGGTTGATCTTCAATATCGCAGAGAGAATGCTACCACCCGCGTAAACCGCCGCACAGTAAGATCACAGGTGTGTAACGAACGGACATCACGGACATCACGTCGCCTCCGCAGAACCATACTGGGTGCTCGACGGGCTACTGCGAGTCAGATCACTGCCCAGTTGAATGTTTGGAGTCAGGAACCCATTTCTACCAGGACTGTAAGAAGGTAACTGCACCGCATAGGCTTTACCAGCTGACGACCAACTCATGTCCCTTTGCTGACACCTCGACACAGAGCTCAACGACGTGCATGGGCCCTTGAACATCAGAAATGGACCATGGAACAGTGGCGGTGTGTGGTATGGTCCAGTGAATCCCGGTTCCAGTTTTATCGAGCTGATGGGCGCGTGAGTATGGCGTTTGCACCATTAAGCTACAGATCCTGCGTGTCAACACGGTTGTGTCCAGGTGGAAGGTGCCTCAGTTCTGGCCTGGGTGGCGTTCTTATGGTTGAAATTAGGCCCTATTATCTGGATGCAGGGAGCACTGATAGGTGAACGTTATTTGGACATCCTTTCAGACCATCTGCATCCCGCTCTGGCCCTAGGGTACCCTGATGGAGATGCCATGCTTCAGCAGGACAATACGCTGTGTCACCGCTCTGTGGTGGCACGCGGGTGGTTGGAGGAGCACTCCAGTAAAGATACGACCATGGATTGGGCCTCCAGATCCTCCGATCTTAATCTTAATCTTAATCCAGTCGAGCATTTGTGGGACACTGTCGATGCTGGTGCATGCTCCGTGAACCCCACACCAACTACACAAGACCAATATTGTGGGTACCAGTGCAAGATGCGTGGGTCCAGATCCCTCCAGAATCATTCCAACACCTTGTAGATTCGATGCCTCGATGTATTGAGGCCATTTTGAGGGGTCGCAGAGGAGGAACTCATTATTAACATCCCATTCAGTGTCATCCCATGACTTTCGGCTATTCAATGTATTAAATGGATATAGATTGTATTAATGTATCTGCTGTTTTAAAATCAGCTATGTTCTATTGATAGGCTTTAAAACAATTTTGAGGTCGGCCCAGTTTTGTTTCCTGAAGTGGGCCCGTATCATATTTGTTATGCCTCTGTCCCTAACCTTTTCAGAGGCAAGTTCAGAAGTACCATATCATACTGTTTTCTTTTTTTTACAATTTGCTTTACGTCGCACTGATACAGATAGGTCTTATGGCGACAATGGGAGAGGATAGGCCTAGGACTCGGAAGGAAGCGGCCGTGGCCTTAATTAAGGTATAGCCCCAGCATTTTCCTGGTGTGAAAATGGGAAACCACGGAAAACCATCTTCAAGGCTGCCGACAGTGGGATTTGAACCCACTATCTCCTGGATGCAAGCTCTCAGCTGCATGCTCCTAACCACACGGCCAACTCACCCAGTATTTCACACTTTATTTAGGCTATTATTATGGTGGAGTCTCCACTCATGAAGGCATTTTATACCTACTGCCAGGTGTAACTTTAGGCCGCTCCTCAGGAGTATAGACACCTTTTACAACCGTTTGACGGAGTACAGACGTTGCTGACAGAAGAATGTTCTTCCACTTTATCTGCTGTTGTAACTGGGGTCCTCTTCTGCCATCTAAACTATTGGCCATGTTCTCCTTTCCAGTGTCATTTCCTATACAAAGGCTTCACCTGGCGTCCAAAGGGAGGGCTCCTCCTCAGTCGCAGGTACAACAACAACAATAATAATAATAATAATAATAATAATAATAATAATAATAATAATAATAATAATATTGGTTTTATGTCCCACTTTCATGGTTTTCAAAGATGCTGATGAGCCAGAATTTTGTCCCTCAGGAGTTCTTTTATGCGCCTGTAAATTTACTGACATGAGGCTGATGTATTTGAGCACCTTCATATATTACCGCACTGAATAATGATAAAATCTGGCAACTTTGAGCTACTAGCCAGGCAGGATAGTATAAAATAGAAACGGGACTGAGATAAGTAAGTGTTCTGTCACCTTTGCTGTTTACATTTGTAATAAAACGTATGTATGAAGGAACAAAAATGAATGTCATGCAGTTTGCATATGATATTGTGATCTGGAGATAGGATGAGTGTGAGGTGCAGGAACAGGTAGACATGTTATGTGGGAAGATTCAACATTGGGAAGTGAAAATCAGTGTAGAAGAGTGTTAAACAATGGCAATGACAGGAGGAAAGATGGAACGAAGGGAAGGATGAGGAGGAATAAAATTTAGAGGCAAATTGTAGAGCATTTTAAGTAGCCTACTTAGTAAGTGAACTAATGGCAAATGCTAGACTCGATGTTGAAATCAGCAGGAGAATAGCGCAGTGTAAAATATCAGCTGTGGAATATATACGAAGGTTGGAACTTAAATAGTGGCAACTATTTATTTACAATAGATACAAAAGAGTTACATGTTAGCAACCTTTACTGTCCTTCAATTTAGTCACCAGCGTTGTGTATAACCCATTGCCAGCGATGTGGAAGTCGTAGTATACTTTTAGCAGAGCCTGTTCTGTTGATGGTGCGAATGGAGCGGTCTACTCGCTTGTCGAATCTCTGCAACAGTTCTGAAGCGAATGCTCACGAATCGTCTGGATTCGATCACTGTCCAGTAACGCGGCGAGAGCATGCACTTCTTCTTCACTCGTAGGACGACCTGCCCGATGAATGTCCACCACAGTTTGCCGACCATCGTTGAAGGCCTTTACCCAACGTGCCACTGTTCTGTAAGGCAATGCAGATTCCCCGCAAGCCTCTCGAAGACCTTGATGACACTGTCGTGCTGTACGACCTCTGGCACATTCAATTTTGATCCAACTCCGTTGTTCCTGTTTGGAAAACACAGTGACAATGTTACGTTAGACCGCTAGCTCACAAGTGACTGTGTTTCTCTCGCTTGTGCGCACGCAGGTGATGTGGGAAGGGCGAGTCCATTTGCTCTGAGGTAAGGTAGGTATGTAACCAACGTGTGCTATCGGTGACAATATTAGATTCCATTGCATAGCGTCTCCACAGCAGTGTTAACACTATTCAAGTTCCAACCCTTGTACTAATAAGGGCTAAGAAAATAATGTACAAGAAATATATCACCCCTATAATAACGTATGGGGCAGACACTTGGCACTTGACAAAAGAAAAAAAGCCATATTCAGGCAAATGAAATTATATTTTTGAGGAGTATGGCTCAGGAGACATAAAGGGACAGAGTTCAGTATGAAGACATAAGGAAATCAATTAAAGTAGGAAAGCTGAATGACAAGATAGGGAGGAACAGGTTGAGATAATACACCAAATCGGTGACGAATGAAAGGATGACAAAACTGGTTTTGGAAATGCAGCAAAAGAGAAAGAGGGGTTGAGGAAGAGCAGGAAAAAGATGCATGGATTTAATGAAGAACAGCTTCAAAAAGGTGCAATGCAAACTGGATCACAGTATGGAAGGAAGAGTGGTGGAATAACCCAGGAAAATAGAGAGGAACCATATTAGCCCCAACCTGGAATGAACTGGACAGGAGGACATGATGACAATATTAATAATAAAAATAACAAATGTGTGTAACTATTTGTAGCCTAGTTCAGCCCTTGTCAGGCAGACTCACTAGTGAGGGTGAGGAGCATCTGCTGTGCATGGGAAACTGCATGTTAGTATGGTGGAGAATAGTTTTGTTTGTAGCATCTGAGTTGCAGGAATGTTGAGAACATCATACATATCCAGACACCAAGTGAAGTAAATTAATTGTTTTAGATTAAAACCCCCTCGACCCAGTCAGGAATCAAACTCGAGGACCGAAAGGTAAAATGGCGGCCACTCAGCCAAAGAGTCAGATATGGTGATGATGACGACCAGTGGCGTATCCTGGAATCTCCACTGAGGCATGCAACTAGTAACCATGCAGTTAACACAATGTATTAAGTAAATTTCAATTCTACTCACCCTGATTACATGTAGGTGAACTCGAGCCAAACAGTTTTACTGTAAGTTTCTGGATTGAACGTGCGTACACAATTCTTATTTTCTGTTTTCAAATTTACGAGGGTCCGCCTCTGTGGTGTAGTAGTTAGTGTAATTAGCTGCCACCCCCGGAGGCCCGGGTTCGCTTCCCGGCTCTGCCACGAAATTTGAAAAGTGGTACGAGGGCTGGAACGGGGTCCGCTCAGGTCAACTGAGTAGAGGTGGGTTCGATTCCCACCTCAGCCATCCTCGAAGTGGTTTTCCGTGGTTTCCCACTTCTCCTCCAGGCAAATGCCGGGATGGTACCTAACTTCAGGCCACGGCCGCTTCCTTCCCTCTTCCTTGTCTATCCCTTCCAATCTTCCCATCCCCCGCAAGGCCCCTGTTCAGCATAGCAGGTGAGGCAGCCTGGGCGAGGTACTGGTCATACTGTATCCCCGACCCAGAGTCTGAAGCTCCAGGACACTGCCGTTGAGGCGGTAGAGGAGGGATCCCTCGCTGAGTCCGAGGGAAAAGCCAACCCTGGAGGGTAAGCAGATTAAGAAGAAGAAGAAGAAGAAGAAGAAGAAGAAGAAGAAGAAATTTACGAGGGAAGGTAGAGGTCTCGCGGCTTTAACTATTTGAATCTTTTCATCAAACTAACGGCCAGTACATGGCTTTTCAAACTGATTTACAATTATATCCGTTTTAGACTCATCCATCGTTAATACCACATGTGCGCAAAATATAATAAAACACCGAAAACGACGAATAGCACAGGAACAGCACACACAGAATGAACTCACTAATCAGCAAAACACGCAATGAATTAACTCACTAGTTAGCCACAACTCAAGCACGGGAGGTAAGTCACCCCAGTGGCACTGGTCAGTTTCGTCACGTTGGGTTCTCGCTGGGGGGGGGGGGGGGGGTAATCTGTGTGTCCCGTTCGCTGTAAACATGTCGACTTTCTCCAAGTTGCTAACAGATGGCAGAGTGTAGCACGGGTATGGGGTGACAAATTCTGACCAAGTTTGAATTGCAGCGACATCATTCGGAGGGTTTCAGAACTACGTCTGCCACTGAATGCAATTTTAAGATTGAATGCCTTACATCCTTAACTCCTCCATTTGCTGTCTCTTTCTTCCGAGAATGGAGTAGACGGCGAGACTACACCAGCACCACACGTAATCAAGCAACGGAACTAGTACAGTTACGCGGACCTTTTGAACTTCTGAGAGATGAAATCGTTAATATTTGACCTGAAACAACCTAAAATCGTAAATCAGACAGTTCTTTGTGTTATCATAACGCATGCAATGAATGCCTTGCATTCAAGGAGAATACGCCCCTGATGACGACAGTGAAATATAGCAGTATGACAGATCCATATAAAAAGTCCTTGATTTTATCATTGTATGTTTTAGGGTTTCTGTTGTTTATTTTTTTAAATAACAGATTTACAGATTCTGTCTTTGCTAAACACTTATTAAACATAGGACACAAACATGTGGACACAGATTCTGTCTTTGCTAACACGTAATAAGCATAAGGCACAAATACATGGACTTTCAACACAAAAATGGAAATTTATCGCATCGCTCCCAGTGAACATATCATTAACATAAGAGAATAGTATGAAAGAAACAAACACACTATATCCCACGGCAGCAGTGTTCTTAGTTAACAAATATAATTCAAATCCTAACCATTATGTGACCTTGTTCTACCCATATATGAATGCCTTTCGTACTATAACTGAGGTGGCTAGGGTATACAACACCAAGTGTTCTTGCCCTAGACATCATTCAAGAAGTACTCCAACAAGGTAAGTTATTTACACTTTTAAAAGCTAAAATACAAGCTTGTAGTTTTATATATTGTAAACGATGTGATCATAGTCATGGAATCTCCATTTTTATGTAGAATCTGAACCACAGGTATGAAGACTTATTATTTCAAAAATCTCAAATTCATTGGTTGGGTTAACCATGGCTGTTATGGTGAGAAGCCAGTGATTACCACTTGGCTAACATGTCCCTCCATACTTTCCCAAATAAGTGTTGTGATGTTTCTCAACATGTATCCTAACATATGAAAATTTGTGAAATCCTTCTGTTGAGTCAGATGAACTTATATGTACCAGTATCATTTTCCAAGCATGAGTCATGATTATTAAGTGGCAGAAATCACAAATCAGCATTTTACTCTTTTATCTGCGAAATGTAATAGAAAACTTGAACTATATTTGTGACATTATCCTTATAGGCCAGGAGCGCTTTCGATCAATGACAAAAGCATACTTCCGACGAGCAGATGGAGTGTTGCTTCTGTATGATGTGACAAATGAAAGATCCTTCTTAAATGTTCAGCAATGGGTGCAAGACATAGATGTAAGTATATTTATATCAAAGGTTTCTGAGCATAGAAATGCTTGCTGATGTTGAAAATTAAGTCAGGCCTAATGACTGAAATGTTAGGCCCCTTCAGACAAGTCATAATCAAAATTAAGACAGTGTCTTACTATGGCATATACAAGTGACAAGATGATAAAAACATTCTTTTACAGGTGACTAAAGTAGCAATTATACGAGAAGGCTGGACAGCATAGGCACATAAAGGATACCTTACAGCTTATTTTAACCCTCAACCTGCGTTGTGAGATCCCTGAAACCTCCCGCAGTTTTTATTTGTTTCTCTATGCCATTTCTTTCGGGCAATGGTCTTGGCAGTCTCAGTACCTTCAAGTTACTCAGCTTCAGGGAACTGTTACAATAAAATCAGAATGTGCTCTGTTGTACTAACTAAATAACTCGAGCAGTCCGCTGGATCCTACAACGGCAGTTACATAAATTTTCTGTTCTGATGCGACTTTCTTTATTGTTGTCCAAAAAATGTTTTGAAGTTATAAACTATGGCTAAACCCGAACCATCATTGTTGCGTATTGGCATTGCTTCTTTTGAAGACGTGTTGGCGATGTTGTACGAGTGCACCAGTGGCGTAGAGGATTCTGGCAGTGATGATACTGATTACATACAAAGTGATCACAGCTCAAGTTCAGACTTATAGATGATCTTCAAATTAAACTATGTTTTAGCTTTCGATTGAGGTTAATGGGGAAAGAACAGATTTATACATTTCATTCTGGTGTTATGAGTAATATATATTTTAATTTTTCAGGTGTTTGTATAAATGACTGTGTGAAATATTACGTACCGTAAAATATATAAGATCTGCTGGTTTTCACATAACTTTGTTTTTGAATAAATCATTTCATTATTTCATTGTTGGGACCTTTATTGATATTGTGATAACACATTTAGAAATGTTTTGAGTGTCTTTAAGAGGTTCATTTGAATACTTTTGACATACTTTATCAAAGTAGATATTAGGTACATGATATTTCAAATATATATTAATAACTGCTCTACGGAGTCATTTCTTAGTGAAATAAAAGAGTTAGAATTAATAATAACTAATAAACTAAACACAGCATTGTTGATCTGCTGATGGTTAAATAAAAGGTACACGGCTAAAGATAACATTTTCTGTATCAGTATTATCCTTGATACACTGAAACTAATTGCAAATAATCAAATTTATGGAAAACAGTCATATTGGTGAAGCATGTGTTTTTGAGAAAGTGTCCTAATTGATGAATATGCTGCACACCTAGGGGCAAGTTCAGCAGCAAATTAATATTTTTCAAAATTCCAACATACTCATGTTAATGAACATGTAATATAAAACTATATGACAGAAATGAAAGTATGTCAGAGTATATCACTTGAAAAAAGTTACATTTTAACTCAACATGAGTTCATAGGGCCTCAAATATACCGCAATCTCCACACATCATAATATGTAAAATGTACCTTCTAATTTTCAACATCTGTGTATATTGTTCATATGCCCACTGTTGCACATACGGCACTCTTCTTATGTAATCCTGTATTTTTCATTACAATACATGCAAGAAGCTTCATCACCATCTGTTTCACATTCAGTGGCAGCAAAAAGGACCCTGCAGACCCTGCATTATGGTGGGGGGCACGGTCATTTTGTTCCCTTGTATTTTGAAATTTAGTTCTTCCTATCTCTATTTTCTGTCCTGCAATTAGCATTGTTAAATATCAAAATATAGTGTGTAATGTGTATATTTGTTATTCTATCTAATGCTATTAGGAAACTGTTCATAGACACGAAATGAAGTAATCAGCGGTTCTCTGGATATAATTATACGCTATTAGGCAATCGACTTTCAAGCCTGTGATCCATTCTGGAAGTTTTTATATTCTCTTGCCCATACATTTAATTAATCTTACTTGGGAGAAAATGAGAAATAAAATGCAAAGATTTGCCAGCAAATTCCATTCATATCTCTCAGGGGCAGAAAGTCTTCTCAGTCAAGTCCAGACCTGTTAACTGCAAATACCTACCTTGTAAGTAGCTGTGCTACAGCTGTACCTAATGTCCCTGTCATAACAGCCAATGCAGAGAGGAATTTCCCCAAACTGAAGCTAATAAAAGCTCATTTATGAAGCATGATGGGTCAAGTGCATCTTAGTGATCTGTCACTTTCAAGCAATGAACATGAGAGCAAGAAACATAAATATATCAATATCGTTGTAGAATTTCTAGTTCTGATAAAGCGAAGGCTGGGGCAGCGTGCCAGTTTACCGGTTTTTAAGTACTTTAACAGTGTATCAATATTTAAAAACTATGTTTTTAGCTTATATAGGGATTGTAGCTGATCCAAAAGATTTATATAAAATAGTGCTGGTAAGTCTGATTTCAACTTATTATCATTTGGATGGTATTATAGGGAACTGTTTGGTAAATTAAGTAAATGTATTTTTCAATTTGGCAATAGATGCTAGTCAGGACAACTTCCTTATCCTGTTTGTTGTTTCTTAGCCCGACCTTTAACATTTTGTCATGTCCGATGCTCGTTCAGTTTCTCATCCCTACACAGCTTGCAATTTTCATTTCTTGTAATGTCTTTGCATGGTACACTTGTTTTGATTATTATGTTATGTCAGTTCTTGTTAATTATAATTAATGCTAATTAATACTAATTAATAATAGTGTATTGATTAATAGGTACTGAGAATTATTATTATTATTATTATTATTATTATTATTATTATTATTATTATTATTATTATTATTATTATTATTATTATTATTATTATTATTATTATTATTATTATTATTATTACGGGGTTACCCGTGGAATGCAGAGGTGAAAGAAGGTGCGGGCTGGAATGGGTCTAACTACAAAGCTGAGATATTGATTAAAATGGCATTTAAGGTTATATTTTCAAAAACAGCAAAACAATGTTCACATAAAACTTCAGTATATAACTTTGTTTTCTTTGTAGGAAGTGACAAATCACCAGGTTCCTATTGTCTTGTGTGGGAACAAAGTGGACCTCAGAAATGAATACCGAGCTCAAGGAGTTACTTGTGTAGAGTCATCTCAAGGTGATAAACTCGCTCGAGACTGTGGTGCTCTTTTTGTGGAGACTAGTTCTAAAACTGGGAAGAACGTTATAGATGCTGTGATAACACTTTGTCGGTAGGTACATACCTGATAGTCACTTCTATTTTCATTTCATTATTATTTTATATACCATTCTATTAGAGTAGAAATTGGTTAATTTGAACATGAAAGTTCCAGTAGAAAATTCAAATTAAGCAATATTGCACAGCGTACTTACCTTAATATTGACTTCAAAATAATTGTTACTTACTTTCTCAGTGGTTCAATAATACCTAGGTAAATTTTATGTAATGTAATAACAGACCATAAAACTGTACATGGCATTTTATCATAACAAACTCTTCAAAAATAAAAGCAGTCCCTTATCAGTTTTTGGTTGGCAGCAAAGCCTGGCTGTTGTCACTTCATCCAACTGCGATTAATGATGGATATTGTACCAAGAGTCCCTATGCTGCACCTTCAAAGCCTTTAATAGGCAGTGGAATGTCTCATTTCATCTGCTTAGAGTTGTCAATCATCTCCAACTCCACATGGAGCCCAAATGAATGGCTTTTTCCAGTTAGCAAAAGAGAAATTTGCTACCTTGGGCAACCAAGAGCTTGAACCCTTTCTTAACTTTCATAAACCACAGTCCCATCACCAGCATGATTCTACGCTACTTTTCTCCTTCAGCCAATCAGGTCCATCATCCTTAAACATAATGTTTTGAAAATATGATAGTTCTAATGGGACATGTTCACCTCAAATTGAACAATATAATGTCTGAAGTGAACACAGGAGGAATGTCAAGGGACAGCGTGAAAAATTTGAATTATTAACAAATTTGAAAGAAAAGCATTTTAATTAACCAAGTTTTACAGTACATACATAATCCAGTTTTTCCCAGTATCAATCAGTCACTACTGATCTGCATTTAGGGCAGTTGCCCAAGTGGCAAATTCCCTATTTGTTGTTTTCCTAGCCTTTTCTTAAATTATTTCAAAGAAATTGGAAATTTATTGAACATCTCCCTTGGTAAGTTATTCCAATCCCTAACTACCCTTCACATAAATGAATATTTGTCCCAATTTGTCCTCTTGAATTCAAACTTTATCTCCATATTGTGATCTTTCCTACTTTTAAAGACACCACACAAACTTATTCGTCTACTGATGTCATTCCACGCCATCTCTCAACTGACAAGTTGGAACATACCACATAGATGAGTAGCTCATCTCCTTTCTCCCAAGTCTTCCCAGCCCAAACTTTGCAACATTTTTGTAACACTACTCTTTTGTGAGAAATCACCCAGAACAAATCAAGCTGCTTTTCTTTGGATTTTTCCCAGGTCTTGAAACAAGTAATCCTGGTGTTAGAATGTTAGAGTAAGTGATTAAATGTATTTGAACTGAAGATATAATTTTATTAAAATCAAAACCATCAGAGAAATGGAAAGACTCAAAATAAATATTTTGGGAATAAGCTAAATATGATGGCTTGGATCAGATAGTAGCTCTTTTTAATATAAAACTATCTGCTTTACATCGCATGGACACAGACAAGTCTTGTAGTATTTGGTTTTTAAATATACACTATTTTTACTACAACTACATAAACAAAGATCGATACCAGATATTGGCTAGGTTAGAACAAAAAAGTAACCGAATATAAAACTCGGAGAAAATATGGAACAAACAACACTAGTCAAGGAATTAATAGCTCATGAATCACTGGCTACCACGCACTACTCCCTCCCCAGTGACAACATGGATAAGTGTACTTGGGAAGTGCACTTTGCGACCAGAATGTGTAATCCGCATGCTGAACTGATGGTTATCTTCAGGGTTGATAATAGAGCTGGGTTACACTGGTGTTCAAGTAATGGGTGGTGTAGGTTCCACGTTGTGCAGTACCGGTAGGAAGACTGGTTTAAGTATGTCGATGGAGACTGTTTGTTGACCATGAGGCGTTTCCAGAGTGAAGTTCTTTCAGAATGTTTGATTACAAGATACGTTCCATTGTAAATAGTTTGGAGAGGTTTATCTAACTGCATCTTGTCTGTAGAATACATGAGAAGTTGTCACAAGTTCTGGGTGGATTAAAATATATTTTTCAGAGTGATGTCGAATGTTGATTGGCTTCAGTGAGGCCCTGTACTGCCTCAGATTGAAGACAAAAGAGGAAATGTCGCAAGCCAATTGTGTTGAATCAAAGTAATCAGCTGGAAGTTTGATTGCAACACCGAGAGTCATTTCTGTTGGAGTGACATTGTATTCTATATCACATATGCATGGAGTCCCATTAATATCGTAGGTAAGTTGTTGACCCAGTCCTCTGATGGGCGAGCCCTTAAGGTAGCCTTGAGATTGCGATGCCAGTGTTTGACTTTCCCATTGGAAATGGGATGGTAAGTAGTAGTTTTTATGTGATGAGTTCCCAAAGCTCTTGTGAAGTGAGTGAGCAGCTGGCAATCGAACTGTCATTCTCCAATGGTAGTGATGAATTTAGGGAAACCGAAACGTGCAGTCCATGATGGCAAGAGAGTACTAGCAACAGTTTCTGTGGTAATGTCCTTTAGTAGTTCTGCTTCTGGCCAATGTGTGAATCTGTCTATCATCGTAAGTAGGTATGTGAAGCCTTGAGAACAAGGTAGTTGTCCTACTGTGTTCTCATGGACGGGAGCGAAGCGAACACTGACTTGATTGAATGTTCCGATGGCACTATTTGTTTGTTTGAAAACTTTTGCTCTTTGACAACGAATGCACGTCTTTGCTTACAGTTTTACATCTTGTTTCATTGAAGGCAACGCCTCCGTGGTTCAGGCGGCAGCGCATCGGCCTCTCACCGCTGTGTTCCGTGGTTCAAATCCTGGTCATTCCATGTGAGATTTGTGTGGGACAAAGTGGAAGTGAGACAGGTTTCTCTCTGGGTACTCTGGTTTTCCCTGTCATCTTTCATGCCAGCAACACTCTCCATTATCATTTCAATTCATCTGTCGGTCATTAAGCATTGCCTCAGAGAAGTGCGACTGCCCTTGGCAGCCGGCACAATTCCTATCCTCGCCGCAAGGTGGAGGCTTCATTCATTCCATCCCTGACCCGGTCCATGACTGGAAAACAGGTTGTAGGTTTTCATTCATTTCACTGAAGGCCAAACAAAGCACTGACATATTAAATCCACTGTTCCTTTGATGCCAGGGTGAGCTAAGTCATGCAATGCATGGAAAACATTTTCTCTGTAGATTGGCGGGATGTAAGGTCTGAGTTTCTCTGTAGAATTATCACAAACCAACTTAGATCCATCAGATAAAGTTATGGTGGTGAATTTCAATTAAAAGGATTCTGATTCTTTAAGATTTTCCAATTCTATATCATTCTGTTGTGACTTAGCTATATCTTCATATGAAATACTTGTTGGCAACATAATATCTGCAATCCTAGAGCATGTGTCAGCAGGGACATTCTCTTCACCTGGGCGATATCTAATAACCGTAGTGAACTGTGAAAGAAAATCAAAGTGTCGCTGTTGTCTAGATGTTGCTTTGTCCAAGTATTGTTTGAAAGCAAATAATAATGCTTTGCGGTCTGAAAATATTGTGAACTGCCTGCCCTCTAGCAGATATCTGAAATGTTTCACAGCAGAATAGGCAGCTAACAATTCAAGACCGTAGATAGCTATAACTGCGTTGCATGTCTGTGAGAGACTTGGTAAAGAATGCGAGTGGTTCTGGCGTTTCCCCCTCAGCTGCTGTAGTGAGGCTCCTATGGCACAGTCCGATGCATCAACTATTAAGATTAGGGGCAGATCAGGTGATGGGTCAGCAAGAAGGGCAACATTAGCTAGGTCTTCTTTCAACTTGGTGAACGATGCAACTGCTATGTGGTTCCATGCAATTGGACGGTTATCCTTCTTCCTCGCATTTTTCCAAAGGTCAAATAAGGTTTATTGAGTTTCTGCAGTGTGTGGTAAAGAGCGTCTGTAAAAATTCACAAGTACCAAAAATTGTCGAATTTCTGCTACTGTTGTATGACGTGGGAAGTCTTTGATGACCTGCACTCCATCTCCTAGAGGGGAAATTCTGCATTTTGGCACAAGGTAACCCAGAAATGACTTTTTCACCAAAAATGCACTTTCCTACATTGATATTAAGGTGATGTTCATCTAGGCATTCAAAAAGTTGTTGTAGGTGGATCATATATGTTCATCCTCTGATGACGATGCTATCAGGATATCATTAAGATAAGAATAAGCAAAAGGCAAGTCCTACAAAACACTATGAATATAACACTGAGATGGCATTTTTTAAAATTCAGAAAGACCAAATGGAATAATGATGGCTGTCTTTGGGGGTGTCTTCTGGTGCCACAGGGATGTGATGATAAGCTCTTTGGTTTTGTTTGGGAGCTGACTGTTAAAACCCTGTAGATGAGAAATTGGGTACCAGTCGGGTATTGTGATGGCATTAAGTGCACGATAATCCCCACAAGGGCGCCAAGTTCCATCTCTTTTAGGGACGACATGGAGAGGACTGGACGAACAGCCTTTAGGAGGTTGATATATACCGAGGTTGACCATCTCTTGGAATTCCAGTTTCGCTTGGGACATTTTACGGTATCTGGTGGTAGGTGCCTGGCTCGTTCATGTAGTGGAGGTCCCGTGGCGGTGACCATGTGATGAACAGTAACTTCAGGGGAGATGAAATTAGGTTTCTCATTGAGGAGGTTAGAAAATTTCTTCAATAAATCCCAATAGCCTACTTGTGCTGTGGATCTATCAAGAGCACTGATTTGTGACTTATTGAATTTATAAAGCCTGTGCTTGAGACTTCAGTTTGTCTGTCAGTCAATTGCTTTGACTTAACATCTAATGAGAGGCCAAAATCACCCATCAGTAAGAAGAAATGGCCATGGAAATTTTCTCTGAAAGCCTATTTCAAGGTTAGGTAGGCGTTCACTATAGTTATGTATTGTGGAACTGTTTGCTGCCTGTAGTTGCCACTTCTAAATGTGTTTGTGTTCTAGTGTGGTTGCAGGTAGAACTGAGACATCAGCTCCAGAATCCACTAAAAATCTTAGCCCTTTGTTGCGATCCGTTATGAACATGTTGTGGGATAATTCAGCCTCGTCACTTTGTGCCACACCAGGTGATGGCCCTAAAAGTTTTCCGGCAATGTGTTACTACTCATAGATGGTTGATGAACAAACGAGCATGGTAGAGTGCAATTTTTAGCATTCTGCTCGAACTTGTGGTGGTACCAGCAGATGGAGTACTTGGGGATGTGCTGAAGTGAATCGGGTGTATTCCGTGATGGTGATTGGGTTTGGAGCTCTTGGATATAACTTGTTACCTCAGAAAGTTGCTTTTCATGACATGAAAATCTTTCATCATGTGATGATTGCGCAACTATTTGAATACTATACATGAACTAGCTAGGCGGTGTTATTTCTAAAATTTTGTCGGCTATGGAGGCCATGGCAATGAGTCTTACATCTTGGCTAGCAGCTAGAATATATTGTGCATTGGCGGGAAGTCATTGTAAAAAAGTGCTTTTAAAAATCATTGGTTATTTGAGAACCTTCAAGAGCATGCATATTTCTCAATAAGGAGGTTGGTTTTGTCTCCTAACTCCACATCTGTAAGTAACTTTTTGCCTTGTTGGTCTCTGACTCTTCGACAAGACGTGCTTTCAAGTCCTTATACAGTGTAGTCGACAAAGGTTTTGTTATAGTAATTCTGCAATTGCACTGTTGAGAGATCCTAAGCTATAATGATATTTGGTTACCTCATTTGTTATATTTGCGGTGACAAACTGGAATTCAACTTGTAAAAACCATACTTTGATGTTTTAAGCCAAAATGGTGGTATTTTTACCGCTACCCATGAAACCTCCGCGCCGGCACTTGTTCCGTTGTTTACGGTTGACTTGGACATGTGTGAATACAATTGCAGCCATTGTAATTGATTACCGGTATGTACTCATGTTACCATCGTTCGATCATGTTGGGGTCACCAGATGTAGTATTTGGTTTTTAAATATAGCCTACACTATGTATTACTGCAACCACATAATACAAAATTCAATACCAAATGTTGGTTAGGTTAGAAAAGAATAATGGAATATAAAACTCAGAGAAAATACCGTATGGAACAAACAACACTAGTCAGGGAGTTTAATAGTTCATGAATCAGTGGCCACCAAGGTCTTATGGCAATTATGGTATAGGAAAGGGCTAGGAGTGGGAAGGAACTGACCATGGCCTTAATAACGTACAGCCCAAGCATTTGCCTGGTGTGAAAATGAGAAAACACCGAAATCCATCTTCAGGGCTGCCGACAGTGGGGCTCAAACCCACTATCTACCAAATTCAAGCTAATACCTATCTGACCAAACTATACAGCCACTTGCTTGGTTCAGGTAGCTGATGTCTTCTTGGTGTTGGGATTTCATTTTCTACCAGTGTATATTATTATTTATTCACTGGGGCCACCAATGGCCATTGGGCACATTTGGCAGTGAACTTTGCTTTATTTTGAGCCCAGAATTTCCTCAATCTTTCTGAGTGGGCCTGCTTGTGATTCTCTGTCCAAGGGACACCGTTGTCTTGTTGGTTGTTGGTCTTGGTTTAGCCCATTCATCACTATCATTTTTCGGAAAAGACCTCTGTCAAAGGCATTTTCCAGTTTGATCTGTAGCACTTGAAGGTCTTCGTTGGTGTTTATAAACCACGGGAT
Source organism: Anabrus simplex (assembly GCF_040414725.1). Classification (NCBI taxonomy): domain Eukaryota; kingdom Metazoa; phylum Arthropoda; class Insecta; order Orthoptera; family Tettigoniidae; genus Anabrus; species Anabrus simplex. The sequence goes on from NC_090266.1 coordinate 906,367,051, forward strand.
CATAGTTTTAGGTTTTAAATCAAATATGTGAAAGATCTGTTTGGTTAATCTGTTTCCGCCCATTTGTTTGAGGTGACCATAAAATCGTGCCTGTTTTGTGTTGATTGTGTTTGTAATTTTCTTTATTTTATTATAGACTTCCTTGTTGGATTTTTTTTATTGATCCCATGATTCCCCTAATTATTATGCAGTTCCTTTTCTCCAGTTCTTCGAGGAGTCCTTTATTACATGTGATAAAAATTGTCTTTTGGTTCATATTGACTACTTCTAGTTAAAAATAGGATTTAATCCACCTTGTTCAATGCACACTGTAAACAAACTTTAAAATTAGTAAATAATTATCTAAAATGTAGACATGTTTCAACCCTCTGGGCCATTATCAGTACCGGCACATACAAATTTTTGGGACATTAAAATATGAAAACACTTGTGTGAGAAAGTCTCTTTAGAAAATTATATTTTCTCAGCGCAATCTTCTTTTAGGAGAGTTCTTGCGTATCTCTTATTATGATATCTAAACACAATTAAAATGCTCTTTGGTTTATGTTCTTGAGGAAATCAAACATAAAAGTTAGTAGTAGAAGTTTGTTGGACCTTATATGACTAATAGTCTTAATATTTTAGTCAAATATGGACCAAGGTTCTAAGAAATATAAGAGTTACTGTTCCATGAGGTGGAACCTATAAGAAGGAAAAAATCTGCTAAAATTGTGGAGAAACTTAAGATTTTGGTGTAAAATTATGAAATAGAGAAGGGGTTGTCTCACCTCGTGGTTCAACGGAGTGGCATGTGTGATGTAACTGGTGGAGATCCCAGTGCTGAGAACAAGTTGGAGTGGACGGCGTAAGTAATAATTAATATTGAGGTCTTTGGACGGCGTGCTCCCAGTGTAGAGGTAGGGAGGAAGGAGGAGGAGACAGGAGGTGGGTAAGAGGGAGGAGTTCGGGTTATGGAAAGGGTAGGGTAGAGGGAGAGTGAGTTAGGGGATACGTGGTTTGAAATTGTGTTTAAAAACTTCTTCTAGTAGAATATTAATTTTTTTAAAGTATCTCATTCAAATTATATGTAGGATTATTTTTGCAATCTGTGTCAATACGGTACACAGTATAGGTTCTCGAGATATTTTAATAGTTTACTCTTATTATGCCTCCCTGGCTCAGCTGGCAGCGCGTCGGCCTCTCACCGCTAGATACCGTAGTTTAAATCCCGGTTACTCCATGTGAGATTTGTGCTGGACAAAGCGGAGCATCTATCAGTCATCAATTAATCACTTTGGGAATGGCGAACACATTGTACTACTAGCCTATATATGATTCATTCATTATATCCCTGACCCGGTCAAAGACTGGAAAACAGGTTGTAGGTTTCATGACTCTTATTAGCTCGATAAAAATTAGTCTCTTTCTCTTTCCATGTTTGTAACGGTGTCAACATTTTCCTGCTGTGATACACAATTCCCCTGAATCTACAGCAACTTTATTTCATGCGTGTATCAGCAGGAATGTATTGACACACTAATGGTATTCTTTCAGCAGTACAGATGATGGAATTAATCAATATCCTTTCCACAAAATCTTAACTAGCCTACCAAATTGGTGCTACTGTGTCATTGTTTATATTATACATATTATATTAATAAAATTCTTGGGAGGAATTACATGACTTTTGATATTGTATTTGGTTTCAGTGAAATGCTCACTCGTGAAGATGTGGAAGTGCAGACGTCGGCTTTGCGAGTTACTGAGGAAGATAAAAAGATGCTCCAGTGTTGTTCCGGAAAGAAATGAAATCACTACAATAATAGTGTTAATATTATGTGAAATGCCTCTTCTGTCCAAATTATTACAGCTGTATAAAGGGCATAATATTTATGCACCTAATGTTTCTGTTTTGTTTTTTATTGTCTGTTAATTATGTTAAGAAAATAGAGCTATTTGTTAATTCTTTAGTCCCTCATTTGTATTTTATTTCTTAAAATAACTGCCCTTCACTTCCTGTTCTGACTCCAAGTAATACTTACTTAAGAGCTTTCCAAGTACTTCATTGATGGAAAAGTTTTACTTTAACACACAGTTTTGAGCGATTACGATGTTTGGTATAGAAATATTATATGTGAATAACTCATAATAAAGATATTACAGGATCAGATTTTCAGTATGCATGGAGGAATCGAAAAACGCTATGAGAGGTGTAGACAGTTAGGTTACTGGTTTCTAGATCTAGAGAAGACATACAACAGAGTGACAAGGGAAAAATACGTTGGCTGTACTGGGCGATTATGGGATTATGGGTAGGATAACATGTACAATCTAAGGCATTTATATTGACAATTGGGCTGCAGTGAGAAATAATAGTAGAATGAGTTTTTGGTTCAAAGTAGTCACAGGGATTAGTCAGGGATATAATATTTCACCTCTGTTGTTCATAATGTTCTGTTCATGGTTCATTTACTGAAGGTTATAAAGTGGCAGGGAGGGATTCAGTTGGATGGAAATATAGTAAGTAGTTTTTCTTATGCTGATGACTTGGTCTGAAGGTAAGGACCTGCCTATTAGGGACCTATGCCTACGCGGTATAGGTATAATCATTTGATCATATAATAAACACTCACAACTGCTATAAAAGAAACACTATATTACGAAAATACAATTTCACACATTACAGTCCGTCAGCCATACTTGTTTTCTTTTTTTTTTTGTTCCAAAGATCACCATAACTACATTCAAACACTCATAGTGTAAACATGACATACTCCCACCTTTTGATACCAATCAAAACACAATGTTTACAGACAGAGGCGAGACGGTATTTTAACTCTTCTTCCGCTCCTGGTGAAGTTGCGGCTGCCAAGACTTACTGTCTCAGGAACCGTATCACTGGGTAAGGCCATCTCCTCACTCCCACCTTCAACCTCCAATGGATAAAGGTGCCTCGTAGGACTTATGAGTTCCCCTGAGGATGTCTTCACCCGAACTACCCTGATCACTTTGTCTTTACCTGGAAATATAGCTGTCACTCTCCCCAGGGGCCAGTCGATTCTTCTCTTGTCATCACTACCAATGATGACCACATCTCCTAACTTTCAATGCCGATCAGGCTCCTTGCCCGATGGGCAGTACAGAAGGCTACCCAGATATTCCAGTCGGAATCTTCTCCTCAGTTCATTCATCAGCTGTTGAAGGTACTGAAACCTTCTTGGGAGGCTGGCCTGATCTAGTTTGTCTAAATCTGGAGTACAAACCACGAGTATGTCCTGGAGAAACATTGACGGAGTTAGAGGTACCAATTCATCACGACTTTCTGAAATATAGGTGAGAGGTCTGGAGTTAATTACGGATTCACAATCAGCAATAACTGTCAAAAGTTCCTCATATGTCAAGATAGCCTTGCCTAAAACACGCCTTAATAGTTTCTTGACCATTTGCACAATGCGCTCCCAGAATCCACCCCACCAAGGAGCTGAAGGAGGACTAAACTTTCACTCGATTCTAGTAACCGATGTATCCGCACCTATTTTTTCAATCAATGTTGCCGAACAATTTGTTAGCCCCAGCAAAGTTTGTCCCATTGTCACTATAAATCACACGAGGCCTGCCTCGTCGGGCTATGAAGCGCCTAAGGGCTAGTAAAAACCCTGTAGTCGACAAAGTCATTACTAGTTCAAAATGGACTGCTCTAACAACTGCACGTGTAAAAATCACAATCCAAGCCTTGTCTTTGGATTTTAGAAATAGTGGTCCAGCAAGATCGACTCCTACCACTTCAAATACACCTGCATCTCTCACACGATCTTCTGGAAGGACTAGCGTTTCAGGAACGGTTTTTTCATTTCGAATCTTCTACATTGTATACATTTCCTGATGACTTTGCGAATTGTTCTTCTTCTCTTTGGTATCCAGTAGTGCTCCCGCGAGTAGAATCTGAACACCAGCATGATAAGCTCTCAAATGGTGTTTTCTGATTATCACCTCAGTCAGAGGGTGATTTGATGGCAATACACTGACTGACAGAGCAAATGCAACACCAAGAAGGAGTGGTCAGAACTTTATGCCAATTGCAGGGTAGACTGACGTCACTGAGGTATGCTCATGATGTGAAATGCGCCGCTGTGCTGCGCACGTAGCGAACGATAAATGGGACACGGCGTTGGCGAATGGCCCACTTCGTACCGTGATTTCTCAGCCGACAGTCATTGTAGAACGTGTTGTCGTGTGCCACAGGACACGTGTATAGCTAAGAATGCCAGGCCGCCGTCAACGGAGGCATTTCCAGCAGACAGACGACTTTACGAGGGGTATGGTGATCGGGCTGAGAAGGGCAGGTTGGTCGCTTCGTCAAATCGCAGCCGATACCCATAGGGATGTGTCCACGGTGCAGCGCCTGTGGCGAAGATGGTTGGCGCAGGGACATGTGGCACGTGCGAGGGGTCCAGCCGCAGCCCGAGTGACGTCAGCACGCGAGGATCGGCGCATCCGCCGCCAAGCGGTGGCAGCCCCGCACGCCACGTCAACCGCCATTCTTCAGCATGTGCAAGACACCCTGGCTGTTCCAATATCGACCAGAACAATTTCCCGTCGATTGGTTGAAGGAGGCCTGCACTCCCGGCGCCCGCTCAGAAGACTACCATTGACTCCACAGCATAGACGTGCACGCCTGGCATGGTGCCGGGCTAGAGCGACTTGGATGAGGGAATGGCGGAACGTCGTGTTCTCCGATGAGTCACGCTTCTGTTCTGTCAGTGATAGTCACCGCAGACGAGTGTGGCGTCGGCGTGGAGAAAGGTCAAATCCGGCAGTAACTGTGGAGCGCCCTACCGCTAGACAACGCGGCATCATGGTTTGGGGCGCTATTGCGTATGATTCCACGTCACCTCTAGTGCGTATTCAAGGCACGTTAAATGCCCACCGCTACGTGCAGCATGTGCTGCGGCCGGTGGCACTCCCGTACCTTCAGGGGCTGCCCAATGCTCTGTTTCAGCAGGATAATGCCCGCCCACACACTGCTCGCATCTCCCAACAGGCTCTACGAGGTGTACAGATGCTTCCGTGGCCAGCGTACTCTCCGGATCTCTCACCAATCGAACACGTGTGGGATCTCATTGGACGCCGTTTGCAAACTCTGCCCCAGCCTCGTACGGACGACCAACTGTGGCAAATGGTTGACAGAGAATGGAGAACCATCCCTCAGGACACCATCCGCACTCTTATTGACTCTGTACCTCGACGTGTTTCTGCGTGCATCGCCGCTCGCGGTGGTCCTACATCCTACTGAGTCGATGCCGTGCGCATTGTGTAACCTGCATATCGGTTTGAAATAAACATCAATTATTCTTCCGTGCCGACTCTGTTTTTTCCCCAACTTTCATCCCTTTCGAACCACTCCTCCTTGGTGTTGCATTTGCTCTGTCAGTCAGTGTAATACAGGTGTACGGAAATCGTATTCATCCTTTCTATTGGTGATTTTTGTCTTAACCCTGACGAGGCGCAGCTGGTCTTTGAAAAGGCACAATGTTTGTTGGGTTGTCCCTTTCAGTAAAGTTCTCTTCTTGAACAATTTTCAACAGTCGTCCCTCCACCATTGAAATTTCAAAACAATCCAATTCAGAAGGAACATTCTGCTCTACGTCCTTTCTCGCATTGTTGATGAACCATAGCATCCAGGCCACCATTCTGACGATTCTTGAATACTGAGAAAAGAATCTTAAATACCACTGCTTTTCCTGGGAGACAAGCATAGTAGTCGTAACATGGCCTTCTTTTCTTTCTTCACTGACCTCCTCTTCATTAATTTCTACAACGCGCGATGGCCAACTGTTCTCTTCCAACTTTAACCAAGCGGGTCCCTCCCACCAACGAGAAGAAATCGGCTGCGAAGTAGAGCAACCTCACGAAGGTAGGTCTGCTGGGTTGTCTGTGCCTTGTAGATGAAACCAACGCTTAGGATTAGATAATAATCTAATCTGCTTTCACTCTGTTAGTGACGAACACTCCCCAAGCTTCCTCTCTTCTTATCCAACATAGCACAGAAGAAGAGTCACTCCAATAGTACTCCGGGATGTCCGTCAGATTCAAACTTTCTTTCACAGAAAAAGCGAGACGTGAGCCTATAGTGCAGGCTAATAACTCCAGTCTCGGTATCGTTATGTTCTTTAAGGGGGCTACCCTTGATTTTGCTGCGACAAGTTGCACTTCAAACTCTTTTGCATTGAAAGATCTTAAGAAAATAACGGCTGCATAAGCCACTTGACTGGCATCACAAAATACATGCATACTCCATGACGATTTGTTCTCACAACTAGAAAATCTTCTAGGCACTTTAATTTCAGCAACAGAGGACAACTCATTCAACCACTTATTGAATTTGATTTGGATGTCTTCACTTAACGGACTATCCCAACTTACTTTCTCTCTCCAACTTTCCTGTAGTAATACCTTAGGTACAATGGAAACCGGACAAGTAAAACCAATTGGGTCAAAAATACTTTGAGTCATTGACAAAACTGTCCTCCTTGTGAGAACATCAGAGTCATTCAACTTCACCATTCTACATGACAAAACATCATCTACGGGGTCCCACAACAAACCCAAAACAGGTGTCACTTTAGGTACTTCGTCCTCCAGAGTCAACCTCGTGTACTCCCACCCTTTTAGGTCAAATTTTCCTTGCAACAGTAGCTCCTTCGACTCATCCACAAATAGTTTAAGTTCTTCTTCTGTCTTCACGGAAGTGACGCAGTTGTCCACATACAGAGATGTTCTCAGTTTATCTGCGGTTTAACGGAAGCATGAATTGTTTTTTAAAATGAAGATCCAATACCGCTCCAAGTAGAAACGGACTGAAGTTAACTCCAAAAACAACCCGTTTTGGCGGTATATTTTAAGAGTTCCCTCAGCAAAATTCTCCCACCACAGGAATTTCAAAAAGTTTCGATCCCTTTCGGAGACTGCGATTTGAATAAAGGCCTTCTTTGTATCTGAGATCACGCCAATCCTGTTTAAACGGAACCGGTTCAAAATAGATGGAATTACTTCTAATAGATTAGGTCCCTTCTCCAAACAGTCGTTGAGTGAAAGTCCTCCTTTCAATTTACATGAAGCATCAAACACCGGCCTCACTGCTGTAGTCGATCCTTCCTTAAAAACTCCTCGGTGCGGTAAAAAGTACCCAGCATCCTGAGAGCTTTCTTGGCCAACTTCTTCAATTATCCCTTCATCTTGCCAGTCATGGAGCACCTGCTGGTACTTCTCAAAAATTTCTTCCTTGATTAAGCAGTGTGTTGCAGAAACCAGTCTTTTTAAGGCAACATCCTTGTTGTCTGACAATAGCTGCTGATCTTCTTTCCACGGAAGCGCGACTTCATATAGTCCTTCTTCATCTATCTTAACATTTTCATGGAAATGTTTCAACGTTGCCATTTCAATTTCCTGCTTCGACAACGTTTCGGTCGGATCACAAATTCCTATGCTTTCCAAGTTCCATAGTTCACCCAAAGAAGCCGTTCTCACAAACAGAGAGTTCACCATAGACTCAGTGTTAGAGTTCTCAGTTGTCTTCCAGAGCTGTCCCATCACTGTCCAACCAAATGTGGTCCTAACAGCAACCAAACCAGACCTCAACTTGATTGTTTCCCCGGTCAATAAACTTCCCGCGTTGTCTGCACCAACGAGTAACTCAACCTCAGATGGCTCTGGACCATAATCAGAGAGCCAAATTTTATTTTCTTTGATGTCATCCATCGAAGGACCCCTTTTAAACGTGGGATTGTACCACAAATTACCTTTTGTCCCAGCACCTTAATGTTTTGAGACATTGAAGGACGTAGGTTGACAATAGCTATCTCATACAGGTTATGATCGTTTGCACCGATTGAAGCACCCCCAAAAAGCTTGTGTTCAATTTTTTCAGTCTCTGATGGAACATACCCCATTTTCACGGCAGTTTTCTCCAATAGACAGGACCTCTGCGAGCCTGTATCCAACTATGCCTGTACAGTTCTTTCTTTCCCTTGATGATTTAACCTAACTACAAGAGTTTGTAACAGTACTTCTGAAACGTCACTGGTTTGGTTTGGGTGTTAAGGGTTACAGTTGGGCCACCTGACAACTTTGAACCCCATTCTTCGTTCTTCTCATCACCCTTATAACCCCCTTTATTTACATCTAATTTGTGACACATAATAGCCTCATGTTTATCACTGCACACGAGATATTTTAGTTTCTTAATGCAATTAGCAGCCCTATGTCCCACCTTCAGATATGAAAAAGAAGCTTTATTCTCTGAAAACCTTTTAAGTTAATCCCTTAAGTTCAATTCTTGAGCCAGATGACACCCTTTACTGTCATGCAATTTATAACAGAAGACACACTCCAAACTGTTTCCTTTTCCAGCGAAAAGTACACTAGCAGTAGCTAAACCTTGCTCCTCCCGCTCCCGTTCTTTAATCTTAGCACTCCTAGATTTATTAGAGCGTCCAAAACCAGCTTGAGCGAATGTAATTCTCTCTTCACTCTCTACTTCACCCTTCAGAAAACCAAGTAACTCGGTCAGTTTGTCAGCATGTCCATTATCCTGATCCGTTTAAGTCGTTGGTTAACTCCTCATCCAGACACGTAATACTTCCTCAGGCAAGCAAGATTCTACTAACGGAAAGAGCATCGAGCCGTACTTATCTCAAGTAACGCCTATTGATTCGAAAGCTCTCAGCTGTGCTTCTAAGTTGTCGTATAAGCTAGCAAGCATAGGCTTCTCCCTTGTCTTAGAAACATTTTTTACTACAAGACTTATGAGCTCCCTGATATAGAATTCTGTCAATAAATCTTCTCTTCCAAACCTAGCCGTAAGTGATTCTACAGCCTTAGAGTAATTTTCAGCAGTGGGGTGGGGGGGAACTGGTAACTAAATCTCTAGCTCGGCTATCAACCTTCGTGGACTGGATTAGGTATTGAAATTTATCTTCATCCTCAATTTCAGAGTCCTCATGGGTGCGTCAAAATTGTCCCCAAAATTCCAACCAATTCCTAACCTCCCCATCGAATTTCACGAGTTCTATCTTTGGTAATTTCAATTGACTTTTGTTTTTATTCTCGGCTGATAAAGTTGATCTACCTGACACTACTTCCAACACATTGGCATTGTTAGCTTGTAACCACAGGGCATATTTTTGTCTTGCATCATCTAATTTGTCTCTAATACTGTCTATAGATTCGTACTCACGGTCATACTCGTCGTCTCCTGCTCTTTCCAGCAACAAATCTAATACTTTTTCGTCCAACGGTGCCAGTTCCTTTCCTAACCTTTCCAATTTATTTATCAAGGATTGCAACGTGTCTTCATGAATGCCGTCTTGTATTTCTTGACTTAAATTTTGCAAGAGCAAATTGCACGTTTTCGTAAAAGTCGCTCTAACCGGCCTCCGAGCTTTCGTTAACTTCTCCATTTCAACGCAATCTACAAGTTGTATAAATTAATACGTATCCTGGCAGGGTCGGCACAATTTTGTTAGGGACCTATGCCTACCCGGTATAGGTATAACCAGTTGATCACATAATAAACACTCACAACTGCTACAAAAGAAACACTATATTACGAAAATACAATTTCACACGTTACAGTCCGTCAGCCCTACGTGTTTTTTTTTCCAAAGATCACCATAACAACAGCCAGACACTCCTAGTGTAAACATGACACTGCCTATCCTGCCCATGTTAAATTGGAAGAATTCAGGTACAGGTCACACACAACCTGTTTATGCTAGGCTCCTGGAAATTTCCGGTATTATTAACTAATATTTTATTTACAACAATAATACCAGTGTATTCAGAAAAAATCAAAATGGATTTAATTTTGTGAGATTTTTAAATATTTAACAATTTTTTGATCCAATTATTTTAAAATAAAAATGCCTATATTATTTCCTATTTTACTCATGCCACGTTCTGCAGGTATTTCAGTTACTCAATGAGATAAAACTACACATGGAAAGTTTTATGCCTTTGGTGGGCTAGTTTCTGAGTAATGTGTACCCAAAGTCAAACAAATGCAGTTTTGAGAAAAATCGAGTTAAAGTTTTTGACTGAATGACCTTATTCAGTGATAAATCTAGAACATTCAAGCTCCATAGTGTTGTCCTTGTGTGTCCTCCTTGATTTTCTGGAGGTTTCGGTTCCTTCTTCTTTAAGACCTTTTTAAGCACCTCTTCCACCACTAAGTCTGCTTTTTGTACCCGCAGTTGCAGGTACATGGTTATCACACAGTGGGCACATGTTGTCACCTCGTTCAAAACCAGGTCCTGCCTCAGCAAAACATTTGTATTGTTACCCATTGTACCAATAATTACACTATTTACTGGCTTTAATTTTCTTGTGAACAGACTTCCTGTTAACTTCCTCTTCTTCTCATATGATTTTATTTATCCAGTTTTAACAATTTAGCCAGAAACAATTCTTAAACATCAACATAAACAACACATTACCACTTAGAAGAAAAACACACTCAATACTACCAGTGCCACGAAAATGAAGATTGCACTTTTTTCAACAAGAGGAGAATATGTTCAGTTATAAATACAAATATACATATTAATATAAATAGTTATTAGCAGGAAACATTTGCATAAGCTTCTGTAAAATTGGGCATGTCCTCTCACCATACATCACATTGATTATAAGCTATACAATGCTCATTTTTATATCTATCATTATATTAACATAATCCTGTTCATTATACTGTATAATAATCACCCCAAAATGCTAAACATCCCACTTTCAAATCAATCAATCAATCAATCAATCAATCAATCAATCAATCAATCAATCAATCAATCAATCAATCAATCAATCAATCAATCAATCAATCAATCAATCAATCAATCAATCAATCAATCAATCAATCAATCAATCAATCAATCAATCAATCAATCAATCAATCAATCAATCAATCAATCAATCAATCAATCACCACTGATCTGCATTTAGGGCAGTCGCCCAGGTCGTAGATTCCCTATCTGTTGTTTACCTACTCTTTCCTTAAATAATTGCAAATAATTTGGAAATTTATTGAACATCTCCCATGGTAAATTATTCCACTCCCTAATTCCTCTACCTATAAACAGCCCAATTTGTCCACTTGATTTCCAACTTTACCTTCATTTTGTGATGTTTTCTTCTTTTAAAAACACATGATTGTGAATGTTGCTCCAGAATGTGAACCAATAATGCTATTTCTTTAACGTCCCATCAATTGCTATTTTTTTCAAGAGATGCTGGAGGATCAGAAGTTTGTCTCTCAGAAGTTCATTAGTATATCGGAAGTGAATGACTTCGAGTTGTTACATTTAAACCTCCTCAAATGCCATTGACTTCAACCAGGATCAACTTCGCTATCGTGAGAAGAAGAGATCAACGACCGACCGACTGCGCCACTGAGGTCGAATCAGATGTGAAACCAAGTACTACTACGTCATATTTACATAGCGCGGTGATTCAATATGCATTCTGCTAGAGTGGTTGCACGTTTAATGTTGATCATGTTTTGGCTAAGCAGGCTGTTTATATTTAAATTGGAAGTTAGCTACAAAACTGTAACTTATCGTAATTATATATAATGTAACAGAAAGGATATATAATCTAATTTGGTTATTTGATATAAAATGGTTGTTCTGTCAATGGATCAAAGTAAAATTTGCACAGAGACATGGTTTTTAAGATACATTTTCCATGATATCAAACCACAGGGGTTCGCTTCTGATATTAGTGCTGTGGATCGTTTCTCACAGTATTGTTTACAATTTATTTGCGTAGGAGGCTGGTGATGCGTTTTGCTGCTGAAGGTGCTTCACTTCCCCCGCTAAGTGTGTGTGGGGGTAGGCCACCTAGAGGATGTCGCCCTCGTTCTGGTAAGGAGATGCGGTGATGTTCTAAATATACATTTGAAGTGGTTGATAGGTGTTATGGAGTTCGTGAGGTAGGTGGTGTTGGCTTCTTGGCTATGTGGGCTGTTTTATATTTTATTTGGAAGTTAGTTACAAATTCTGTTATCATAACTATAGGCCTATATGATGTAACAGAAAGGATATTTAATTTAATTTGCGTATTTGGTATAAAATGATTGTTTTGTTGATGGACTGAATAAATTTACATGCATACATGGTTATTCATTTTCCGTCATAAAAATTTGAATTAAAACATAAAAGATACGGAAACTGACATATTTTTTGCATTTTACATGGTTGATTACAAACATTTTCCTCCATTTCACTGATTCCACAAAAGCATCTTCCTTCAAATATATGACTGAACATAAACCATACATGATTCAACAAATATTCTGCCGTATACATGACTAAGCAAATTGCTATTCCTAAACTGTACATGGTTCAACAAACAAATATGCCATATACATCATTGAACATAAACATTTTTTTCAACGTATATGATTCTACAAAAAACATTTTCTGCTGTGTACATGATTGGACAGTAATATTTTCCCTCACTATCTATGATTCAGAGAAAAAACGAAGTATATTCTCAGTACATATGGTTTAACGAAAAGGAAATAGAAACATCTTCTTCTAAAGACATGAATCAATCAATCAATCAATCAATCAATCAATCAATCAATCAATCAATCAATCAATCAATCAATCAATCAATCAATCAATCAATCAATCAATCAATCAATCAATCAATCAATCAATCAATCAATCAATCAATCAACGGACGATGATTTTGTCAAGGATTTTGGCTATTATGGTTATGAGGCAAAATAGTTGATAGGGGTCGAGATTGGAGGGTTCTTTACCGGGTTTGGGGATTAGGGGCATTGTTGCTCTTTTCTAGGAGGAACCGTAGAAGCTAGCGGTTAAGGTGAAGGTGTATGGGGTGACTAGGAGCATGAGTAGGGGGTTGAGCTTCTCGGATGTGTTTGTATTGGATTTGCTCTGGTCTCATGGCGGGTGTTTCTGGTGTGGGAAATAACATCCATTATTAGGGTTGTGGAGATGGGGGAGGGATACTGTAGAATGAGGAGTGTGAGTTGGAGAGGGGGCGAGAGAGGGCGAGGAAAGAATATTGTTGTAGAATTATATCGCGGATTGGTCCAAGTTGGGGTCGGTTTGTGGTCAAAAGTGTTTTTTGAAATGGGTGAAGAGGATCTCCAGTTTTTACATGGTGTAAGGTACCGTATTGGGATCTCTGTACTGACAAATTCTCTATAGTAATAATAAATTATTATAAATAATAATTATAATAATTATAATTAATTATAATAATTATTATAATAATAAAATTATTATTATTATTATTATTATTATTATTATTATGATTATTATTATTATTATTATTATTATTATTATTATTATTATTATTATTATTATTATTATTATTATTGAAATACAGCGTATACTTAAATACACCAAACACTAGCATTATCGTGTTAACATATGATTGCATTTATTGAATTGAAATATTTCAAAGGGAGCGAAGTTATATATTCGGACATAGCAATGTGGTCACCAATGAAAACCGTACCTGCTGCACTGCTATGGTTCCTCTCTACTAGCTGAACCTACTACTGTTAAAATCTCTGTTCAGAACTTTCATGCTTGCATTCGATGTGATCTGGTGGCATTTGAGCTTATCTTAACTTTTCTAAGAGACTAACACGGGTCACATTTAACATAAGTTTTACTATTCGGAATGATTTCAAGAAACAAGCTTACCCTAAATAACTTCACGGTGATGTAGCTGAAGAACACAATTTCGATACAATGTACATTGTCGCACCAGGAACACAGCATGAATGCATTTTTCATCACAGGCTATCTACACTGCAGCTTCCTAATTTCTTAAGATTAATGTCTAGAACATCTGGTAATCGGACACGAGAAGTAACGGGAACAAAACCTGCTGCCTGACAGACATAGCGAAGTGTTGTTTGATATTTGGATTAATACCGCTGATTAAAGATAAGAGTGCATTTTCACGGCGAAAATTTTGTCATGAAGATTTCGTAACCATAAATTGTCCTCATCAAATTAAATTTCCGCCTCTCAGGTGATTTGTAGGCCCTATTATTATTATTATTATTATTATTATTATTATTATTATTATTATTATTATTATTATTATTATTATTATTATTATTATTATTATTAAATAAGATGCATGTTACGAATTGAGCTGACATAACGTTTCAACTCGTTCTACAGGTACAGTCGTCCTAGAAAGTAAAAAAGAACTGATTGAGTGAGAATTTTCGAATTAATCTGAGAAATGCGACTTTGTTCAAAATACTTCCAAATATCGTTGATCGAAAGGAGTTTTGAGGTCACTCCATTTTTAATTTTGTTTCCAGTGATATATGTTTCCAAATTGTTAATTTCGTCAAAAAATCTGTAGTCATCAATTGTAGGCTCTATCGGTGTTGAATTTGTTGGAGAGAACTTAAATCCCACACATTCTGTTTTCTAAATATGGAATGTCCTTTATTGTCAATTAAGACAATTTTTACCAGGACCTTGAAATGGCAAGGCTTACGGCAACTCATCCACAAAAACTAACCGCAATATTCAAAACAGTATCCTTGCCATTATGCAAATATCCATCCAATTTTTAAGCAAAGAGCGAATGTTGATCGGTAGAAAAATGTTTTTCTCCGTTTTCTCGTATTTTTACATAAATCGGCCAGACCTAAAAACCATTTCAACAACCCTGGTCTCTGTCTAGAAAATCAACTATAATGATTGAGATGATTCGTCGCAGTGATCACGCGCACCTCGTAATCTGCAGCCCTTCGGGTGAGCATCAGTCACTTGGTAGGCCAAGGATCATGAGGGCTGTAGCGCCATGAGTGGAGAGTTGACCTTTAAAACAGTCAGTAAGGCAGATGATTGCGATGATCAAGGTGAAGACTGAAGGGGCGAGATGAGTATTTCTCTCAAAATTAAGGTCGTATTTTTGGAAAAAATATAATCATCCGTTATAGAGGGATGTTTAGGCGCCCTCCTATGAAATCCTGGGAACAGCGGGACATAACTAACTAAACTGGGAGTGTTCCACGTAAGTGGTACGTCTGGTCACCTTAGAACAGCTTTTTGATCGATAACCCACTACAACACTTCCACTGCATTTTACTAGAACTTCAGATTATCTGTAAGAAAATGTTACAATAAGTACAATCTATATCATGTATGCGCGAACCCCGAACCACTTGATAAGCAACCCCAAAAGCCAGCAAACACCACGTAGATGGAGGCACAAACGGACAATGAGTGCAGTGGCGGTTGCTGATTTTAAACAAATACCGATTAAGGTTTATATATACCTAAGACTATAGTAAACAAATAATACATTACGAGATTGTATATTTAATAATTACATGTCTTTTATATTTGCAATTATTTCACAAACATCTGACGGGGTATGTACCTCAGATGTTTGCACTGGCCTTCTGATTGTTAGTTGGCAGGTTCTATAGTGGTTCAGGCTGGTGGTATTTGAAGGTCCTCGGAGACTCCACCCTCATTTCGGTAGATTTATCGGCACGTAATAGAACTTCCGCGGGACTACAGATATTCGTTAGTCAAATGGAATCGATATCTATAGTTCATTTGTGAATACAGTTGCTCACCCACCCCTTAGCCCCGTTTACTCGTACGGGGTTGAGATGAACTTACATAGCATGTTACTTTTTGTGGCCGGATGCCCTTCCTATCGCCAACCTCAGTTGAGGAGCTAATGAATATAAAATGAATGATGACGAGTGAAACTGGGTAAGGAGGTGGAAGGAAACGGCTGTGCCCTATGAATAGGAACTGTCCCGGCATTTGCCTGGAAATGAAAATGGGAAATCACATTCTCAGAACAGCCACCGGTAGGATTCGAAACCACTCGTCTCACAAATTCAGAGCTTGGCTCGGCCACTCCGCTCGGTAGTTGCTCCCACAAATATGTAGAAGAAAAGAGCTAAAGTTTGAGCTGAAAATGCAATCTTACTTTTGCAGGTTGGACGTACATACAGCACGACTTATAAGAATGTCAAAAAATCATTTTTCATTGTCTCCCTTGAGAATGCAGAAAAAATTTTCGTCCCATTTATCATTCAATTTGCGTTAAGGCGTTGATTTCATTAGTTTTGTGAATGTTCCATGTCGACTTTGCAACTGGAACCGCACCGCCGTCCGCCACTGACTGTTATTCAGGTTTACAATCATTGTGAAAGAGTGACGGACGAAGAATGAACACTAATTTGTGCGAAGGTCAAGAACCACGTGGTGTTTGTGAACCAGCAAATGCCCGTGGAGTGTCTGTAATCAGGTACCGTCAACTTGGAGCGCAGTAGGAGGGCTGTAAATAAAGTAGTGGCAACGTAGTCCAGACACTCGCATGAGATCGGGCATGGGAGCGGTCAGGTGGCGCGGTGTGCACTTGACGAGGATCCAGTTGGGGATGTTGTTGCTGTGTGGCGTTGAAGTGATGAGTATCGTTTTCACCGCTCTAAAGCATATTTTCAAAATGTGATCAGCGTTCGTGGGTTAAAATCGAGGTTCCCCGTGGGAAAAATTCATCGGAATGTTATCGAGGATTACGTGAAGCCTGTCGCGTAAATGCGTTACCGTATAGGACGGTTGCATGATGCGTCAAGGCGTTCCGTGCGGGTCAGAATGAGACTGCGGATTCTCAGAGGGCGTTCCTCAAGATCAGATTTACATCGTGAGTGTTGTGGGAATTATCCTTAGAGGTTGGTCTCAGTCATCAAACGGTGTGGCACATTCCGACGAAATGTCTCAGCATGAGGAAAATAGCGTCCCGTTGGGTTCCACATCAACTCACCGACGTACAGAAATGCCACCGGTATGCACTGGCTGGCACCCACCTGGACAGACACTGCAACGAAGGAGACGCATTTCTGCAGCGTATTTTCGCCATTGATGTGATGTGAGCACGAGCCTACGAGCCTGAAATAAAGTGTCAATCGAATGAATGGCGTCATCCAGGTTCGCCACATCCATAGGAATTTCGATAGGAACCCAGTCGGATGAAGCTTATGCTGATTGTGGCAAACATGTATGAGGGTTTTATTATTACGCATGCTGTGCCTGAGGGACAAACCGTGAAGAATGACTACTATTGCCGATTCCTGGAGCGACATCTACGTCCGACTATGCGGTGCAAACATCCACGCGTATTGCGAGATGATCGCCCTATCGTGTTGCATGACAACGCTAATGTCAAGCTCTTATTACAACGGTGGCATTGGGAGGTCTTGGAACACTCTCCATACTCACCAGACAGGAGTCCTTGTGACTTCGACCTGCTTCCTAATTTAAAGGAATCCCCTCCTAGGCTTCCGATTTCCTGATGTGGCATCTGTACTCCGCGTAGTAGGGAACTCCGTCGCTGTTATCAACAGAGAACGCCTTGCCAACGGTCCCCGACGGCTTCCCGACATTTGGCAAAAGGTAATAGATTTTGTGTGTGACTACATTGAAGGAATGTAATGCCCTTGCATTCATTACAAATTGCGTTCTATCAATATTGCCACTTACAATACTGCCAATTACAGCCCTCGTACTTTC
Organism: Anabrus simplex; assembly: GCF_040414725.1. Taxonomy (NCBI): domain Eukaryota; kingdom Metazoa; phylum Arthropoda; class Insecta; order Orthoptera; family Tettigoniidae; genus Anabrus; species Anabrus simplex. The sequence continues at coordinate 906,384,627 of NC_090266.1, forward strand.
GGAGAAAGCCTGCTCGGCGCGTTGTTAGGTCAGGAGCAGTCAGCGACCTATATTATACTACATAAACTGGCAGGATAGTACAGTGGCTCTCTATGTACAGTGTGGCCAACGAGTGCTTCATTCTGATAGGCTTCACCATCTTTTAGCCACATGTCCCGTTAGCTGATATAAACGTATGTATTCCGCACAGCGTGAGATCACTCTCAATGAAATTTCACTGAAGTGTAGGCTACCTGTTTTAAATTTAATTATAATATTAGCGAAAATATATTTTTATTAAACACGGGTGATTATTTATTCTTGAAATGTGTATGAATTTACGTATTTCTAATGTCTTAGTTTTGAAGAAAATTACGCCAGCCTGATGTGCTTATGGATACAGAAACAGATCCGGAAAGGTTTTTAAAATGAAATTGTACCATTGCTTGTTTTCAGCTCTGAAAGTAGCAAGTAATTATATGGAGATTGTGATAGTACATATATCACACCCCCGAATTATATGCAGAAGTTAGAGATATTATTGTCAGTATTCGATTTATTATTATTATTATTATTATTATTATTATTATTATTATTATTATTAGTATTTCATTTGTATATTTTGTCATTTATATTTGTAAGCTGGGAGATATCCACATATGTAGGTATGAGGAATTTGTTTTGTACTGGGAAAACATTGCTATCTTGGACTCTGGTAATTTGGATGACTCATGCGGACATCCCAGTGTCTGATGAGATGTGGTTGTTGATGTTATAGTACTAGGAAAGTTCTATGAGTCATGTGATATACCCCAGCGTTCGTTTATTTCTTGGGACCAAGTATGAGTTCAGAGCATGGTCCTGACGAGAGCATCACTCATGATTGGCTGGCAGGGACCAATCCAGACGTATTATGTGAGAGGAAGGGGAATGCTGATGTCTATAAAGGTATATCGTACGGCGGGAACCAGGGAGACTGTACGAGAAGGAGCCACAACTGACACACTGTACGGGAAGGAAATGGTGCTGATACACGGTGCTGGAGTGACACGGCTGCAATGGACTGGACTTCAAACCTTCGTGGAGCGTAGTCTTGTTATGTTCGTGGAAAGTGGCTGATCGACAGATTGTGGAGTGCTTGCGCATTAAGTATTATTTTAGCACTTGTGGCGGCCTGGCATTATATGTTGGTGAAAGCTATCTCAGACTTTCCATAATTTATGTTGAGGAGAGATAAGCGTGTGTTGCTCAAATGTATATATCTTTACAACAAGTGTTAAAGTCTGTGAGCACAGTATTACGAGGTACAGTATCTGTGTGATGTTAGAAGTGCTGATTATGAGAATCGGCAAGTAGTATTGATACAGAGACATTGAAGGGTATTTATCTACATATATGTACATTGTTCATCGGACTACCTACGAATGGTACTTTAGTTCTCGCTTTCGTTTACCCACTGTTTTCATTGTTGTTGTTGTAAATATGGAGTCTTCCAGCAATATTTTATGTGTGTATTATATGTATAATTTTGTGTGTTGATGAGGTGCTCATGCACGGATTTTGTTAAGAATATAGTTATTATTTTAGAATCAGTGGAGTTATTGATGAACCTAGGTGCAGTTCCTACCTATTTAGTCGTTTTCAGGAGGTTAGGTAAGGCCTGCAGCAGATGTACCAGTACGCAGCATTATGTACACGCCCTGGGATATAAAGTTTATCATGCTCTATCAAAATTCGAGGGATCCATTCTGGTGAACTCTGGCGCCCATACTACGGACATTTCGATTAACTATTTTTATTAATTTAATTTATTTCAAGTATTTTATGAAGTTTTGAGTGATGTTATTTATTTACATATTTTATTCATGACTTTATTTATCAGTATTATCATAAAATAGTTACAAGATCAAGGCAATAAATGTCAAATTTCTCCGTTAATTTTATCTGTATCGAAAACCTGTACATAACGAAAGTTCTTTAGTATACATTTTCCGAACTTTAACGTTTGGTGCGATTTTACCGTGTGAGGAAACATAACGGAGATTTTCAGAATTATAATATTTTTCACAAATGTCCAAAAATCCCCGAAAATATCTGTTTTATATAAAACCTGTGCATAACAAAAGTTACAGGAAATGTCATTTCCGATCATTTATGTCGCATTCATTTTCACCGTATGTAAATAATTAATTTATGGCATAATATGCGATCGCATTGCTTAGTTTGCTTATCTACGAAATTTCAGAATTCTATGATCATTACCGCCCGTACTGTGCCGCACTGAACACCGTCAGTTTAATTGTTTAATTGACTGTTCATCTCTTAAAGGACCAGGTTATAAGTGCCACCAAGCATCAAGATCAGTTTTCCCATACGTTATAATGATAAAAGTAAAAATCCGACACCTTGGCTGAATGCTCAGCGTATTGCCCTTCTATTCAGAGGGTCCCGAGTTCGATTCCCACCGGGTCAGGGATTTTAATAGTTTCTGATTAACTCTTCTGGCTCGGAAACTGGCTGTTATTGTTTGTCCCAGCACTCTCCTCTTCATATTAAGACTACACACCACACTAAAAACCACCACATAAACACGCAATAGTGATTACATCCCTTCGTACGTGATTAGCGCCAGGAAGGGCATCCGGCCGTATAACAGGGAAATATCCACATCTGTGACGCAGTTCACACCCATAGCCCTATAGTTGTGGTAAGAGCGGTAGAAGGAGAAGATAATTATAACAATAACAAAAATGTATTAGCAAAACCGATAGTAGCAAATAGAATGTTTAAAGTACAGCGGATATCTACTAGTACTAACCAAACCTGGGTACAGAGTTAGTCGCACATGACGGGGATTGAACCGCAGGTGGTCGGTAACCAAGTCCTAAATACAAGTACTTCGGTACCAGGATAACTGCTTGTTTTTCACCGACCAACAACTAGTATTTTCTCAAACTATAGAACCATTCTGTTCATTACTGAATAGGCGATATCTAACGCAATTGTAATATTGCGCAACACGACGCCAAGTATTAGGGCGTGATGTATAGAACGCGGGAGCTTGGAGGTGGTTCCCTAGGAAGGGCGTGACCATGCATGAGTGGAACAGAAGATATGTTGGAGAAGGAAAGAGGGATAATAATTTTGTTTTGGGAAGTACCATGCCACCTTAACAACATTTAAAGCGGGAAGAGTCAGGTTCTTCACCACGTCACGGGAATCGAGTGATATCTCCTCTACCTGAGGGTTTTCCAGGATAATAAAATGATGAAAATTATCTCCGGAATTTTGTGAACCTAATAATATGTGTCACGCCATTAATAAGTGACGAAATTTATAATTTCGCATTAATCCAACCACCGTGGGAAGCTGTTTAGTAGCTGCATACCAAACTCAAGAGTGTTTGGAGAGAGTTCACCCAGCGTGGCTTCGATTTTTGCTCCCTATGAGAGATGAGAGATTGGCACGGAGGCATCTCATTCGACGGTAAGATAGCTGCTGCTGCGTGTCGCGGGTCTGTCAGTGTTATTGCGCCATAAGCCACTGTCTAAAACAAAGACTAAGATTACTTATGGAGTGCTCGTGATAATTTCATTTGAACTGTAGATATGTGAATAATAGTTTTTCTAGTGAGATAAGATTTGATTCGCCATAGTGTGGCCATGAGCGTGTAATAATTTTATTTGAAACTTTGCCTATGGCATAGCCTTCGTCACAGATGTGGTACGGGTCAGCTCGTAGTATGGTATAGAACGTCAGTAGACTGTAATCTGCGAACTGAAATTATTTCTGTATTTCAGAAGAATGCACGTGTATAGTTGAGTTAGAATAATCAGTTTAACTCAACGAATAGGCTATGAACTCGTGTATAAATAAGCCTAGACACACCCCAGTGCGTGTTTCATTTTTAACACTACACTAAATGATGTTTTAAATTCAGAACGTTTCAGACTTGCCTAGTGTACGCAAGAAACGGCGTCTGTATAACGACTGTGCTGTGCGGATGAGTAACTATACATTTTATTCTAGTAATTCAGGAACCGAGTTTCAAGACCGTGTGAACATCACACCAAGGCGGAGCCTCAAGATGATGCCGGTAACGGATCAACTCGAAGACATCAGTACGAGAGGACCAGCATCTATGAACAACGTCGTCACCATGCTTGGCTGAGATGGTATAGCCGAGTCCTGAAGGAGGGAGGAGAAGGTCACCGAATATGATATAAGTGAACCAAACTTGTAAGCATGTGGTAGGATTAGAGACAGTTACGCAGAAAGTTAGCAATTAATTATGTAAATAGTAGTCAGTTAAGCCCTTTGGCAATTAGAGCAAGACGTAGTCATGACGCAGGAGTCTATCAGGCTCTTTTGTTAAGATGATTTGAAGTCACTTATGTTTTTAATGTACATAACTTATCATTGGGGAATTTGCACCGTGTGTAGTATTATTTTATGGGTGATCCAGGAGCTAGGAGTAATTTAAGGTTGTTTATCTTAGTGTTAGGTCAGCATTTCTCTATGTTTCGTGACTTATATTTTGCTATTAATAAGGGTCATCTAAGGAAAACTTGTCACACTCTGATATCAGATAGGATAGTAAGATTAATGTAACGTTGCAGTTGCATGCTGCATGTGCACGATTTATCTGCATGTTTCACTACGAGTACAGTCTGTTGGGTGTATAGAAACCCAGGTGTTTGCCACGTCTTCAAAATTTATGACCAAGTCTCGCACTGCATAAGATATAACTCGAACCAAGGGCTAGAGAGCGTGAAGCCGCGCCATGTGTAAGAGCGCTGTGTTGTTATGAAAAAAATTAATACGGGATAGTACTATATGAATAGACCCACAAGCGGTCTGGTAATCAAGCCTGATCTTTAGAAAGGGAATTGGCTCCCTACTTGTTGTAAGAATTGTGTACAGGCTCATATGTTTGTTGAGAGAAGAGGAAAATGAAAGCCCTTATGTGATGTCGAGTCCAGAAATGCAATGGGCACGAGGTCAATGGTAGCGTTGTTTACGATTTTTTGTGTGGCGGGGGACCCTCACAGTCCTGACAGCCAGGTCATTGGCACAGATATTGCACCCCAGGAAGTGTCGGCCATTTTTAAAAGCTGCAACCTGTAATGCATTCTTTCTTTCAGGCCGAGAGTTATTCGTGATAACGATTATTTTTTCTTTCTCTTCTTCCACTTGCTTGTTCATATTGGTATGTATTTGGATATGTGACATCTTTGTGTACTAGTAGAGTTGATGTTGATTATTAGATTGTCTGGTAATTATGAAGTTTACCCAGAGGATATGAGTTCACACTCCTATGATTTTTATGTGAAATTGGGCAACAAGTAGTTTTAATGTTTGGTTTTATTTTAGTTGTCTTTTATAGCGTTCAGTGTTTTTGTTTATATGTAAATATCTCCCAAATATAAGGGAACCTTAATAGTAAATTTATTTCTGCGAAACGTCTCTAATCCTAGCACCATGTTTTTATTTTTGTAGGTCCAATGGTGATGTACACCGAAGGAATTTCTAATTGGTTCATTCATCCATTCGTCAGCACGTCGACATCGTTTTATTTTTATCCTTGTAAATTATAAGTGTAAGCCGTTTATGGCATTTTATCTTTACACCACGAGTGTGGCCTATTGTAAAGAAGTATTGTTACAACAAAGATTTATGAATTGACTATGCTTTGTCAATTAAATAGCTAAAATAATTATAGAGTTCCTCATTTACAAAATTAATATTATTAGAGTAGTATCCCTGTCCAATTATATTCTCCTCACAAGAACCCGCAACGCCTATTCGCCGGTTGCAGCTAGTCAGGTGTAATTTATTTTATGGACAGGTAATCATGTAAATTATGTAACCCACTATTGTTTCATGTGTTTGATCCTTTCATTTCGCCTTGAAGGGTATACGTATACTATATTGTACATTACGGGGATCAAACCTTAGCCATCATTAACATAACACTATACACAACTAGCGTGGGACCACGGCAGTTGCTTGTTTTCACCACTAAATAGTACCATAGCAGGTTTCGGTTATTAATTATATTAGTACCTTGAGTAGAATGGTGCAGTATATTATGTTAACTTATATTAACATAAGTATGAAGCTAGGTAATGTAATTTTGTCTATCCATCGGTTAAATAATCATAATTATTTTCTGTCTCCTGAGTCTGTTCTTGTATGTACCGATAGGTCATACATAAAAATGTACATTTCTATGTACAGTTTGATGACACTGCGTTGTATATTCTGATATGGTATATGGTAGGAATATGGTGGCAATGTTAATTTTTTTTGAATGTAGGCTGACTTTATAGTCATCACATACATTATTCAAGACAACCTATACTATTGTATGCCATATGTATAGGATGTACACAATTAAATTGACGGTGTTCAGTGCGGCAGAGTACGAGTTGTAATGATCATATGATTCTGACATTTTGTAGATAAAAAAACTAAGCAATGCGATCGCATATTATGCCATAAAAATCATTAGTTCAATGTCTTTCCACCAGGCAAAAATATGGCGCTGTAAGCAATCGCATGGTCGCAGAAAAAAGGCAGGAAAGATCAAACACATGATAACGGTGGTTTTGTCACGTTTATTACAATTTATGGTTACAAACACTGTTCAGTATGGCCTCCCAGCTCACAACACGACATGGTCGACAGTTTCCAGTAGCATATCGGATGAAATCAGAGCGACATGTCGTTCTATGTTAGCCTTCAGATCAGGCAGGCACCGGGTATGATCTTTAAAATATCCCCACAACCAGAAATCACACTGATTTAAGTCGGGGGATCTTGAACGCCACGCGGAAAATGCCTAGAGATGAAGCGGTTGTTACTGAAGGTTTCTCGCAACAATTTTTTCACCTGGAGAGGGACATGTGGTGTTGTCTCATCTTCCATGAAAATAACGGTGTGGTCACAGTTGCGTTCTTGCAAGGCTGGAATAATGTGTTACACAAGGAGGTCCCTATAACATGCAGATGTCACTGTACACCTAACAGGCCCACGAGGGCTCATCTCCTCAAAGAAAAACGGACCAAGAATGAAAGATCTTGTAAAACCACACCAAACTGTCACGTAAGCTGAATGGAATGGTTGTTTTTGTACAACGTGTGGACAGTTCTGTGCATTCACTGCACCCTCCAGAATAAATTTCGCCTCGTCAGTCTACAGAATATTCCCCGACCATATGTTGTCCACTTCCACGCGCGCCAAAAACCGAAGGTCAGAGCCACGCCGTTGTGGAACAGTCCCAAACAGCATTTATCTCAGGGAGTGTTACGGTCCGAATCCATCGCAACTAATACTCAATAAGAAAAAATATTTTGAGATATAAGATCTCAAACTAAATGTAAGGGCGCCATCCAATCAGTACTACAGGGTTGAACGGGACACTAATCTTTATCTTTAAGGCTCATCATAAAACACACAAATTATATATATTCAGATCAAAGGGAAATTATGAAGGCTCCGTCCTAGGAATGGGGACGGATATTTAAACGGTCACCAAGGGTTTACTATTCTACAAGAACAAGAACCTGGAACTGTTTCCTTGCAAATGCTAAAGGAGCATTTTATTTAAGTAAACAAATGAAATTTTACACACAATCAAAATCTGTTGACCCTTCATTTGCCGGTAATTTGGCAAATTATTCCTGAAAATTGATTACATAATATTTATCACTTTTGACCACCCTTCCATTTGGGTGGCGGAACCGTTGATATCTGTAGGTATCAGATTTACCTTCGTTAACACCATGACCATATTTGATCATGGACCAATTACCTGTTGGCTACGTAGGCGCGATCACATGGACCATGTTATCGCCTCCACTTTGATTGAGATGAGACCAACCCGGGAAACTACAAACTCTCCCCGGGTTCCTAACCAAGATATGCTAATCGTTAGTTGAAGGAATACGACAAAGGGACTCTAACCTAATGGTCCAGATGTAGGGATTTGCCGTCTTTTTACACATATTAACTTAACTTATTATTTACAACCAATTGACATTATTACGTTAATTCGCCAGCTGACTTCCCTAGTATCATCATCATCAGCATCCAAAATAATAAGAAAAATAAATAAAATAAAAATATTTTATTAAATATTATTATTGTTATTATTATTATTATTATTATTATTATTATTATTATTATTATTATTATTATTATTATCATTATGTTTTGTGGGGATCATGATTATCGTAACCCGCAATCATCCTCGGAATAATATTTCAACTTTTCGCGATTTTTATTTTCATCTGAAATAAATAAAAGTAGCTTCTTTGGTTATTCTTCTTCTCCTTCTTCAAATATTCTCATTATTATTATTATTATTATTATTTGTTAAAAATCTCAAATTTTTCATTTCAACTCCCAACATCATTATTATGTCCAAAATATAAAAAAAGTAAATTCTTCTTCAAAAAAAGTAGTTTTTTAAAATTATTATTATTAATTTAAAAAATTAATTTCGCCTGTTACACGGTAGTCCACTCTTAATATGTTTAACGCATAACCCCTTTTACAATTCCGATTTATTTTGGCACTAATCAATCCAGATATGATTTACTTGGAATATTATTATTATTATTAATAGTATTATTATTCTGTCGAGAATCTTTATTTTTATTCCCCATCTTTATAATTTAGTCACATACGTTCTCTCCCAAACAGAAATCACCAAGATCCGAATTCACATCGGTCGGGATATAATAGTGTTCGAACCCGCAACCTTATTTTCGTACTGTCGTTAATTCATGGAGACCATATGCTCCTAAGACAATTCTCAAATCCCATAACACCTCGCAGTTGGGCAAATACCTCCAATCTCTGCAAGTGTTAAATTATTCCTCCCTTTTCCATTTTGAAGTCCATTTATCCACTGGAACTCTTCAAAATATTTTCACTTATTAACCCTCGGTGTGTGGACTCTATTCTGCCACTCAATACACCGGTATATAAATACAACCTCTATGTGGGCCTTAAGATCCATCTATTTCTTCATCAACATCAGTACAATTCACTTTCATTTTGGGCCGGATTTCTGTCCCACAAAACTCCAAATCTCAACTTTTGGCTCAAATCCCTCTGGATCTCAAACATAGCGTGACCATATTATAAAAGTGCCTATCTCGTTTCTACCAAAATTATTTATGATTATTATGGAGTCCAAAAACGTTAAATCAACAATTAGTGTTAAAACCGGATTCACTGCACAAATTATAATTATTCACGGCACATGTGATCTCCACATTTAAATTACTTTAATTTGCAATCATTCTATCCAACTAGGCCCGTGCCTTTATTCTCAAAGACTATTATTCAACACGCCTTTACACATTACCAAATTTTAATGTACAACTTCGACACTTGTACAGATTATTATTATTTTGTCCACTGGCGACCTTCGCGATATTTACAAACAAATCAATGGACTTCATTCCGTCCCACAACAATTTAAATCACTTGGCAATCCTACCTCTGGATTATCTTAACAACATGCCTTAATATCTACACTGACTGACAGAGCAAATGCAACACCAAGGAGGAGTGGTTCGAAAGGGATGAAAGTTGGGGAAAAAACAGAGTCGGCACGGAAGAATAATTGATGTTTATTTCAAACCGATATGGAGGTTACACAATGCGCACGGCATCGACTCAGTAGGATGTAGGACCACCGCGAGCGGAGATGCACGCAGAAACACGTCGAGGTACAGAGTCAATAAGAGTGCGGATGGTGTCCTGAGGGATGGTTCTCCATTCTCTGTCAACCATTTGCCACAGTTGGTCGTCCGTACGAGGCTGGGGCAGAGTTTGCAAACGGCGTCCAATGAGATCTCACACGTGTTCGATTGGTGAGAGATCCGGAGAGTACGCTGGCCACGGAAGCATCTGTACACCTCGTGGAGCCTGTTGGGAGATGCGAGCAGTGTGTGGGCGGGCATTATCCTGCTGAAACAGAGCATTGGGCAGCCCCTGAAGGTACGGGAGTGCCACCGGCCGCAGCACATGCTGCACGTAACGGTGGGCATTTAACGTGCCTTGAATACGCACTAGAGGTGACGTGGAATCATACGCAATAGCGCCCCAAACCATGATGCCGCGTTGTCTAGCGGTAGGGCGCTCCACAGTTACTGCCGGATTTGACCTTTCTCCACGCCGACGCCACACTCGTCTGCGGTGACTATCACTGACAGAACAGAAGCGTGACTCATCGGAGAACACGACGTTCCGCCATTCCCTCATCCAAGTCGCTCTAGCCCGGCACCATGCCAGGCGTGCACGTCTATGCTGTGGAGTCAATGGTAGTCTTCTGAGCGGGCGCCGGGAGTGCAGGCCTCCTTCAACCAATCGACGGGAAATTGTTCTGGTCGATATTGGAACAGCTAGGGTGTCTTGCACATGCTGAAGAATGGCGGTTGACGTGGCGTGCGGGGCTGCCACCGCTTGGCGGCGGATGCGCCGATCCTCGCGTGCTGACGTCACTCGGGCTGCGGCTGGACCCCTCGCACGTGCCACATGTCCCTGCGCCAACCATCTTCGCCACAGGCGCTGCACCGTGGACACATCCCTATGGGTATCGGCTGCGATTTGACGAAGCGACCAACCTGCCCTTCTCAGCCCGATCACCATACCCCTCGTAAAGTCGTCTGTCTGCTGGAAATGCCTCCGTTGACGGCGGCCTGGCATTCTTAGCTATACACGTGTCCTGTGGCACACGACAACACGTTCTACAATGACTGTCGGCTGAGAAATCACGGTACGAAGTGGGCCATTCGCCAACGCCGTGTCCCATTTATCGTTCGCTACGTGCGCAGCACAGCGGCGCATTTCACACCATGAGCATGCCTCAGTGACGCCAGTCTACCCTGCAATTGGCATGAAGTTCTGACCACTCCTTCTTGGTGTTGCATTTGCTCTGTCAGTCAGTGTATAAAAGTTCCGATAAAGGAAGAACACTTTGGAAGCACTTCTGAATGAATATTAACATTATCTTTACGTGAAACATGCTCCATATCATATCAAACAACTCAAGCACTTGCATGAACAACTCAACCCTACTATACTCTATTTAATAATCAAAATTATGATGAGTGCTCGATCTAATCTACATATTAATTTGTCCCTTTGTCTATCTATCTTTGAATTTATACGAGCCGGAACGGCTCGTTTCACAATCAAGTTACATGATAATATAATATGATTTCCTCCCCCTAACGATAGCAATCTACAAATATGTTAAAAGGTTACTCAACTCTGCCATTGTAGTCTGCTAAAACCGGACGAGAAGCCATAGCCCCTCCGGTTTTTAGCAATGCATTCCACTGGTATTCATGCCAGCTTGAAAAATTAATCCTTGACCCTTCTCAACTTTACACATTTTGAATAAAAACAAATAAATTAACTGTTGCACTTTGGAATAATTTCCACCCTAAATTCTATTCACAAATTTTACACTCTCGGCCTTGTATCTAGCCCACTTAATGTAGATATACATTCTTCATTCCTTTCCCGGACACTAGGAACATGGGATACCTCGGGATTCCCTTTACAACGGCCCGTGCGCGCACTTGAATTTCCCGTCTCACGTTCGTGTAGCTGACCAGGTATCAGTTTAGAATCGACTGTTTACTAGGTGACATAAACACTCGTGACCGTTCTCATGTAACGCACTTCCTAATCTGTTGGTAGAATCTCACACTCCGTAAGTTATGCTTTACTGAGTCCTGTCTATTTGAAACACTTCATACTAGTATACTGCTCAAGACTGTAATATGAGCTACATCACGTCATGAATCACTGTACTATGTAACAATATAATACTTCGAACTCTACTCCACGAGTAAGTACACACTCGCACCCCTGGCGTAATCACGGCTCGAACAAAATATCATCAGTTGTCACGCACCCTGGGCGTGCTATCAGCTCGAACGCACTGTCAAAAGTAGTTACGCACCACTGGCGTGGTATCCGCCCGAACACTCTGTCAAAAGTAGTTGCGCACCACTGGCGTGGTATCCGCCCGAACACTCTGTCAAAAGTAGTTGCGAGTCCTTGTCTACGACCTCATATTTAAACTTGTATCCCCTCTCTTCCGAGTTCAACGGAGTTCATCTTAGGACGCGCAGTCCCGATATCTTCATACGACACTTTGCGGTTTGGCCCGTGGCTTTAATATATGATCCAATGATGTAATTATGTTCTCAGATGCTCTATACCAATTCTCAACTATTATCGTTCGCTGGTAATGGACATATTCGCGAATTTAGCTGCCGTATCCCGGCTCGGGATTTCGCGCGCTTTTGTGGCTTCCTTTGCCTTCAGCCAATCAACGAATAGCGTCCATGAATTCTCAGAATTACACCATGCAATCTCCCGCAATTATTAACATTTTATGAGTTTTATGGTATAGTAAGGCTCCTAAATTCCACTTTATTCTGAATCGATACTTCACTTCCTTCTATCAGTTTAATCCACGGAGTTAGCCTCGCTAGTGCTTCTTACAATACGAAGTTGTCGCCTTGCTTTGGTCAAGTGAATTTTTCCATTGGTCCACCTAAACCACGTGACCGGGAAGGCTCATATTTTTTTCTTCCAGTGCCAACCACGCGTTCAACTCCCGCACTCGGCTCTCTGCGCTGTTGCTACTACCAAGACTGCCCGAGGCTATGAAAACTTTGGCAACAAGTTATCCTCTCTCTTTCCTCGTTGTCACAATTTCTGAGAATTCTAATTCTGTCACTCATTGTGTTTGTTAATCTCAATGGAGACAACAGTCTGTGGTATGGTGAAACCTGCCATCTCGGCCTGGCCTGTTCTTACTGTATGTACAGTAAGATACTATTTATTCTGAAAATGAAATATATATTCCTCAATAATTCATCATAATTACAATTGCATGACGCTTATCACACCCCCACCAGGGCGCAGTATACTATATTGTACATTACGGGGATCAAACCTTAGCCATCATTAACATAACACTATACACAACTAGCGTGGGACCACGGCAGTTGCTTGTTTTCACCACTAAATAGTACCATAGCAGGTTTCGGTTATTAATTATATTAGTACCTTGAGTAGAATGGTGCAGTATATTATGTTAACTTATATTAACATAAGTATGAAGCTAGGTAATGTAATTTTGTCTATCCATCGGTTAAATAATCATAATTATTTTCTGTCTCCTGAGTCTGTTCTTGTATGTATCGATAGGTCATACTTAAAAAAAATGTACATTTCTATGTACAGTTTGATGACACTGCGTTGTATATTCTGATATGGTATATGGTAGGAATATGGTGGCATTGTTATTTTTTGTTGAATGTAGGCTAACTTTATAGTCATCACATACATTATTCAAGACAACCTATACTATTATATGCCATATGTATAGGATGTACACAATTAAATTGACGGTGTTCAGTGCGGCAGAGTACGAGTTGTAATGATCATATGATTCTGACATTTTGTAGATAAAAAAACTAAGCAATGCGATCGCATATTATGCCATAAAAATCATTAGTTCAATGTCTTTCCACCAGGCAAAAATATGGCGCTGTAAGCAATCGCATGGTCGCAAAAAAAGGCAGGAAAGATCAAACACATGATAACGGTGGTTTTGTCACGTTTATTACAATTTATGGTTACAAACACTGTTCAGTATGGCCTCCCAGCTCACAACACGACATGGTCGACAGTTTCCAGTAGCATATCGGATGAAATCAGAGCGACATGTCGTTCTATGTTAGCCTTCAGATCAGGCAGGCACCGGGTATGATCTTTAAAATATCCGCACAACCAGAAGTCACACTGATTTAAGTCGGGGGATCTTGAACGCCACGCGGAAAATGCCTAGAGATGAAGCGGTTGTTACTGAAGGTTTCTCGCAACAATTTTTTCACCTGGAGAGGGACATGTGGTGTTGTCTCATCTTCCATGAAAATAACGGTGTGGTCACAGTTGCGTTCTTGCAAGGCTGGAATAATGTGTTACACAAGGAGGTCCCTATAACATGCAGATGTCACTGTACACCTAACAGGCCCACGAGGGCTCATCTCCTCAAAGAAAAACGGACCAAGAATGAAAGATCTTGTAAAACCACACCAAACTGTCACGTAAGCTGAATGGAATGGTTGTTTTTGTACAACGTGTGGACAGTTCTGTGCATTCACTGCACCCTCCAGAATAAAATTCGCCTCGTCAGTCCACAGAATATTCCCCGACCATATGTTGTCCACTTCCACGCGCGCCAAAAACCGAAGGTCAGAGCCACGGCGTTGTGGAACATCTTGGGGTTTGAATTTGTGAACAGTATGAAGTTTGTATGGATACCAGTGTACAATGCATTCCCAAAATCTTGTAAATTGTTGACCTGGGGGGGGGGGGGGGGGGGCAAAATCCACGTGACACAGATCGAGCACAGTTTGTAGAATTAATTGTAGGCATGTGTTGCACGGTCAACTATAGCTACAGTAACTTCGTCAACAACATCCTCTCTCTCGTGCGACGCATAATTCACCTATGTCGTCGAATTTCTTAATCATGTTTTTCAGCCCATTAATTGACTTGGGACCTCTTCTCAGCTGTTTCTGCCAGCGATATTCCCGCAACGCAGTGTTGCTATTGCTGCCATTCTGATAAAAGAACTTCACTAGCAGTGCATGGTCTTTTTTCTCAACAGCCATTACATTTCATACGGTAAAGTTCAACTTTCTTAAGTTTCAACGAACATTCACTTCACGAAAGGAAGCAACAATAGTCGCCATAGAACAACCAAAGAACTGACACAAGGCAATTCCACCGGAAGAACATTCTGCGTCAGAGTTACGGAATATTGCACATTCTGACCCTTATAGCACCTTATTTTCTGGCTGCAAGACATGGAAATAATAATTTTTGTGGCATTATTCACGAGTGAATTGCTTAGTTAGCATCTGTACGAAATTTTAGACTCCTACGATCATCGCAGCCCGTGTTGTGTCACTCTGAACACCGTCAGTTTAATTGTTGTTGTACACCACGTATAAATCTAAATTTTGAAGTCTTACGTCAGGTAGTACTCTGAATATAACACTTGCTGATATATACACACACTACACGCAAAATAAATAACATCTTAAAACAATGAACTTCTGTAGTCTATTCCTTACTGAAACAATAATCATATCACTGATCACTCTCTTTCATCTATCAGCTGATTGAGTATCTGGCTAAAACATGGTGGATGGATTGGACTTGGCCACACGATATATATATACAGTCACTACACTGGACCAAGGTCAGTCTAGGAAGATCTGTACACGTTACCACAATCCTTTGCGGTGACGGTCATATTGAGTCCTAAGCAATGTTTTGATATGGGCAAGCCCGATGTGATAATGTGAAATATATTTACAATTGAAGGAAAATGGGATACTGCGCTACACCAGAGTCTCAGAATAAGTCAACTGGAGGGGTTTAGAACGTTTTGCTTTATAGTGATAAGCAATAGTGAGCTCAGTGAGTGCGGTACAAAATTGCAGACGTGATAAATGACAACCCACATATAATTCCGTCTTGTTTGAGGTTAATAAGTTATTAAATTGAAATTATTCCTGAGGAATCATATGTTTATATGAACGATTTTTGTATTTATGGGCTCCATTACGTATTTTCTTCTGATGTAATTTTGATGAATGGCAATTTGAACAGAAGAAGGTAGATGGAAAGAAACACTCAAGTGGAATTCCATCCCAAAAATTCTCCTAATCTGCTCAAGTCTTTAAAATATTCTAGGAAACTTCCCAAACAAAGATATTAAAAGAAGAAGCAACGCAGGTAAAGCCACTGCCAAAAAGATATTCTTCTTTTAGAATTTTTACAATCTGTTTTACGTCGCACAGACACGGATAGGTCTTATAGCAACGATGAGACGGGAAAGGGCTAGGAGTTGGACGGAAGCGACCGTGGCCTTAGTGTTTACCTAGTGTGAAAATGGGAAACCATGGAAGGCCATCTTCAAGGCTGCCGACAGTGGCGTTCGAACCCACTAATCTCCCGAATGCAAGTTGATAACTACGTGACCCAAACCGTACAGCCACTTGCTCGGTCTTTTTCTTCTTCTGATGATGATGATGATGACTGATGAGAATTACCTTGATCTTTTTCTTGCCAAAAGTCAACTGATGAATGCAGCCCTACAAATTATTATCACCAGTTTTCATTTTCTTTTTATAATATGCTTTACGTTGCACGGACACAGATAGGTCTTGTGGTGACGATGGGATAGTAAAGGGCTACGAGTGGGAAGGAAGCAGTCGTGGCCTTAATTAAGGTGCAGCCCCAGCATTTGCGTGGTATGAAAATGAGAAACCACGGAAAACAATCTTCAGGGCTGCCGACAGTGGGGGGTTCGAACCCATTATCTCCCGAATTCAAGCTCACAGCTGCACGGCCCTACACGGCCAACTCAATTGGTAGTTTTTAAATGATTTTGACATAAACATTATCCAGATGTCGGCTTTGTACCATTTTGTGGGGCCGGCAGGATACATCCACGGTATCCCCTGTCTGTGACTATATGGAGCTGCAGAGACTTTTAAACTTGGTAGCGTAGGTTGGCGACCACGAGGCCCTTAGCTGAATCCTGCCATTGCTTCCACTTACTTGTGCCAGGCTCTTCGCTTTTCTCTATCCTATCCGATCTCCCTTGGTCAACTCTTGTTCTTTTCCCACCCCGACGGTATTGCTACATTCGTGGCCTAGGGAGTCTTTCATTTTCACGAACTTCGTTGTCTTTGTCTTTCATTGGCCGATACCTTCATTTTTAGAAGTATCGGATCCCTTCGATTTTTCTCTCAGTTTAATGTTAACAGCGGATGGTTGTCCAGTTGTCCTTCCTCTTAAAACAATAATCGCCACCACCACCGCTACCACTTTGTACTATTTAACTGCATGGGTTATCCACAAACTAGTTAGAGTACCTAAGAACACCACTCTTGTGTTATATGTGAAGAGTACTTTTGCCCCAGAACCCAAAAAGTAACCACATAGGCCTGAATGGACAACAACAGTTAGCAAAATAATTGAATGCAGTCATCGAGACATTTAATGTTTGTCAACATGGTGAGGAAACCTTTTAGAAACTACTTTCTTAATAAAGGAAATGCTGAAGGTAATTTAGTACAACAGTTTTTAAGTACTTTAAGTTCAATACTTCATGTAAACATAATATAACAGGTTTCTATGTTTCTCTCAGTGAGATTACGTATTTTGACAGACGATATTAATTTGAAAAACAATAAGGCCAAGTTGTTTCTCAAAAAATTAAATTTAGGTTCTGTTGCCCAGAGGCAACTGTGTATAGGCTATATTTTAAATAGATGGGATTAGGGATAAATGTAGGATTAATTAGTTAGATGCATATTTTTCTTTGTGATTTTAGTGAACTTTTATTCCCATTTTTTTTTTGGTATGATAGAGTTTGATAGAGTCTTAGCCATGGTAGTAGGCTACATGCCTTTCAGTGTTGCATGTTTAAGGGCAGATTAAGTATATGAGTAGAGCAGGTTGTATTTTTCTTTGCATGACGTCTGTGCAATTTCAGCTGTAAACTACGGTGCGACAAGGTTCCATTCGTCGTTATTATTAGAGTAAAATCTTCAATATTCAGGGCAGGCAGGTATAAGGAATGCTAGGGCATCGAACAAATGAGGAGTCATATGCGAGGCTTGCAAGGCCATAAGATGTTCTTTCGGTTAAATGTATGTTACATAGGCGTGAAGCCGTTGTATTTGCATATGGGGGGCCATATGAAGACTTCTTGTTAGCAACCCCAAAATGTTTGTAGTTTAATTCATTGATTATTGTTGTTCATTTGTAATAACGTATTCGTATGCCATATGCTAAATAAATAATAAATTTGAATATGTTAAAGAGCCAGCCTACGAATGAGCTCTATTATGCTTTGGGCTGTGATATTATGTGAAAGAATAGAAGAAGTCGGCCGTGGCCCGACTTGGTTTATTTTGTTAGTTCCCAGAGAGGCAGGTAGTTTTGTCACAGCGGATTGTACTGTGAGCCCATTTGAAAGAGAGAGTATTCTGTGAAGTTGACCGCTAGATTCCTGGAATATCGCTCCCTCACACAGTTACTTGCTTGTTGTCCCTTACAACTGATTTGCCCGAGCCACTTGGGGAGAAATGTCAAAGTATTGTCTAGTAAACATACGTGCCTATGGAACCTGTGAGAGTCGAGGATGACTTCCAACGACTCTACCTTCGACAGTGTAATTATATGTGTATTCATTTCAGGTGATCTTCATGTGTGTGTTTTTGTGCTGTATATAGTTTGTGTCTTGTATTTTCATTTTTGCTTTGTCATGTGTGTGTTTTCATATTGTCTGCGTGTTGCATAAGGGGATTATTAGCCCGCAAGGCTAAACTGAGGGAAGTTCAGGTTCCAGTCCTCATCCATTTGCAATGGGATCGCGCCCGTTAATATAATCTGTGTAATATGGAGGGATATATGAGGGACAGCCCTGAATTAGTGCTGATATCTTGTGTATCTGAATTGTCGGACTGTAAATAATGTTTAATCATACCAATAACTAGTTATATCGATTATTACGTGCGAATTCACAAAGACGGTATCATATCGCGCCTTAAGGCTACTGACAACGGATCAGTCTACCCCATAAGCGAATGTAGCGGGAATCCAAATTTCCAGTATGAATATAATGTATTTATGATTTAATATGCGGGACGTACCCGTGTTGCTTTGTTTGATTTTATTTGATTTATGTAATTATTTGGGTGAGTGTCACCATTACAAACCGTTTTAGGGCGTTTCAAGTTTTTCATAAATTTTCATATAAATTATTATTAGCTATATACATGTTTTTGGAATAATAAATCCATTATGCCCGATTACCCGTGTATTATTCAGTAGCTTCGTGTTGAACATTACGACGCGCTTCTACCCTGAGCTTAGCCCAATTTGGAGACAGGAAATGGTGCATTGTATTCGGAGCTATTTCAATACAAGCATTCCTCATACCTGCCTGCCCTGAATATTGAAGATTTTACTCTAATGATAACGACGGATGGAACCTTGTCGCACCGTAGTTTACAGCTGAAATTGCACAGACGTCATGCAAAGAAAAATACAACCTGCTCTACTCATATACTTAATCTGCCCTTAAACATGCAACACTGAAAGGCATGTAGCCTACTACCATGGCTAAGACTCTATCAAACTCTATCATACCAAAAAAAAAAAAATGGGAATAAAAGTTCACTAAAATCACAAAGAAAAATATGCATCTAACTAATTAATCCTACATTTATCCCTCATCCCATCTATTTAAAATATAGCCTATACACAGTTGCCTCTGGGCTCGATCATGCAATTTCAGCCCTGAAAAGCATTTACATTAATTAAAATAAAACAAAGCAAATGCCTCTCTGGCTTACGTTAACTCAGTTTATAACTGATCAAATTTTCCAATAACTATTATACAATTACTACGTTTGCGTGCTAAAAAGACAAAGGAAACTTAACTTTCGCAGCTACTGCCATCAGCGATTAATCACATGACCGTTACGTCATGTTATGTTAGCCGCACATCTCTGCACAGAATATGGGCTGAACAGTCTTCATCTCGACACCTGGAGATCGCATTGATGCCGTCTTCTTGAGGTTGAAGCCGTCTGGAATGATGCTGAAATATCTTTTCCATCTCAGTATCTGTATGCCATAAATATGTAGGCATATATCTATGACAATCGTGATAGCTATTCCAGCAGCCAGGCTGATCACAGCTATAACACAAGGAATAAAAATACATTAATATGTACATACTGTCGATGTATGAAACGTATGGCAATATGTTCTCAGCCCAAAGCTGGTTGAAACCTCAACAGATCCACAATCCGCTGTCATAAATAGCCTAGGTGTCACTAAAGAGGTGTTACAGGAAAGTGAGGAGTGCGGTAGTTTCCCGTTCCTGTCTTCACAGGGCCAGAAGTTGCTGTCAGTCTGCGTAGCCACTGAACTGCATTCACCAACTAACCCTATGATGATCACTTTCACATCATTCATCACAGGGACCTTCTGTATGAGGAATGGCAATACTAGCATCGCTCATACCTCAGTCACTTTGGTATCGTCAAAGCTAAGGATGAGACTCAGACAGAAAAATAAAATTAACTTGATCTAGCTGATACCAGGAGATACCACACAGTCTGGACACTTGTTTCTCACCAGAGATAGATCTGGATTGCTGATACAACAGAAAAGCATTAACAACCAGCAGTTTTACTGATACGGGGTCGGGGATGAGGTGAGATGTATTCACATGGCATGTTTTTACGGTCATATAACCTTCCTGATTCCAACCTCATTTGAGGATCTAATGAGTATGAAATAAATAATGGTAAATGAAACTGAATATGGATATGGAAGGAATCTGAATCGACTGTGGTCCATGAATAGGAACTGTTGTGGTATTTGCCTTGAAGTGAAAATTTAAACCACAGCAACCCGTGTTCAGGACAGGGGTTCGAACTCATGCGTCTCCCGAATCCAGAGCTTGGCTGCATAGCCGTAGCGGGTTAGCACGCGCTGCTACTCTACACCAGCCGTTATTTAAGGATAACACTATTTTTGTCCAGAAGGCATAGTCGTCTGAACGAGAATATTTTGTGTGTGGTACGGGAGATGTACGATTATCGTGAACGGTCACAGTACCGTACATTAGTAGCCTCCGTGGCACAGGTAGCAAAGTGCCGGCATCTCACCACTGGGTTCCGTGGTGCAAATCCCGGTTTCTGCATGCGAGATTTTTTGCTGGACAAAGTGGAGGCCGGACAGGTTTTTCACCGGGTACTCCGATTTTCCCTGTCATCTTTCATTCCAGCAACACTCTCCAATATCATTCCATTTCACTTCATCTATCAGTCATTAATCATTGCCTCAGACGAGAGCGACAGGTTTCGGCAACCGGCACAATTTCTATTCTCACCGCTAGATGGGGGCTTTATTCATTCCATTTTTGACCCGGTCGGATGGCTGGAAACAGGCTGTGGATTTTATCACGGTAGATGTACATTACTGTATTCTCTGCTGTAGCTATGCTGTCATTGATAATTATTAGGTAATTTGACGAGTCACATGTTTGCGGCACTGAGTCATATACTGTTAATGTATTGTGACAATAAACCGCTACTCTGCTCTACATTTGTAACCTGCATGTGCCTTCATACTAATTGTTATACAGTCGTATCGTAGTATATGACAGTGAGAATAGCCTAGGGTATTACAAATATTGTAGACGTGTGTCAAACCGTAATTAGTTGTTTAAATAATCGATATCGGAAAATGTGGGTTCTTTATTATTTCCTATCCGTATTTAAAATCTACTGACACGAGGCTGACGTATTTGAGCACCTCCAAAATACCACCGGGGATCGAACCTGCCAAGTTGGCCTCAGAAGGCCGGCTAGCGCTCAGCTCAGACGGAATAATAATGATAGTCCGGCTCCATGGCTAAATGGTTAGCGTGCTGGCCTTTGGTGACAGGGGTCCCGGGTTCGATTCCCGGCAGGGTCTGGAATTTTAACCATCATTGGTTAATTTCGCTGGCACGGGGGCTGGGTGTATGTGTCGTCTTCATCATTTCATCCTCGTCACGACGTGCAGGTGGCCTACGGGCGTCAAATCAAAAGACCTGCACCTGGCGAGTCGAACATGTCCTTGGACACTCCCGGCGCTAAAAGCCATACGCCATTTAATTTAATAATAATAATAATAATAATAATAATAATAATAATAATAATAATAATAAAAAAATAAAAGGAACATCTCCGTATGCCAGTCTCCCGGGGTATCCAGTCGCCACGAGTGAAGCAAGTGATGCCCGGTCCTTAGAGCAAAATGTTGATGACCTATGCAGTATACGGTGAGAGAAGTACGGTACCACAAATTTATGTCAGCCTGCCACTTTGGAGGCTAGTGCTTCCCGCAACGTTCTGGGTTTGATTCCTTGCTCTGTCACGAATTCAGGACCGTTTTGAGGAATTGCGCACGTAGTCTCAGGCACCGTAAGTGAGAGGAGAGCTAGTTTACAACCCATACAGTGCTTCAACGCTAGATAAATGGCTCCAGGATTTCAAGCATAGAGGTCACATTCATCCCAATCCTAGCCTCACTTGCGCATATCATGCAGTTTAATTTGGCTCCCGAAGAAGTGCAGAAACACGTGAAACAATATTGACTCTAGGTATGATCATAGCAGACTGAAGAAAGAAAGCAGTGCCCACGTCTTTCACATTTGTAGATCTGAAAAAAAGAAAAGCGTTTCGTAACATTCAACTTTCCAAATTCTTCGAAATTCTGGAAGTATTTGCTTGCTACTGGCTTAAAGTCACTGTAATTTAAATTAGGTTTTCGACAACGAGAAGCAGGAAAGGACTTGGCCTGGGAAGGAAGTCGCTATGGTCTTAATTAAGGTACAATACCAGCATTTGCCTGGTGTGAAAACGGGAAAACATGGGAGACCATCTTCAAGGCTGCCGATGGTGGAGCTCGAACTCTCCATGTCCGAATGCAAGCTCACATCTACGCGGCTCGTACCACGCAGCCAACTCGCTCGGTCTCAAGGTGATCGAAACCAAGTACGGAAATTGAAGGGCTTTCTATAGTTTGTTCAAACATCAAAGTTCAGTGATCAGATAAAAGGAAGTAAAGGAAATAAGAGATACATTTGAGATGGGAACCATACTGCGAGGAGATGAAATCGAAACTCTTAAGATTTGTGGGTGATGAGTTTGCACAGGAACTGGAAAAGGTGATGAATGCTACGGACACAGTCTTGGAGATGGAATATAAATTGAAAATAAATGAATAAATATAATAAGGACAAAATGGAATGTGGATCTAATGAAGTCCGGTGATGGAAGAAATATTAGATTTTGAAATGCTTGAAGGATATTGATGAATATTGGTACTTTGGAGGAGGAATAACCAATGATGAAGAAAGTAAGGAGAGAAAATATAGCCTATTAGCTTTACGTCGCACCGACACAGCTTGGTCTTATGGCGACGATGGGACAGGAAAGGGCTAGGAGTGGGACGGAAGCGGCCGTGGCGTTTGCTTCGTGTGATAATGGGAAACCATGGAAAACCATCTTCAGGGCTGCCGACAGTGGGGTTCGAACCCATTATGGCCCAAATGCAAACTCATAGCTGCGCACACCTAAACGCACTGCCAAGAGAAAGTGTAGAATAGCGCAAGCAAGGGCGGTCTTTCTTTTCTTAAGAAAACGTATTTACTCACTGCAAGTCAGGGGCGTAGCCTGGTGGGCGGTTACTGGGGATTAGAAACCCCCACCCAGCATCGAATTTTTTCAAAAAATAAAATAAACAGAAACTGACGATAAACAATAAAATAAATAAACATTCAGGGACATGATTGTAGAACCAAGAGACCTGTAATTCACTTGTATCAGTGTCCTTGTATTGAGAAGTCAGTGATGCAAGTTTATTGTGTTCTACCATCATTTTGTAACTACAACCCCCCCCCCCCCTCGACCGATCCTGGCTACGCTACTGCTGCGAACATAGATTCAGGATGAGAACGATGTTACTGAAGACTTGTGTGTGGAACGTAGCTCTGAATCGAAGTGAAACATGCAGGTCCACAATAACTAATGCAGAAAAAAGAGAAAAAGAGCCTTTGAATTGTTGTGTTACAGAAGAATGTTGAAGGTAACGTGGGTAAATGGAACGACCAGCAAGGAAGTAATGGATCATGTTGGTGAGAGAAGAAATATTTTTCAAAATTTGAGCAGAAGTAGTGAAGGACAGACAAGGTTGAATTCAGTTGGATTTTGAGGGAAGTGTACGGGATGGGAAAGATAAGGAGAAAACAAGACACGGATGGGATTCAATTTATAATAATAATAATAATAATAATATGCCTTGCTTTACCTGGGGTTGGCACTAAATGCGGATTAAGGCTAATTTTAAAGCAGGATGCCTTTTCTGGCGCAACGCTACATGGGGGGGTGTACACCATATTGCGTGTTTCTTTGGCAGTTTGTAGTATGATGTGTTGTACGTAAATGAATATGTATATGAAGACGATACCCAATCACCGAGCTAGAGGAATTGACGAGACAAGGCCCAGCCGTGAATCGAACCCGGGGCCCTTTAAGCTGAAGGTCACTACGCTGACCATTCAGGCAAGGAACCAAATAATAATAGTTTTATGTCCCACCAACTACATTCATGGCATTCGGAGACATCGAGGTGCCGGGATTTTATCTCGTAGTATTTGTTCTACGTGTCGGTAACTGTACCGACACGAGGCTGGACTGGGCTGGATTTGAATCCACCGACTTAGTGTCGGAAAGCCAGCGCTCCTAATATCTGAGCCACTCAGCCCTGCAGGATACACCAGTTACGTGGTGATGAACTTAGGACAGAACAGGGTGGCATGAAAAGCTGCATCAAATTTATGTATGGACTCAAACAACAACAACAACAACACTACAACTAATAATAATAACAAGAATAAGAACTCATCAATAGAGACATAACATCTTCACAGTTAGACAGATTTCACACAGCGAGTCGACTGAGTGATAAGGACCGCGTAGCTGTGAATTTTCATTCAGGATATGGTGGGCTCGAACCCCACCATCGACAGCCCTGAAGATGGTTTTCCGTGGTTTCCCATTTTTGTACCAGACAAATTCCGGGGCTATACCTTAATTAAGGCAACGGCCACTCCCCTTCCTATCACATCGTCGTCGGAAACCTATCCACCGAGCTCGATAGCTGCAGTTGCTTAAGTGCGGCCAGTATCCAGTATTCGGGAGATAGTAGGTTTGAATCCCACTGTCGGCAGCCCTGAAGATGGTTTTCCGTGGTTTCCCATTTTCACACCAGGCAAATGCTGGGGCTGTACCTTAATTAAGGCCACGGCCGCTTCCTTCCCACTCCTAGCCCTTCCCTGTTCCATCGTCGCCATAAGACCTATCTGTGTCGGTGCGTCGTAAAGCAAATAGAAAAAATAAAGAAACCTATCCAAGTTAGTGCGGCATTAAGCCACTTTAACCACGATGCCCCACCCCCTTACATGAAGCAATAACAAATAGTTAACGGGAATGTGCTTTTGTTGAACTGGTGACTAGCAGTGATGTAAACCAAGTCGACATTGTTCTGTAGCGATATGAGTGCACGTGAACAGAGCCTAGTCTTCATTATTTAACACACGGTTGGACAGCAGCTCCGTGCTAATTGTCGTTTCGCAAGGTATACCGCTAGGGGGAGAAGGGGAAGGAAGGAAGGCTTGAGACGCGGATGGGCGAGTGGGTGAAAATAGTCCGACGGCGGCCGCGGTGGAGCGTCTTCGTGTGACGCATGTGCTAATGTAGTGTCGTGAGAAGCTCCCGCTGGACAACACTAGTGCTAACTAAAAATAACATTCTAACAGAAGAAATATACAAACGTGCTTTTCTTGAAGAAATATTGCACGCGTGATCGTAAATAATCTTCATTTAAGTAAATGTCCTTTGTTTAGATCGAATTTACCTCCCAATTTGTTCTCGCTGTAGTGTACAAAGTATTGATGATGAAGTTCGCAACAAGTGCGGATGTGTGCGAGTGTTCTGTGTTCAACAATGTGACAATGTGTAGTGCGTGTGGCTAGTATGAGTGAAAGCGAGTATGGTATCAACGTTGACCGTGCTGGAGTACGCTAAAGTCAACAAGCAGTCCGAGCATTGTATTACAACAGAGAAAAGTAAGTGGACTCGATATTTTACTAACCAGTTCGTATCTCTACAAAACATTTGTTGTTTGAGTCAATGGTGTTCATGATGAGAGTTGCTTTACGTAGGGCGACGATGGGTACAGTCCCAGCATGCGTGGTGTGAAAATGGGAAACCACGGAAACCCACACTAAGGCTGCTGACAGCGGGGATTGAACCCACTATCCTCCCGAATGCGAGTTCGCAGCTGCGCGTCCTTAACCGCACGGCCAACTCACTCGGTGATGATGATAGTAATGGTAGTAGTAAATATGAAAACCAAGTAACGTAAAGCCGTGAAGAACCCTGAAGAAGTGGTATCTCTTTCTTTACCAATGTCACACTAACACAGAGATGGTATTCGGCGACGCAAGGAAGAGAAAGGTCCGGGATTGGAAAGTGCGGTTCCAGAATTTGCTCGTTGTGAAATTCAGAAACAACGGAAAACCATCTTCAGGTCTGCCGATCGTGGGATTTGAACCTATCATCTCCCGAATGGAAGCACACAGCTACGTGACTCGAACCGCGTAGCCATCTCATTCGTTTAATGCTAATATCAGTACTAAGTACAATAAAGTGGTCAGACCTATGCTCTACCATCTTTAACGCCATACTGTAAAATGACCTTGTAATCATTTCTATTGTTGGCTGAGGGAACTCCAGGAACTGTGCCACTCCCGAAACTGAAATTTATTTCACTTTCAATTTTTTGAATTTCGAACAGATAATCGAACCAAACTCCTTCCAAGTGAACCGAGTAAGAATATACCTTTACTGCCTCGGTTGGGCATGTCCCAATAATAATAATAATAATAATAATAATAATAATAATAATAATAATAATAATAATAATAATAATAATAATAATAATAATAATAATAATAATAATAATAGGGCATGCTCAATACCGAGCGAGTTGGCTTCGTGATACGTGTGACGTAGCTGTAAACTTCCATTCGGAAAATTGTGGGTTCGAACCCCACCATCGGCAGCCTCGAATTCCCCCCCCCCCCTCCGTAATTTCCCATTGTCACATCAGGCTGTAACTTAGCGAAGGCCTTCCAGTCCTAGCTCTTTCCTATCGCTTCGTCACCGAAAACCCACCAGAGTCAGAACGTAGCAAAGGAAAACAAAACAATAAACATACACTTGGTTACTAACTACTAGCGATTAATGAGAAAAGCTCGGTACAAAATCGTTGTACCAAAAGAGTTCTTTTACGTACTAGTATATACAGACACGAGGTTGTCGCTTTCACTGAATCAGGCCGTGTTGGGGTTAAAACCAGCATCTTGAGCTTTCAAGGCCAGTATATAGCCTAACGATATAACAAGCCCAGTGCCACATAATGTTACCAGGTAAAGAAAGGAAGCGGTTACCTCGAAGAAAAAAAAACGCCAGGTACCCGGTAATTAATTATGTCTGCAGGAATAATACTAAGCATCTAACTTCCCTAGAAAGTGATGACTATTTTGTCGTATTTTCTCGTTCTCACTGAATCTCCACGTAAGCTTTACCCACTTCTTAATGTAATAAGAACCTATATTTTTCCATTTTTGTGTTAAGTATTAGAGTAGAAACTCTCATATCTATATATTTTTAATTTTTTCACGTCGCACCGGGACAGACAGGTCCTATAGCGACAATGGGGTAGGAAAGGGCTAGGACTCGGAAGGGTGTGACCGTGCCCTTAATTAGGTACAGCCTGGTGTGAAGATGGGAAACCTCCGAAAACCATCTTGAGAGCTGCCGAAATGGGGGTTCGAAACCACTATCTTCTGAACGCAAGCTGACAGCTACGTTTCCCAAACCAAGTAACCACTTATTCGGTCTCATATCGGACATTTATTATATTACAGAAAGGAGTGTAGAATAGTCTTACAGTAATTTAAAACAAAACTTCATAAAAGCCTATCGACACATTGTACAAACTTAACCATGATTCTCTCGTATGTTTAAAGAAATGAACACTATAAAGGAGACCTAATGCTTGATAAAATATGAAAACATACGGTATTGTATAAAAATGACAGAAATGACATCACTTGAACAAGTTTGTAAAGTTTTTTGCTTCAAAAGGCACATTCTTGATTCTGTGGATGCATTCTTCCACTTCATTACCCACAACACGTTGCCGCTGGATTCTGTTCAATATACAGAAGGTATTTCAGTGTGACCTCGAACGCTTCCTTGGCCACAAAGTGACTATTCTTCTCGTTTCCTTCTTTATTTTCATTGCTCGTATCCCCTTCACTAACATCAGCTTGGAGAACAGCGGTAATGATTTGATCATCATTAAGCTTTTCATTGGTAATCTCGGTGACGTCTGCTTGAGGTAGCCACACTTCTACATCGGCGGGTTGAAGATCCCGCTGAATGTTCTGTAGATCCTGGACGATTTCCGCTGCATCAGTGTCGGGGCTTTCAACAGCTTCATTACCTTGCTTCATGTTTGGCGGCTATGACTCATTTTCATACTACAAGCACAGCGGGCGGGCGGTTGAATACACCTTGGAACATGGAGAACATTGTTCTCTCAATGAAAATCGAGTCTCGCTTCTGCGCGCAATAGCTCATCGAAGTATCTCTATTGCTGTATTTTCCGAAACTCGGTTAAAACAAGACAGAGATATATCGATTTCCAGCTATTTGGTGTGGCTCAACGACTGTGAAGATAGCTTGGGTGGAGTTGCCATTATTATCAAAAGCATTTTACCTCATACTGTAGTCTACATCGACCACAATGAAATATAAAGTTTTCAGGTTATAGCACTGAGAGTCACCTTATATCGTCAAGAAATTACTCTAGTGTCAATATATTATCAGCCTAGAAACATTACTTCACGAGAATCGCAGGCGTTCATGGTACAGCTTAATGCACCCATTTTATCGTGTGGAGGGTTTAACGATCATAATACCACGTGGGGCTGTAAGTATGCTGACGAAAGCTGTAGAGAATTACTAACACACGTTGAAGATTCTGAACTATTCATATTAAATGAAGCTCCCAAACTTTAATTCCTATTCCAAAAACACGTAAATCAGCTCTTGATCTTACGCTGTGTTCTCCATCAATTTCTACAAACTGATCTCGCCGGTTCGCCCTTACCCCACGGGATACAATCACTTTCACAATGAAATAACTCTCACTAATCCATCAACTCGCGTCACTTATCATCCTACAACAAAATGGAACGTGAAAAATGCGGATTGGATATCCTATAACCGGACAGTAGAAAACCTGGTAGACAATAGTGTCATGCAAAACACTCTCTATGCTCGGTTCATATTTGTCGAGTATGGTCATGACCGAAGGTTACTTTCCAGAGGAACCGGCCGAGTTGGCTGTGCGGTTAGGGGCGTGCAGCTGTTAGCTTGCATCCGCGTTCGAATCCAAATATCGGCAGCCCTGAAGATGGTTTTCCGTGGTTTCCCATTTTCACACCAGGCAAATGCTGGGGCTGTGCCTTAATTAAGGCCACGGCTGCTTCCTTCCCATTCCTAGGCCGTTCCTGTCCCACCGTCGCTGTAAGACCTATCTGTGTGGGTGCGACGTAAAGCAAATAGTAAGAAAAAAACTTCTCAGAGGCGAGGCGAGCTATATTCCTTCGACGTTGCCTTTTGATACTCGCTCCTTCATGTGCTCTCTCAGTTACAGGTAGAAGTGCACAATTCCCTCCGTTCTTGCTTAGCCGTACTCGGCTAAGTTTGTCTCCCGTACCTTTATCCCTCGAAACACTATGCTTTTGCCAGAATGGTGGACTCATGACTGGGCATGAAACTGCAGAAGTAGTAGTAGTAGTAGTAGTAGTAGTAGTAGTAGTAGTAGTAGTAGTTGTTGTTGAATTGACCATTAGTTTTGAGCTGAAGTTCACCATGCCACGTGGACCGACTACCAGCGTTATGGCTAAAATTCGAAGCAGTGAATATAAACTAATCAATACAAATGGGCTCAGTTCCACCACCACCACCTACTACTACTACAATTTCTACTAAATATTTTCATTCCTTCCTAGACGGTGATGTCGTCGCTCAGGTCAGGAGATTTGTATCGGGGAAGGAGGTGTGCGGGGAAGGTGAGAGGATTAGTGGCCGTGGCATATACCAGGAACTGTTCCGGTATTCACTTTAGTGCAGGAGAATGGAAAACCACGAAAAACCATTCTAAGGACAGCCGACAGTGGGGACCGGCTCCTCTCCGTCTCCCGAATACAGAGGCGTAGAGCCACGGCAGAGCTTTCGAATTCCCCACCTATGTTCTTTGTAAACAATGGCTTACTAATAACTGGATGAACCACATTGCTTGCGTCGTCAGTAAAGCAAGCAAGGTCATCCGCCATAGTCAGAACTTCGCTTCGAACATGCCCGAACAAATTGGAGCAAATTCGGGTATTTTAAACGGCCGTAGCCGTGTTGAAACACGGGATCCCGTGAGATCTCCGAAGTTAAGCAACCTTGGGCGTGGTCAAGATTTGGATGGGTTGCCACGCGCTGTTGGTGGGGGGTAAGGGAATGGAGGAGCGGAAAGGAACTGGCCACCCTACCGTACGTAAACTCTGGCTCAGGCATACCTCTGCGGTGGTTCGGACCTGCCTTCGGGCAGAATACAGCCTTACCTTACCGGGTATTTTAGCTTACACGTTCCACTCATGCGTGACAGCGGTTGCATATGCAGTAAGGTACACAGTGCTCCGTCTTGGTGACCCGTCTCAAGTTCGAACAATGCACGCCACTGGTACACTGTTTCATTCGCTCTTCCTAACTTGGACAAACACAATAACTGGATTGACAGCATTAATCTAGCCGCTTTGATTGCAATCCGTTAGAAAAGAACTATCCGCAAACATCAGGGATACACGATATCTTGGTGGAACCTTGAATGTTAAAACATGGTAGCTATACGACAGCTCTGTTTCAGTACTTACAGGAGATATATACCTGGACGACTTCTTAGCCTTCAAGAAAAAAGATGCTGAAACAAAACGGTTTCTAAAGGACTGGGATAAGGATTGCTGGAAACAATTTTGTGAAACTACCTTCAAGGACACCCCTTCCCGAAAGTTTGGACCATAAAAACAAACTAACAAAGAAACCACCACTGCCTCTAGCAGCCCAATCGTGCATGGAAGAATTTGCGAACATCATCGCTCCTCTTACTGTTCCCCCTCAGTATCACATAACACGATCTTTCTCAAAACCCTTCAAACACAGAAATTGTCTCCAGTTCAGTTAGCTTTGGAGGGAGGTGTTTCGGATAAATAAGGCCGAGGGAGACTTAGGAATCAGTATGGCAAAAAGAATAGGATGCAGGATGTTCCAGTTGGGTGGCACTGAAAGACACAAACAACATACATACATACATACTGTGCCCCTTCCAAGGCCAACGATGCGGTAGTCTTCTTTCTCGATTGATGCGCCGGCTGCTCCTGTGAACAAGTGACATTACATAATACTTACCGCTCATGTAGACTCTTATCTTCTCAGGTATGGTTACGTCCTTCAGCTTTCCTCGGGGTTGACAGGCCACACACAATCGGGGTTGAGGAAGTGAAAGACGAGGGGTCACTAAACTACTAAAATGACGGTACCCAGAGACTGAATTAAATTTGAATAATAAAATAGTTTATTGAACAAAATCGGAAAAATGTGTAGAATAAAATGAAGTTAAATCAAATTAAAATTAATAAGGTTACATGAAAATATGACAATACAAAATCTCCTCAACGAAATATTAAAACATCTGCCTTAATGAATTCGACTGAAGGTCGATAAATTCTAATAATACTCATTACCATCGAACTGGTGCCTCTTATGTACGAGATACAACCACAACAGACTACGGGTCCATTAATATCCAGCATTTAAATAAGGCACATGAAATGCATTTAAATGATATCTCAAATAGCTGGACTTGCCTGACATTAAAATGATTAATTACTTAGGTGATTTCATAATGTGGATGTCCCAGACTTTGTGACACTAAGTTCAATTAAGTTGATAACTGCCCAACTGTAAAATATAATTGTGTACAATCACCCTGGTTAAAAAAGGAAAATCCATGAACACGGTGTCTCACCACCATTCTATTTCTTAACCACAAAATTGAATAAAGATTGGCTGAACTAGGAAAAGTTATCAAATCAAACGTTGATGACGAATAGTTACTTATTTAGTTAATTTACACATTACCAGCTGTGATAGTCTGGACACTTTACAAATGAAATAGAACAAATTTGGCCAAGTGCCTCAGTTTTACCTTATTAAATGAATTCGACCCTTTTACAAATAAATTTTATTTACCTTGCCGCTGTCTGTATTTGCACAGAAAATGATTAAAATTATACGGTATCACCATCGATGGAGGCAGATTCCATCTTGACTACACATTTTACGGCACTTATGACACAACTTTTTATCAAAGGTCGAACCATTTACCTAATTTAACTTTTGTAGTGTGGTTCAAAGTTTTGTGATTTACGATGTCCTAGAGCATAAATGTTTACTTTGACATTGGCTATGAACGATCTGTGGTCTTGCTAACCTAACACAATTGAAATTATTATTTACAAAATGTACATGGCAATGGAGTAATCACAGTGCTCCAAAAGAAAACAAATAAATTCAAAAATAACCTAACTACTCCTATCTTATTTACATCAATTAAATCATGAACAATCTTTCACGTACCTTCTGGCACTACATTAAAAAATATTAAAACACGGTGATCAAAAATATATCCGCGCAAAGCAAAAAGAAACCGTATAAGGATAATCACAATAAAATGGACGTGATCACTGCCTATCAGAATTTAAATAAAAATACGCGCAGATCCAGATGCAGAAAAATTGTAGTCAAACAGGTTTAAAGTAACAATAGGATGAATTTGATGGCAATCTCGTGATATCAGGCGTAAATGTCTGGGCATAACCTCTCACAACTTTCAAGGATTCTAACTAGGAATATTACATGTCAATTATGATTATAATTGATTTTCAAAATTTCACACATTGCTTGGTCAGTCCGTTCCATGTTTCAACTCGGTCTTTGATTTGCATATTTCCGAGTGTTATATTCATCCCTGGAAAAATTATAAATATGTAAGCCTTCTACCTACAAATGTCACATATATCGTCGAAGATTTAACTATCCTAGTTAAATTGTTTACCTCTCAATTCACATTCATCTCATTATTCTCAAAGTGGCATTTATTTGCCAATATAGCCTCGCTCATTTGAATACGAGCCAATCATTAATAATACATTGTGTCGTACGCATTCATTTATTACGACACCATAATACAACATGGTCCTCAAGCTTCATATTCTCCATTTTTCAATTGTTATCATCAGGGGTATTACCATCTCATTGCTCATCTATTTCATCTTATTCCACATTCACATGCCATGGATTATCAGATTTGACCTGCAATGGTTTCCCTATCCTTATTTATTGACTGTAACAACAGGATTTGCCTGTCAAATACTCAGTTATCTAAAATGTGAATCCACGTACACACAAAACTAAAAAAATAAGTATTTATTTACGAAATAAACACAATACCGCAAATAACAGGTAAAATGTCCAACGAAAACGATCATCTAAAATGTGATAGTGCAAAATGAATAATTAAATTGGATGCGCTATAATTACAGTTAGTTAAAAATATCCAAAAAAAACTCGGCAGCGTCCGCAAAATCAAAATATCACCAAAACACCATATTATTATATGTTAAAATCAGAACTTGTACTGGACATAAAATATCTACCGAGCTTTTTAGATTCACGTCCTGGTCTCACATCGAACTCTAACTACTAATAACATCGAAGAATATAATTACACCATCCGGTACGTAAAATTTTTAATTATTAAGCCTACATAAATCGCTACCCTAAATTTGACCACTGATTGTTCATAGCCCTCAAGTAAATTGTTACATGATTATAATATGCTCACATTACCTTTGTGCTGGAACAGTCCCCGCTACATGATTTTATTCCATCTTCTTCATCTTGCGGAGGCTATTCAACACTGTATACACACGAATTGGATCCATTCTCATGCTTGCGTTGCACACGTAAGATTATTTCACACGCCTTTTAACAATCATATGAAGAAAAACATAAATTACACTGCAATAGCTCTCGATGAGTTGACGTGCACTGGAAGAAAAACGTCTACCTGGCGATCTGCTGCTGGTCGTCTCTGTTCAGCACCCTCCTTCTACCGCTTGTTTACACAAGGGATTTTAGCAGCAATCGACCTCTCTCTGACAAACGAAAGTGGATACCAGTCCTTGTACCGTTAAGCTCCAGTAGTAAATAAAGTCTAACCCTGCAATTAGCTCATCTAATGTTTGCTCCCAAATGTCTCATATGAAATAACCATTTTATAGACTGCTCACGTTTAATTGTAATGTTCCCATGTAAGATATGGAGAAATGTTTATGAAAATACCGTCCTCCAAAACAACACTTCTCCACTAGAATCGTAACGTGCAAGATAATTGTGAGCTAAGAAAAGTTGTATAAGTACATATTATGCAAACTCCTATTGTCCGTCTCTGTTGTCCGCCAGCCTCATTACATTAAATGTTCATTTATGAAAAGTTCGTAAAACAACTACCGCTGTCATTTTTGCTAGGATAATTGTCTGATTGATTCCTAAGTCTGATATTATTTTAGAGTTCTCCCTAAGTGTTCTTTGCTTGCCTAAGCCTCTACTCACACAAATGTTAAGTCGTTTCTTGGCGCTGCACTCACTGTAGAATCACCTGTCTGCACTGAAATTTCAAGTAGGACTGAGATATCACCACACTGCGGCTACTGCTTTTGTAAATTCTCACACCCCCACTTCAAAATAGTCCGATTGGAGGGGATGTGGCGTAGTAATACGGTACCTTGGATCATTTTTCGACTTGTCCGTAGGTTAAAATGTTCGGAAATGCACTCTAAATACTCCAAAATTTGGTTTGCTTTGAGTGTTGTACTGCGTTATCAGGAATGATCATAGCTTAATTTTTAAATTGAAAAGCGTCATAGGGCCTATTTACACTGGGAACATGGCGCCTTGCCGCCATGACACTCCGCTCTCTGGGCGCAACCACTCTTCCAAAGAATGTTGAAAACTTATGTTTTGAGAAATAATTAACCACGTATTTGCGTGAAATATTCGTTAAATATTATTTGCAAGTCAGGACACTGTATTCCGCTATTACTTTCGACACCATATCACAGAAAACTGGATACAGATTCCCGCTAGGACATGACACATAAATTTTGTAAATTGTGATTGGTTGAAATTTTGCCGCTCCTCGTGGCTTGGGTTGAACCACTTTCTGCCGAGGGGTGACAGGTATTTTCTTTTTCTTTGTCGCACACTAGGGATGGGCACATTCCATATTGCCGATTTCCCGTGAGAAACCAGATATAAGGTCTGCGGTCTCCGGTGCAATAAAACTTTATTAGAGGGAGGCTTTTAGTTAGCTATTTCCTGTTCGTGACTTAAAGCATATTTGACGGATGTACTTCCAGCCAACACGGCTCCTGGGTGGTGCTTTGTGAGACTGCTAGCTTTTCCCTGCCTGTGCAGTGTTCACATATGCGAATTTCAATAATTTAACTATCATTTTCATTAGGCTCATTCGATTATGGGTGCAATACATACATACATACATACATACATACATACATACATACATACATACATACATACATACATACATACATACATACATACATACTACATACATACATACATACATACATACATACATACATACATACATACATACATACATACATACATCTTCATTATAGACTGTTATGTCTTTCAGGGTTCAGTCTGCAAGCCTCTATGAATTTAATAACCACAGCCACAATCCTCTATTTGTAATTAGTTTTGTGACCTCGTTAATTCTACAAATCTTATCACTAAATCCTTAGAAAATGAGTCTAACAATCGTCGTCTTGATCCCCCTCCAGTTGTCTTATCTTCCATAACTGAGCCCATTAATTTCCTAGGTAACCTATCCGCCTTCATTCGCGTCACATGACCTCACCACCGGAGCCGGTTTATGCGTACAGCTTCATCCATCGAGTTCATTCATAATTTAGCCTTTATCTCCTCATTCTGAGTGCTCTCCTGCCATTGTTCCCACCTTCTTGTACCAGCAATCATTCTCGCTTCTTTCATGGGTGTTAGTTCTAACCTCTGAATAAGATATCCTGATTCCACCCAGTTTTAACTTCCGTAAAGCAACGTTGGTCTGAAAAGAGACCGGTATAAAGCTAACTTTATCCAGGGGCTGACTTCCTTCTTACAGTATAATGTTGATCACAAATGTGAACTCACTACATAAGCTTTTTTGCACCTTGATTTAATCTCACTTAATATACCACCATTCTTGGAGAATACACATCCTAAATACTTGAAATTATCTACCTCTTTCAGATTTGTATTCCCAACCTGACATTCTCTTAGGTTTCTTACCTACTGACATCACTATAGTCTTGGGAAGGCTAATTTTCATATCATACATATTGGACCTATTTTCCTGTTACTACAGGCTTTAAGTATAATCTGCTATTAAGACCAAGTCGTCGGCATGGGTCAAACTGCCTCGTTGCCACTTCATACCTTTCAGTAGATGATCCATGTAAGATATGAACAGCAGAGGTGAAATATTACATCCTTGTCTAACCCCAGTAAGTACGTTGGACCAAGAACTCATTCCAAGAACTCATTCTACCAATTCTCATTGCAGCCCAATTGTCCACTTAAATTCCTTTGATTGCTTTTAATAATCTACCCTTAATCCTAAAACCTGCTCGCTCCAGTACGGTGAACAACTTTTCCCTCGCAAGTCCGTTATATACCCTCTCTAGACCTACGAAATATAAACATGACTGTCTATTAACAATTTTCAATTCCCTGGCGCATGTCGAATATCTGATCCTGACAGCCCCTCTGTGGTCTGAAACGACATTAGTTTTCGCCCAACTTACTCTCAACTACTGATTGAACCCTCCCTTCCAAGATACCAGGGAAAACCTTGTCTGGTATAATGATCAATGAAATACTTCGATGGTTGTTGCAATCGTTCCTACTCCCTTCGTTATAGAAAGGTGCACTTACAGCTTTCCACCAATCAGAATGAATCTTCCTAACGTTCACCGAGCGAGTTCGCCGTCCCGTGAGCTTACATTCGGGGGATAGTGGGTTCGAAAACCACTATCGGCAGGCCTGAAAATAGTTTTCCATGGTTTCTCATTTTCACACCGGGTAAATGCTGAGGCTGTGCCTTAATTAAGGCCACGGACGCTTCCTTCCCACTCCTAATCCTTTCCTATCTCATCGTCGCCATAAAATCTATCTGTGTCGGTACAACGTAAAGTGTAGGAAAAAAGAAGCCAACATTCCATGTTAATATTATTAATCTATGAAGCCATTTAGTTCCTGCCCTCCCATTATATTTCATCATTTCAGGTCTAATTTCATGTATTCTTGATGCTTTATGACAATGGAATTTATTTAACATCCTCTCCACTTCCTCAAGCGTAATTTCACCAACATCACTGTCCTCTTCCGCATGAGCTTGATTGTTCACGACGTCTCCAAACAGAGTTCCTTTCACAATGAGAAGAGTTTCAAAATATTCCTTCCACATGTCCAGTGATTCCCTATGATGTGTTTTGAGTTCACGTGGTTTACCCAAAATCCCTCCCTTTCTAAGATTCTTTATTACCATCCAGAAATTTTTCTCCGCTAGCTGACCTAACCTTTCCAGGCTATTACCGAGATCATCCCACGACTTCTTCTTGGATTCAAGAACCATTTGTTTCGCTCTGTATCTTCCATCTACCAACAATTCCCTGTCACCATCAGTCCTTGTTTTGATTCTTTTAGGTTTACAAGCTGTTCTTACTTCATCCACTAAGATGTTCGCTTTTCCCATCTTTACACACAGTTGTTGCTAGGCATTCCCTTGTTATTTCTACTACGGGATCCCTATATTCTGAACCTGCTTACTGTCTATAACTAGAAACTTTTCACTGATTATATTCATGTACGTCCAATTTCCTCGTCCTGAAGATTTTCTGCACTTAATCTTCTGCAGACAGATTTCACTTTCTCTGTCCTACGTCTAGAGATAGTTAGTTCACTATAGATCAGATAGTGGTCCGCATCATAGAAAAATCTCCGGAAAACTCTTACATTCCAAACAGATTTCCTGAATTCCAAGTCGGTTATGTTATAGTCCATTAACTTGTGGACCTGGTTCCCCTACCCTCCAATGTGTAGTCTTGAATAGCCTTATGCTTGAAGAATGTATTCCTAACTGCTAATCCCATATAGCTCGGGAGTCCAGTATTTAGCTTCCCATTCCTATTAGCTTCTATACGTTGCCCACATATACCCATCACCTTCCCATATCCTTCAGCTCTATTTCCAATTCTCGCATTTAAAATCGCCAATTAGCACTATCCTACCCTTGGTGTTGACCCTGACTACAATTTCACACTATGCTTCACAACACTTGTCAATTTCCACATCATCTGAACCTTCACGTGGTGAATACACTAAGACAATTCTCGTCTTAATTCCTCGAACTGGCAAATCTACCCACATCATTCGCTCATTTATGTGCCTAACAGAAAGTATGCTGCGTACGGTCCTGCACCACACTCTGCCCCTCCCCTTTTAACACCCGTCAAGAACATTTTATAATCTCCTGTCTCTTCCTTGTTATTTCTCTTCTACCGAGCGTGTCGGCCGTGCGGTTAAGGGGTGAGCAGCTGTGAGCTTGGATTCGGGAGACAGTGGGTTCGAATTCAATCGTCGCCTTAAGACCAACCTGCGTCGGGGCGACGTACAGTAAATAGTAAAAAACAAATATGTTTCTCCTCTTACACGAATTGAACAAATAAACACAAGAATGTCATACAAATTTTAACCTCTGTATTATGAAACTACCTGTACCTAATCTATTCACAAAGACTCGGTATATGCTAACGAAGACTGAAATAACTAGGGTCAATAATTCACAAAGCCACTAGACACAATACACTTCTCCCGTGCCGTAGTTTGTTCTGTACACCACAATCCATCACACTACTATAATAGTGTACTTGAGTGGTAGCTGGTACCACGATATTTATGATTTCCACGTTTATAGATCGAGTTTCATTTCCTCTTTCATTAGGCCATTCGTATATTACTTGAGACATCAAGATAAGAACAGGGTGCGAAATCAGAAAGAAATGGTGGGCGGGGGGTGGGGGTGGAGAAGGAACATAGGCCTAAATACGGGTGTTTATTTCAGATAGTATCCGGCGGGGGGGAGGTATAAAATTCCCCTGTAAATAAAATACCTCCTCCCTCAGAAAAATGTAAATTGTAGATCTTTTTGTTTGAATTTTGTTGTGATAAAAAGAATGATAAACATTAGAAATTTACTCCAACCAGCTGAGAAGTTTATGATAGACTGTCCTTTTCTTATGAAAAGCCAGACGAGGCGCGATTTGTCCTGATTTACTGCTTTATTAGAGGAACCTTCGTCTACCAGGCTGAGTGCTGAGGGAACACATTCGTTGGTTTGTACACACCTTAAGTGAATATTGTCCTATTGGCTATCTATCGGAAACACGCCCTCTCCAAGAAGAACAGGAGTGGTGTAAGCTCGAGCTACTTACAGCAACGACAAGGGAGGAGAGCTTCAAGTACGTAATTTACATTTTTGCCCCCATTTCAGATGGACTTGCCAGAATGTAACATAGAAAATAGCCTACAGATGCGGATTGCCACTGTTGTGTTTTTTCCTTGCTCAAGGTCTGGCAGTCATTTGATTTATTGATGACGTTTCTATGAAAAAATGCACAGTAAAAATCATTAATTTCAGTAATAAACTATACGTCGGCGGGGGGGGGGGGGGAATCCCTCCCTTCCCCCCGCGATTTCGTACCCTGAGATAAGAAGTCATGAACACGAGATATTTCTGGGCCGTGCGGTAGCTTAAATAGGCTACATTTGTCATACGAAACTAAAATCGTTACTGTAGCTGTATTCAATACATACACTATTTATAAATATTTTAAATTATTTGCAAACGGTATTAAAATGTTACTAAGGCTGACATTTCAATTTGTTCTGTTAAGTTATTTATTTTATTGTCCGACTTGTTGGCTGAATGGTCAACGTATTGGCCTTCGGTTCAGAGGGTCCTGGGTTCGATTCCCGGCCGGGTCGGGGATTTTAATCTTAATGGGTTAATTCCAATGGCTCGAGGGCTGGGTGTGTATGGTGTATTCAGCAATAGAAATCATCTTAGGTATGGCCCTCATCTTCGCAGACATGCAGGTCGCCTAATAGGCCGTCTACGGGAAAAAGACCCGCACCGGGCCTCTCCGGAGGCCATACGCCTTTATTTTTATTTTATTTATTTTATTTTACTCCAAACTCCAAACTGTAAACACTTCACATTTTAACGGAAATAAGCGAGTGTTGACTTTTAAAGTTTCTTGAATCAAAACCATCTCTTATATCCAGCACCAATTTCCATACGTCTGGATATATATTGAACATGTTCCTGATACAATGGACGTTTTAAAATCTAGTAAAATGTTAATCCTTGACGCTAGTCTCCCTCTCTGAACTTGTTTCTCGCCCTCCATTCTCTCTGCATTGAACCTACTGTACAGGTACCGATCACAGTCTCTGGTCCCTGAAAACGACTAATACCGTCATAAATCTACTGTAAGTGAATGTTCTAGAAGATTTTCGTCCGGCTCTGCGGATAGCTGGCCTCAGATGCAAGGGGTTATGCGCTCGATTCCCGGCCGTGTGGGGTATTTTAATTTTCATCGGTTAATTCCTATTGCTCGGGGCTTGGTGTGTGTGTGCGTGTCGCCTTCAGTATTAGAATTCATCACAGGTAGAGCCCCATCCTCACAGATATAAAGGTCGCCCATGGGCATCAACTTGAAAGATCTGTACTAGAAATCTCCGGAGGCCACACCAGAATAGAACAACAACAATTTGCTTTACGTCACACCGACACAGATAGGTCTTACGGCGACGATGGGATAGGAGAGGCCTAGGAGTGGAAAGGAAGCAGTTGTGGCCTTAAGTAA
Organism: Anabrus simplex; assembly: GCF_040414725.1. Lineage (NCBI taxonomy): Eukaryota > Metazoa > Arthropoda > Insecta > Orthoptera > Tettigoniidae > Anabrus > Anabrus simplex. The sequence continues at coordinate 906,425,566 of NC_090266.1, forward strand.
GGTACAGCCCCAGCATTTGCCTGGTGTGAAAATCTGAAAGCACGGAAAACCGTCTTCAGGGCTGCCGACAGTGGGGTTCGAACCCACTATCTCCCGGATGCAAGCTCACAGATTCGTGCCCCTAACCACACGGCCAACTCGCCCGGTCATACCAGAAAAGAGAAGAGATTTTGAAAATTCTCACTTGACAATTCGTATGGAAAAGCCAAGGTAGTAAAGAGTGCCGAGACTGAGCGAGTGGCTGCGTGGTTTGCATCCCGTAGCTGTCAGTTTGCATTCGGGAGATAGTGGGTTCGAACTCAACTGTCGGCAGCCCTGAAGATGATTTTTTGTGGTTTCCCATTTTCACACAAGGCAAATCCTGCGGCCGTACCTTTATTAATGCCATGGTCGCTTCCTTCCCACTCCTAGTCCTTTCCTATTTCATCGTCGCCATAAGACATATCTGTGTCGACGTGAGGTAAAGCAACTTAAATAAAAGCTCTGCAGAGAGGTTCAGGCATTATGTTGCACTCCTCAATTTTCCAAGAATTACGAGACGGTTGCGTGACTTGAAAATCAAGTTTAAAGATCTGAAAATCACATTATCCGAATAATGTTTCTTTGCTTAACTTACGCAATAGGAGTAACATCGTATAAATAGTGTGCTTGTGCTCACCTGTGCCATTGTGGTGTTCTTACTAGTTCAAGTAGATTTAGTTAACTGAGGAGTTAAACTGTTAGAACTCACTTTTATCCTTTATGAAACTTTCATAATATGTATCTTCGGATTGCTCGTCTATGGCGAGAGACTCCTCTTTCAACAAGCACTGCGTTGTTGTTATTATTACTTATTTATTATTATTATTCATTTTAAATGATTAATTATAACTACCCAAGGCTCCAATTCAAGGTAACGTGATTTATATTTTGGATGTTTGTATCTTGCTAAAACAATAGATATTTAAAGACAGTCACTTCAACATCAAATGCCTGAGTATGTTGACAGTCGTGGATGAACTGGTTAACGCAGCAGTCCGGAGTTCTTGGATTTTGAGTTCTAGTCCCAATGGCCGTTTCGTCTTTAGCCTTTTCGCGTTAGAATATGAGAAACAACTAAATAGGCCATTTTCAAAAGGGGTCAAGTCAAATTTTACATGAGAAGCAATAAAGCGTATTAATTCATTTTATGTCCGTAAAAGTGATAACAATAAAGTGTTGCTATAAATGGAATTAAGCGTGATTTAGCAATGTCTTCAAAATCAAATTCAGTTGTACAAGTTGTTAGAAAAACGTGCGTGTGGGGAAATGATCCGTTTCCAAAATAAACTGACCTCTCACTTCCTTGATCATTTAATTCATCGTTTACTCTGCACGTCTTATTTTCTGTTCTTAAGTAGTTTCGGTCTTTCATTCCTTCCACTCACACACTGGATACTGACAGAACGATGTTCTAGTGCTCCCTACGTCATTTCTTCCTCATGAAGCCCGTTCTCTATCTCTTCTACAAGGTGAAACTGCTAGGATAGTCTTCAGGATTCTTTGTAGTGCTTACCATATTCCTGAAACCTCTTTTTACATAAATTCAGTGGCTATGATATCTAGGTGGAGGATGTTTTCACAACTCCTTTCACATAAGGTGACCGGGCGAGTTGGCCGTGCGGTTAGAGGCGCGTGGCTGTGAGCTTGCATCCGGGAGATAGTGAGTTCGAATCGCACTGTCTGCAGCCCTGAAGATGGTTTTCCGTGGTTTCTCCATTTTCACCACCATGCAAATGCTGGGGATGTACCTTAATTAAGACCACGGCCGCTTCCTTCCAACTCCTAGGCTTTTCCTATCCCACCGTCGCCATAAGACCTATCTGTGCCGGTGTGACGTAAAGCCACTAACAAAAACAGAAATTCACATAAGGTGAAGACGAACGAGTTGACTTCACAGTTCAGGATCCTGTAGCGGTGTAGAAGATGGTGGGTTCAAGCCCAAATATCGGCAGCCGTCCATATGGTCTTCCGTAGTTTTTTTTATTTTCACAGCAGGCGTGTGCCGGGCCATGGCCACTTACTTTCCAGCCCTATCCTATCCCTATCCTATTTTTGCCAAAAAAATCCTTTGGTTTGGTGTCAAGTTTAAGTGATTTCTATTTAAGAAAAAGACTACTTTACTTCGGAGTGCAAATAAGGAGTGCCTCTAAATTACTTCTTGAAATTCCAAAGCACCTCCTATCCCAACCCTAGGCGCAAGTAATCACATATAGCATACAGCTATACCTGTACACGGGGATGACGAACAAAGATATCCTACGTTTCTAAATTAATCAGTATTCACGATGTGCCACTGAACGCTCCCAGAGTACAGAAGGAAGAGCCAGTAACCTTATTAAAACGCTGACCCAGCAACTGCCTGGTGTGAAAACGGGAAGTCGTAGTAAACTACGAGTATATGGTACAGTCTAAAACAAAACGCTTAACTCTGTATATTTATTCGTTCATCCAGTCATAATTTGCATGTATCGTATGGATTGTTTTGCGAAGCAGAAAGTGGAAACTTGGTATGACAATTTGAGACAATATGAAGGAAGTTGAAAACCATGACGTAAAGAACCCAAATTAGACATTATACAAGTTAAAAAAGGATCATTGAAGCTGTTGTTGTCGATAGACTGGTTTTATGCATTTGTCAATATCACCCCAATTCTGTACTGATTCTTCATTATTATATAACTACTACAATCTCCATCTACTGTATTCTTCTTCTTCTTCTTCTTCTTCTTCTATTTCTTCTACCATGTTTCCCACACCTGGTGAAATGTCGCCAATGTGCACTTGTTTCTGTTTTACGGTGGGATGTCCTTCTTGACACCACTGTTAGGCTACTGTTACTGTGGTAGCTGGTGATGCAGTGTATTGTGTGTAAATGAAGATGCATGTACTGTGATGAACAGGAACACCCAATCCTCGAACCAGAGGAATTAACCAGGCACAACTACAGTAAACTATCAGACTCGGACAGGAACCGAACCCGAGAACCTAGGTACCGAAGGCCGTGACAGCGACCATTCAGCCAAGGAGCTGGACCATCCTCTATGTACTGTAATCTGTTTATTCAAGCCTTGGTGTCTCTCTACCAGTTTTATCTCTTACACTTACCTAAAAACCAAATGAAAATGTCAGAGGTGTCTCAGTCTATATCTTCTTCGGGTTACATTTTTCTAAATCGATCTTCTACCACACGCGCTCGCCTGATTCTATTTAAGGAGAGCGCGCCCGGGAGGGAGCAGTCAGTCTGGTTTGAGAGAGGCAACCGGCAGTCACAACAACGATGTGTCGACCTACTCATAGATACCGGCGGGCAGTAGTAGCCAGGTTGTCGGAGGCCAGGCTACACCAGGGAAAGGACGGTCCTACACGCCTCGCAGAAACAGTCTCCGGCTGCCCGCAAGCATCTTTGTCTACAACCCTGCAACAATTTTGGGCTTCCTTCAACCCCGAGGATCCAGACTACCCGGCACAGCACGAGCTTCACATCTCAACACACCCGATAGTGGCCGACAACTGGGATATACCCCGGGACTCGGCACCATGGGATATTGCCGACTACGGAGACTGTGGGTCCTCACCCCCTGAGGACGACAGAGTCAGCGATTCCTACCCCGACTCTCACTACGCTGATGACGATTGGTCCGATATTCAAGACGACGGCAGTTTCCACCGGCCCATTCAGCAGCCTCTCCTGCCGCCTGACCCGGAACTACCAGTGGTACCAACACTTCCAGAATTCCAGCCGACTACTCACCGCCCTCAGCGATATGAATCAGTGGCTGTACCACCCATGGCTCCCGTACCTTACAACGACACCGACGTGGGCCGTTTCGCCTACCAGCTTGCAACGGAAGGCGCTAGCTTACCCAAGCCTACTGGGGCGCCACCTGTGTTCATTCCCACCAGACCTTCTTCGCTTATGGATCAAACAATTAAGGACCTTCTCCAGCATCAGATTCTACGACCATGGGACATCACTCATGCGCATCCCATGTTCCTTGTCAGTAAAGCCAACGGGGCCGCGAGAATCATACACGACATTAGCCGCTGGACTGACTTCTATACCATTCCCCGTTTCTCTCTGATGTCTCCGGCCGACGCCATCGCCCGCATCCCACCATTCTCGGTGATGATCAAAATAGACCTGAAGTCAGGTTTATTCCAGATTCCGCTCAGAACAAGTCATCAACGCTTCTACGGAGTCTACTACCGGGGCCGGAAGTATGCCTTTACTCGTCTACCAATGGCTCCCTCTATTATGCAACGATGGGCAACGGCAGTCACCGAAGTGCTTCAAGACCAGTTTCATGTTTCCAGTGTGTGTTACCTCGATGACTGGTTGCTGTATGGTGAACAGATACCGGTGTCGGACATTTTGTGCTACCTGGAGCTTGTGTTTAGTATTACAATCAACTACACTAAATCTGTATTGGTTCCTACTACCACCATAACTTTCCTGGGTGCCATCATAGATACGAATCACCAGACAGTTTCCCTCACTCGTGACGTGCAACGACGTGTTCTCCAATATGTATCTCTCCTGCCTCGCATTCAGAATACGGATATACCCCGGGTGGCCGGCTACATTTCCTGGGTGGTGTATATGCTCAGGCTTCCCATGTTCATAATACGCCATATTTTGTCACGCGAGACGTACTGGCCACGGCGAGTGTTAACCCCGATCACGCTTGCTACGTCACGCAGGATGCAGATCCGAGACCATCCAATACGTGTGTTTGTGGACGCCACCCCGCACAGCATAGCCTACCTAAGCCCAGACCTAAATACAGCATGGGCACAGGCCTTCCGCACTCCCACTCGCATTAATTGTGCTGAAATGGCTGCCGCATTATACGCGGCAGCTGCGGTGTTACGTGAAGTGCAAGAAAGAAACTTGTGTTGTACGGACATATGTGTTTATACAGATTCTATGGTAACTTTGTACACCCTGACCACAGGAAGGGGTCCGATGTTGTACATGTATACGGCACTATTGCCAATCTTTGTATATATTATTAATAAAGCTGCACGGAGAGGCATCCGCCTCTCGTGGCTGCGGGTTGGCTCTCAAGATAATCCGGCTGATGCTCCCTCCCGAGCAGTGCTGACTTCCCTACACGCGCTCGCCTGATTCTATTTAAGGAGAGCGCGCCCGGGAGGGAGCAGTCAGTCTGGTTTGAGAGAGGCAACCGGCAGTCACAACAGATTTACAGGCGACTAAAAGGCCTCTTAACTTGGGAGTGGGTTGGCAACCACGGACCCCTTAGCTGCGTCCCAGCATTGCTTCCACTTACTTGTGCCAGTCTCCTCACTTTAATCTATCCTATCCGACGCCCCTTGGTCAACCTTTGTTCTTTTCCAACCCCAACGATATTAGGTTTGCGAATCTTAGGGAGTATTAAATTTTCACGCACTTCGTGGCCCTTGTCTTTCTTTGGCTGATGCCTTCAATTTTTGAAGTGTCGGACCCCAACATTTTTTTCCTTCTGATTAGTGTTAATAGAGGATGGTTGCCCAGTTGTACTTCCTATTAAGACAATAATCATCACCACCACTACCACTACATATGATCCAATATACCCATCTAACCTTCTAAATTCTTATGTAACACCCCAAAAGCGTCTATTCGCATTCTGTCTGCGTCAGTTATTATCCATGTCTCACTTCCATGCAGTCCCAAGCTACAATGAATAGTCTTCTGAAACTTATTTCTATTATACAGTACTTATCCGTATTTGAGGTGAAAAAAGTCCTTAAGGAAGGTAGTCCTTGCAAAGTCTGGTCTACATGTTATGTCCTCCTTAGTTCTCCCATCACTGCTCATTCTACTATCCAAGTAAAATTTTGTTGTTGGTGGTTTAACGTCGCACTAACACATCAAAGATTTTCAGGGAGGCAACCCCAGTATGTGCCTGGTGTGAAAATGGGAAACTACGGAAATCAGGCCTACCGACGGTGGGATACGAACCCACTATCCCCTGAATGCAAGCTCACAGCTACGCGACCCTAACCGGACGGTAAACTCGCTCGGTTATCAAAGTAACAGTATTCTTCTACTTCCTTTAACACTTCATTTTCTAATCTGATATTTGTTACACCACTCAACTTCATAAAACTGTATTCCATTAATTTTGTTTTAGATTTGTTTATTTTCATCTTTTACTCATTCTCCTTACCGTTCAACATTGTGCCTTTCAGTGTCAATATTAAGAAATCAGTCTGTACCTTTATATACAAAGGTTTACGTGGCGTTCCATATTTAAAAGGAACGACTGAGAAAATAATTAGAACACTAAAGAGAACACGAAGACGCCCACGGTAACAACATATGAAAGGAGGTACCCACATCAAATTAAATGAAACTTTGTAATAGATAACTGGAAGAGATGAATCAAATGAAACCAACTAACCCCACGGCACTGCGGCCCTTGCAGGGCCTTGGCCTACCAAGCGACCGCTGCTCAGCCGGAAGGCCTGCAGATTACGAGGTGTCGTGTGGTCAGCACGACGATTCCTCTCAGGCGTTATCCTTGGCTTCCTAGAGCGGGGAATCAAACGAATGCAATGACAATATTCAAGTGTAAAGGTAAATATTAATGCTGGCACAGAATAATACTGAGCTATACATACTGAAATGTTGCGACTTTCAAATTCGTTAATAACACTATTTCAGCAGATTTCTTGTAATTTATATGATTATTAGCCTGTAATTGATTGTAATTGCAACCGTTGTGCCATGTAGCGGAGGAAGTGGGAGCGGAATGAGCAGTAATAGTCAGTCACTCTTATGCTATTTTTGTTAAGTTTTAGTAGACTGGGACGTTGCAGGCCATCACATATTTTCTTCCGATTTTCAAACCCTCCCCGCCCACTCTCCAGCTTTTGTAATTCCTTTTCTTCACATTCTTCGAACGATTGTTCCTTCACTTTTCTCCTGTCATGCCGGTGGTCATCTTCACTACCTTCTTAATGAATAGGGGGTAATGACCACATGATTTTTCAAACCAAAACCAGGACAAAATCACGACAAGTCATGTTCCAGAACGGGGTTGGGGGTTGGGAGGGGGGGAGTCAACATCTGAAAAAGTAACATAAGGAGAGAAAGAGATTGAAATAGGAAATTTCTATAAGTACCTTGGAATCACTTTACAGACACCTTATTCTACGCTAAAATAACTTCGGTCCTGGCAAACGGCATAGAACTGATCCGGGGTAGACTATCTCTGACTAACCTAGAGAATTTAAAAGCCCGCTGCTTAAAACGAACACTGGGAGTAGCCAGATGCCCAATCCCGCCTTGTGAACGAACTAGTGAGGGAACCATTCTACTCTGAGTTACCGTCTACCGTATAGGGGACTAAGGCTGAAAACGAGAAAGGAATACTACGGATCAATTGATAGACAGAAGACGGACACATGAAAATCAACCCCTGCAGTCTGTTCTAAGGAGACTTGCAATTCATGGATATCATTATAAGATATATCACAATGAAAAATATGATTTACCAAATTCCTAGTGGGTGTGTTTGTTGTGATAAACATAATGTAACTCTGTGTAGTGAAAGGAAAAATCTATAGTTGCCTACATCAAACTTAAACGGTTGTGTTGCATTAGGGAGATAGTGAGTTCGAACCCCAGTGTCAGTAGCCCTGAAGATGGTTTTCCGTGGTTTCCCATTTTCAGGCTAGGCAAATGCTGGGGCTGTACCTTAATGAAGGCCACGGCCGCTTCCTTCCCACTCCTAGCCCTTTTCTGTCCCATCGTCGCCATAAAACCTATCTGTGTTGGTGGTATGTAAAGCCAATTGTAAAAAAAACCTGTTGTGCTGTATTTGCATATCTGTGCGCATTTCAAAATATATCACAATCATGACAACAATTACCACTACCATTTAGTTCGTTACCATGACGATTGAGCGATATTCCAACGTCAGCAATGCTCGTCGTTGATGGACTTGGTCATACAAATACAAACTCGCGAATATCTACATTATTCTAGTTCGTACGGTAAAATGTATCAGATATATTGCCTGGTAATTAGAATGTCTAAAATTGTTGTTAGTGGCACATTGTAGATACTGTAACCGTACAACAGGGTTACAGATTCCATTCAGTATTTATAATAATAATAATAATAATTATTATTATTATTATTATTATTATCATTATTAACCCGATTCATTAGATTTTATATTCTGTTTCTCATCATTTAGACTGTAATAATTAGGCATCACGCATATTATTGTATTTAATCATAGGTTAAGTGAAATTTGTTTGTAATTATTCTGTATTGCTGTAAGTGAGATTTGTTGGTTTCATATAGTCATGCTATGGCTTGTAACTCTGGCTAGATGAGCTGGCATAGTATTTTGCAATCGAGGCTATGTTTAACTGAGAATGTTGTGTGCAAGTAGAATTCCCGGTGACGCATGAAACTTAGTCATCTGCAATCCGCTTGGGCACGCTTAGACAACACTTGACTGATGACATCAGTGCGTGGGCACGTGATTGCGACCAAGTGTCAGTATTCGCCAGCTACTGTATGTTGAAGGGGAAGGGATGAACAGAGAGTAGGGAGATGAGTCGTCATCGCGAGGTTATAAAAGTCGATGCAACGGTGGTGTGAGGCATTCAGATCATATGTATCAGTCAGATGTATCAAATGGAAGAAGTGGTCTTAGAGTGATGGTCAGAGCTAAGAGTAGTGTTTGAAGAAGTAATAATCGAGGAGGTCTACAAGTGGTGGTTGTATCCGAGCAGAGACGGGTACTATGCTGATAAAGAAACATCATCTTCTTGTGAGGATGTACTTCACAAGATGTTTCAATAATATTGTCAATTACTTATAATATATTTAGTGGACGTAATTACATTGGAGCTCCCTACACGCGTACATGGTATGTAGGCCAACTCCTTGTTATATAAGAAGATAACAGCAGACGGCTCCCGACTTCAGCTCATAGGTTTTCCCAAGAATTTCAAGTTCAACAGCGGTGTAAGCAGACATCAGGTAATTAAAGCATCAGACATGTTATGCATTCATAACATGAAGAAGAATGTAATCAGCGGCGATATCACATCTCACTTCAAGTTCATGCCAATAGCTTTTTTTTGTTTAGATTAAATTTTCCTTTTATTAGTACCGCAAATCTCACTATATATATTTATTTTGTTAAATTAAAAGACGTCAATGCTTGTTCATTGTGACGTAAATTATAGTCATAAACTCAGTTTTATTTTAATTATAATAAGTGATTCCAGTTCCATGTACAATCCTCAATTGTGGAAATGCAACAGTAATTTAATATTGTCCTGATCCATATCCCTGTATATTGCCAAATATGTGAGTTTATCACCTCACGCCTTGAGATAATTGATATAAGAGGTATGCTCTACCAAATTTTGTTGTTTTTATTTAAAAAGCAACTGGCGCTCAAACAAATGTTATGTATATGGTGTGAAGGAGATGAAGGTATAAGAGTAGTGGTTGGAGTAGCCACAATACAACTAATATTTCCGAAGATAGTTGGATGTTTGTAAGAGATATAACAATCGTAAATATCTACGTTATTACTCCTTACACAATAAAAACGCGTGAAACATAAATGACCAGATTTTATATTATATACAATTTCGTTATGAACAGCTTTTCGATGCAATGTAGAAATTCGACATTGCCTGCTTTGGCCCCGTTAATATTGATACGATTGTTTACTAGTCAAATAGTACATCGGCGCTTAAGAAACAATACCGCGTATTGGACAATGTTATTCCTATTCATGATATTCTGTAAGACTGGTCACGCCTCCCAGCCACAGGATATGCAGTCGATCAGAATAATTTTCATTGTGTTCATTTTCCTACTGTAGGATTGAGCAAATACGTCATGAAAACACACATTTCTAGAGTACAATACGGTAAGGTTCATTTTCCTTTACACAAAAGCCTAGGAAATGACCAGAACGAAAATTGTTCTGATGGACTGCTTGGAGGCGTCACTGGTCTTAAGGGGAATGATTGATAGAAAGAGCATTGTCAGATGCGTGGTATTGTTTCTTAAGGGACGATATAGCCTAGCACTCACCCTCGTGTTCCTCAGGCGATGCAGCTTATTTAGGGCACAACTACAGTGGAGAGGAGCCGCGTGTGCATTTTTAACAACATACCAGCCTTCATGCCAATCTAGCGATGCCGTGATTCGAACCCACGCTTCCAGGAACGACAGCTAATACAGTGGAACCTCGATGTCTCGAATCATCTCGGGAGCTAGAATTTGTTTCGAGTTATCGAAATTTCGAGATATAGAGAATACCGTTTCTGAGCAAGTATATCACATATCTACGGGCTTACAATTAATACATTATTTTTAACAGTATTTAAAATATACAAACAAACTCTAATTTACGGCATCACTTTTATTATAACCCTTATTATAGTAACGTTTTAGAAGACAGGACAGAGTAGATACAGTAGTGAAACAAGAAACATACCTCGGTTAACACCTTTGGCAAAAAAGTCTTTAGTCTCTTCTGTACGTTACTGTTAACCTTTGAAACTTTTCATCAATACCACGCAGCTGAGAGTCGAAAATGGAGCTTGTAATCCGTGTTTTCGGGGGGTTGCTCTCGTACGTGACCGGTAATTAATTCACACTCGAGAAACAGAGGCTTCGCCGATTTTCCGATAACCAGAAGTTTTAATTTTTCGGTTTCCGACATATTAGGTCCTTACCTGTTAACTGTTCCTCACAAACCACAAATGCCGTACTGAACAGTTAATGTCGCATAAAATTCGAGTTACAGAGTATGTTTTTCTTCAAGGGAGGAAATGTTTGCTTCGATAAATAGAGAAATTCGTCTAACCGAATTTCGAGTAATAGAGAAATAAGTACACGTGAAGAATAGAACAAAAGGCCGGGAAATTTATGTTACTTCGAGATACTGAAATTTCGAGTAATGGAGGTTCGATATATCGAGGTTCGACTGTATCTCTAACCGTTACACTACGCAGATGGACAGGATAAAAGGTTAAATTATATTATCTTTTAGAACATTAACTAGGAACAAAAAAATCACAAAGCAAATGAGCCTATATGAAGGAAATATAATGCGATTAATACAAGAAATGGTTAAGAGACAACCTAGAGTCAGTAAATGACCGAGTTAATACAATATAATTTCTTTAATAAACGCGGTGTCCATAAAAAGAAACGAGTTTATCCATGTAAACATGCCAAGAACTGGCACTGTATTTTAATCTTTAAATAAACAATTTGAGAATGTAGTACAGCTCTTTTTTGTTTTCTGAAACTTTAATTCTTGTTGTTTGCTCACTTTTTGACTGAGTCTTAATTAAGATTTCTTAGTGAGCCTAACAGTAATTTGTAAATCAGTTAGCGTAGAAAGTGAGCGTACATTTGCTATTTGAACGCTGTTTTATTGAAAGTATTAAGAAGCGATAGCAGATGGTGTACCTGAGGAAGTGTTTTATTTTTTGCTATTTGCTTTACGTCGCACCGACATAGATAGGTCTTATGGCGACGTGCGATGCTAAAGGCGTAGGAGTGGGAAGGAAGTTACCGTGGCCTTCATTAAGGTACAGCCCCAGCATTTGCCTGGTGTGAAAATAGGAAACCACATAAAACCATCTTCAGGGTTCGAACCCACTATCTCCCGGAAGCAAGCTCACAGCTGTGCGCCCCTCACCACACGGCCAACTTGCCCGGTCTGCGGAAGGTTCATGTTTTACAAATTAAGAAGACAAAGCATGAAGTAAATTACACTACACACATTGTTGATCATACGAGCACATTACCTATGTCCGACTCGTTGGGTGAATGGTCAGCGTACTGGCCTTCGATTCAGAGGGTCCCGGGTTCGATTTTCGGCCGGGTCGGGAAATTTAATCTTCACTGGTTACTTCCAGTGGCCTGGGGTCTGGCTGTTTGTACTGTCCACAACATCCCTGCAACTCACAAATCACACATAACGCTATCCTCCACCACAATAATACGCAGTTACCTACACATAGTAGATGCAGCCCACCCTCATCGGAGGGTCTGTCTTACAAGGGCTGCACCCGGCTAGAAATAGTCACACCAAATTATTATTATTATTATACTTCACCTATATTTAAAATTTAAAATGTAAGCTTCTTTTAACAATCATTTTACAATCAGAGATTTAATGAAGGAAATACAAGCCTAAATTAACTGCTTGAAGAAACTAGAATGTGTTTCGTTGTCCGTGCGTAGTTTGGCGTACAGCCATGCGAGTTGCACAATGGAGAGCCTTCAAGGTGACAAGAGACAAAACTTCGCGCATTTCGTACTAGATGCCACAATATATCAGTAAAGTATGGTCAATCACGATTGTCACATCTGACGGAAGATCTTGATTACAACACGAAGGCTCCCATTATAATATAAACAATCTAAATAGCAGAAGCATTTAGATGCCAGAATAACTTTAAAGGATCACATTAGCTAAATAAATGGCGTTTTAGTGCAAGTATCTAGAAGCAATAGCAGTCATTTAGATCCACCCATAAATACATTTGTTGTTTCAGAAACAGTACTTTTTAATTTTCTAGAAATTGTGATTGAAAGGAGAACACTTATTCTATTTTTACCGCTTTTCCCACACCTGTGGGGTCGCGGGTGCGAACTGTGTCCTCACATGTGGATTTGGCTCTGTTTTACGGCCGGATGCCCTTCCTGACGCCAACTCTATATGGAGGAATATAATCACTATTGCGTGTTTCTGTCATGGTTGGTAGTGAAGTGTGTTGTCTGAATATGAAGAGAAAAGTGTTAGGACAAACACAAACTCCCAGTCCCCGGGCCAGAAGAGTTAATCAGAGGTGATTAAAATCCCCAACCCAGCCGAGAATCGTACTCGGGGTCCTCTGAACCGAAGGTCTCAACGCTTGATTTAATATATTTGATAATCTTTGTTACAGAAAATATTTTAAACTTTTTATTTAATATAGGGTCTATAGTAACATATTGTCCATTAATCACAACATTTCAGTCTGCTTCTGTGATACAGTGGCTATTGTGATTAGCTGCCACCCTTTGAGGCGCGGGTTCGAATTCCGGCTATGCCACGACATTTGAAACGGGAGGTCGACTGAGTAGAGGGGGTTCGATTCCCACCTCAACAATCCTCGAAATGGTTTTCCACGATTTTACAGTAACTTGCAAACTCGCCATCAGAGTGTGCCTCAAGCTGATGTACATGCGCACTAGTTATTTCCCCCTGTTATGTCTCTAGCGGGATCTAATAGTCATTTGTTTACAGTAACTCACGAAGTCGCCGCGAGAGCGCCCTGTTATGTCTCTAGTAGGATCTGATAGTCATTTCATTACTGTAAATCTCGAAGTCGCTGCGAGAACGCACTGATGTGTCTCTAGCGGGATCTGATAGTCATTTGTTTACAGTAACTCACGAAAGTCGTCGTAAGAGCGCACTGTTATGTCCCTAGCGGGATATTGGTTTACAGTAACTCACGAAGACGCCGAGAGTGTGCGCTGATATGTCTCCCCTCCCCCTTCACACACAACTGAGCCAGGATCTAATTTGCAATTTTTGCGATGGAAGGCCAGTATCTCAACCGTCTGAACCATTCAGCCTGGCAGGGTAAGGGAGGTGGTGGTATACAATTTCTAATTACTAGACTGTGAGCCAAAAAGCCTCGATTAAGTTCCAATCCTCTCCGCAGTGCTCATATGGAGTGAGGGCATATAATGCTGTTGATGGTGATTTGTCCGTCGGATGGAGACGTAAAGCCTTGAACAGACCTCTCAATGCTATTCGATAGGAGAAGGCTATATGCCACTACCGGGTTTTACTCTCCCCCTTCCTACTATCATATATCATGCAATTCATTTCACCTTATTATCTCTCCTGATGAGGTTGACGTCAGGAAGGGTATCCGGCTATAAAAGTCCGTCTTGACAGATTCATCTCACTACAAACCCAACACCGTAGAGAAGCGGGACAAGGAATGGATACACGTTAGGTTATAATGTCATGCACCCTTAGCCAGCAGTCCTCATTTCAAATCACCCACACTGTGACATCGCAGCTCTGTCTGGAGAAGGTCTGCGAGTTCGGTTATGTAAATATAAGCATGCATTTTAAATAGCCCGCGCTTATTACGTCACAGCTCTGTCACTTCTCCAAGGGAAGACAGCAAAGAGCCTGTGTGATGTTAGGTTACCGTGCCCAAGGTTAGGTTAACACATGTGTTAACCACACCTACAAGTCACTTCACCAGTTCGACTCCTCCAAGGGGAGCCCGTAAATAGCCTGTCTGAGGTTAGGTTAGCGTTCCTCGTAGCGAGGTTAGGTTAACATGTCATCATGACGTCATAACCTGAACTACCAGTCACCGATTGGACTCATCGAAGGGGAGCCGATAAAGAGCCTGTGTGAGGTTATGTTAGCGTTCGTGCGCAAGGTTATGTTTACACGTCATAATGACGTCTTAACCTCATCTGCAGGTCAGCAATCCGATTTATGGTTCCTTCAAGGACTCCCGATCGATTCGGCTCCTCCAAAGGGGTCCGTAGCCATTCGGACTCGGCTGCTCCATGGGGGCCCATCCGATTCGTTTCCTCCCAAGTGGCCCTTGAGGTTAGGATTGCTCTCGTACGTATGGGTATAACGTCATAACCTCACTTAGGGGTAAAAAGCACCCCAGACCATTCCCTGACTAGTTACGCCCCTCCAATGGAATCTGTGAGGTTAGGCGTGCTCTCGTACGCTAAGTTATGACGTTATTACGCGTCTTAACCTCACCGAGAGGATATTGAACCGGGGTAAGGTCCTACATAGCTTTACTTCTAGGTCAATGACCTAGAATCTACGTAGCTTTACTACTAAAAAAAGCGTGGGAAAATGCTGACTCAGCACCCATTGCTTTAGAACATACTTTGCTCTTCTACCTGCCGGGATGGTACCTAACTTAAGGCCATGGCCGCTTCCTTCCTTTTGCCTTGTCTATACCTTGCAATCTTACCATTCCCCCATAAGGTTCTGTTCAGCATAGCAGGTCATAAAAGCCCACCTTGACAGATTCATCTCACCACAAACCCAACACCGTAGAGAAGCCACCTAGGCGAGGTACCGGCCCTCCTTCCCAGTTTTATCCCCAATCCAAAGTCTCACGCTCCAGGACACTGCCCTTGAGGCGGTAGAGATGGGATACCACGCTGAGTCCGAGGGAAAACTCAAACCCTGGGCGGTAAAGGGATTAAGGAAAAAACAAATCACGACTTTTTATACAGGTTACATTGCTTGCAAACAAAAATGTTAACTTACCAAGTTCCCGTTTCATCGTAAAGTTCAACAAAGGTCAGTAATTAGTTAAAGAATGGGAGCATGAAATAATAAACTCTTTATTTCTCTGAATGGAACTTTTTAGTATCACCGTGACGATTCCTCAGCTGAAGTCGCTGGCCAAGCCAATTGTTCATCATAAAAGTCATGGTATTCTGATAAAATATATGGATCCAATTTCTTTATATCAGATAACTTATTTTCATGTATTGCAACATACCCCTGTGAATAGGCGAGAATATTTGCCAACACCGGAATCTTACTTGTAGAAATTAACAATTTAAAGTTATTAACAATCAGTCCATCGATATTATTCTTTCCAATAACACGATTCTATTCATTATAATTGTACAAAGGACATGAACAGCCACAACACTTATCTGTTTGAAGCAGAAATAGCACCTCTCCAGGAGAAGTGTTGTTCCTGCACAGAACTGAAAAACTGAATCGAGTCTGCAAGCCAGAAGTATATGGTTGAAGCGTTCTTTCTGAAAAACATGTAGCTTTTACATTTGTAACCACAAAAGTGGAAAAGCGCTGTTTCTGTAAAACAAAAATGATTCATTTAGCATCTACAGTTAACACTTTTGGGTGCAACGAATTATGACAAATCTACGTTGTAGAAATAAAAGAGTAATTCGAACTATACAATTAGTGGCACTCTTGAGATAATGTCCTATTGCACCACCCCACTTTCCTTATCACCACCACAACCATCAACATTACCACCAGCACCACCACCACTTCCAGTTTTTCGATATATAAACCCTAACACAAGATATTATAATTTTGACAAGATTCTAAGAGCAACATGGCAAGTAGAAGTTAAGAAATATAAAACAAGAAATGATGCAGGGATACATTTTGTTTGTAGTCAGCAACGCTTTTTAGGACTTGGTCTGCAAGCCCCTGTGAATGAACTACGCTCCTCCACAATCCTCTATTTGCAACCAGCACTTTGGTCCCATAACTTATACCATATGATCAGAAGTACATACTGTATCTGGATACCGAATGGATGCTGTCATCAAACAAACTTCCCAGTAGTGGAAGGCCAACTCCTTTTCCCTTATGAGACCTGTAATCTCACATACAGACTTTCCACTGGATGTCTGAACGTGTCTAGAGAAGTGCCAGTCCATTCTTCTTGAAGAGGTTTTACCAGAGCAGTTGGCGAGCTGTGGTGTTGACGTTCAAATTCACCCCAAACATATTTGAAGGGATTCTAGGCTCTTCTGTCCATTTACGTTACCTTACTCTTTACAAAACATTCTCGCACAGACCTTGCTTTATAGCAGGAAGCGTTGTCATGCTAATGCAGTCAATAGTCAGAGAATTTTACTTCTACAGTACCCAACTGTTCAAGATGTTTTTGTAGATCATGCAACGGCATTTCCAGTTTATTTTGCTAGTGGCTTTACGTCGCACCGACACATATAGGCCTTATGCCAACGATGGGATAGGAAAGGCCTGGGAGTTGGAAGGAGCGGCCGTGGCCTTAATTAAGGTACAGCCCCAGCATTTGCCTGGTATGTAAATGAGAAACCACAGAAAACATTCTTCAGGACTGCCGACAGTGGGATTCGAACCCACTATCTCCCGGATGCAAGCTCACAGCCGCTAGCCCCTAACCGCACGGCCAACTCGCCCGGTACCATTCACTGGTTTACGAACCACAAAAAAGATTCTTGACCTTCGTGCTAACTACAAAAGATGACACTGTAATCAGTGTTCATTCTTTGTCCATCACTATTTTTTAAACCTGAATAACACTCAGTCGCGGGCAGTGGTACTGTTCTAGTTGCTAATTCGAGATGGGACATTCAAAGCCAATGAAATCAGCGCCTAAATGCAACTGGCATGTTGATTGTGAGAAAAAGTCTTTCAGCATTCCCAAAATAGATCATGGAAAATGATTTATATCCTTTCTTTTATGCCTTTTCTGGTGAGATATAGTGTTTACAGTGTACTATGTCTTCTGGTATGGGCTATATCAAAATTGTTACTTTCATTGCCCTGTCTCAGTCTCATCCTTGACTTTGACAATATGAAAGTGACTCAGGTATGAGTGATGCTAGTAATATCATTCCTTATGCAGCCAGTCCCTGTTATGAATGGTGTAAAAATATCGCTCATAGGGTCGGTTGGTGCATGCATTTCAGTGGGCTTGGCAGACTGAGGTGAGGAAAGCAACGGGAAACTACCTCACTCCTCATTTCCCTAGTACGCCTCTTCATTGACGCCTAGGCTATTTATGACAGGTGTTTGCGGAGCTGCAGAGGATCAAACCAGCCTTCGGGCTGAATACCCAACATACAACATACACACCTTTCTTTTCTAAGCCATATATACATACAACCTGCAATGGTAAGACCGGATTAGCAGCTCGAACCGATATCATTGCATCATGATACGTTTTTTGAAAATTTGTGCACAATACATTTAGTAGACTATAAGTGTACTGAATATTTTTGAGTTTTTGGCTATATTGTTTGTGTGAGCAAATATTTTCGCAAACGAAAATTACAGTCAAAATACAGGTACAATTTGACTGACGAACATCTACTGATGCAGCTGAAAATAGTCTTAAATGAAATAAACCCCGATTTTAGTGAAATAATTGCAAATATATAATAAATGTAAAATCTGAAAATTTATTATTTATTTACTGTAGTATAAAGTACTAATCAACCGTCCGTTTGTGCCTCCATCTACTGGTTCGTTCCGAACTACGTAGTGTTTGCTATCTTTGTGAGTTGCTTATTAAGTCGTTCGGGGTTTGCCCATTCATGGGGTGCACATCCACATTTTGATTCAGTACTGCTGTGCGAAAGACCCAAGTTCAAAACATGAAAAACATTCCCATTCTGGAATGTCACCGCCTAGAAATCTCACTTTTAAC
The DNA here is from genome assembly GCF_040414725.1 of Anabrus simplex. Classification (NCBI taxonomy): domain Eukaryota; kingdom Metazoa; phylum Arthropoda; class Insecta; order Orthoptera; family Tettigoniidae; genus Anabrus; species Anabrus simplex. The sequence goes on from NC_090266.1 coordinate 906,443,830, forward strand.
ATTACACATGCTGGATGCTAATGCTCTCCAAGCAAATTCTTCCATCGGATTATCAGATGGTATTGCGTGTTCATGACTCCAAAACACACATTTCTAATTGTCCATTCTTCGTTGGTGTGATTCTTTACATCTACCACAACATAAATGTTTGGTTCATTGACAGCCACACGGTCTTGAAACCCATATTTTTTAAATCATGGTGCTGGCTGGACAATGTGTGTTCATACGGTATCTGACGATTTTCTCGAAATGACTTCTTCAACGATCGACGGCCTCTGTCTGTGATTAAACGCTGTTCATCTGATCGGGGTTTTGTTATGGTTGTGCTTTCACGTTCCATTTTACAATCACGCTTTCATCAGTAAGCTCGAGTAACATGAGAAGTGTTTATTAGTGATTCTTCTTCTTCTGCTTTTTCTACCGATTTTCCGACACATGTGGGGTCGCGGGTGCGAACTTTGTCACACTTGTGTATTTGGCCCTGTTTTACGGCCGGATGCCCTTCTTAATGCCAACCCTATATGGAGTGATGTAATCACTATTGCGTGTTTCTGTGGTGGTTGGTAGTGTAATGTGTTGTGTGAATATGAAGAGGAAAGTGTTGGGAAAAACACAAAAACCCAGTCCCTAGTCGAGAAGAATTAATCAGAGGCGATTAAGATCCCCGACTCAGCCGGGAATCGAACCCGGGACCCTCTGAACCAAAGACCTCAACGCTGACCATTCAGCCAATGAGTCGGACTGTTAGGTATATTACTGATGTGATGTACTAATGTAAAGACACAATAACTTAATCATTACGCTGGTCTTCCTATTAGTTAACTCACAACACACTACCACCTTTTATGACCAGCTCCACGGCTAAATGGTTAGTGTGCCGGGTTCCGGGTTCGATTACCAGCTGAGTTGGGGATTTTAACTTCCATTGGTCAAGTCTTCTGGCTTGGGGACTGGGTGTTAGAGTATTGTCTTCATCATTAGAATTCATCTTAGGTAGGGCCCCATCCTCGCAGACCCGCAGGTCTCCTATAAGGCGTCAACTCAGAAGACCTGCACCAGGCCTCTCCAGAGGCCAGACGCCATAAAAACTGTTACCACCTTTTGTACCGGTAAGTGTGGTCGTAGTGTTATCAGACTTCATTTTACCATTTCAGAGGAGTAAAATAGAGTGTGCAGAATGTCTTCGAATCGCATGAACTTCTTGGAGTTATATCCCACAGTTGCACGTTGCGCACCGGTAATGTTGGTTGCATGTCGCAGGGGTTTCAGGTGTAGTAAATATTAAATATTTTCAATTACGTCCGACTCGTTGGCTGAATGGTCAGCGTACTGGCCTTCGGTTCAGAGGGTCCCGGGTTCGATTCCCGGCGGGGTCGGGGATTTTAACCTTCATTGGTTAATTCCAATGGCCCGGGGGCTGGGTGTTTGTGCTGTCCCCAACATCCCTGCAACTCACACACCACACATAACACTATCCTCCACCACAATAACACGCAGATATCTACACATGGTAGATGCCGCCCACCCTCATCGGAGGGTCTGCCTTACAAGGGCTGCACTCGGCTAGAAATAGCCACACGAAATTATTATATACTTTCAATTACGAGTTTAGGCTCTCTTAGAACAGTAATTTGTCTTCGTCAAAATAAGTTGTGATGATCCTGAACGACTGATGAAGTTAAGTTAAATTTCTTTGAATTCAGTGAATATGGTGTATACTACGTTCGGTGCAAATAGTTATTTAGTATAAGGGTATTCCATGGAACCGGTCTAGAAAGTCAAGAATAAGGGCCGAGAGGATTCGTCATGCTGACCACACGACACCTCGTAACCTGCAGGCCTTCGGGCTGAGCAGCGGTCGCTTGGTAGGCCAAGGCCTTTCAAGGGCTGTAGTGCCATGGGGTTTGGTTTTGGTTTGGTATTCCATGGAATTTCTAATGTCACAACCCTGAGGGTTAATTTTTATTCTAATTCGTAATATCCAAAACATGAGATTCGGGCACTAGAAGATGATTCTTCCTGATAATGACATCATAGTTTCTTATCGCCCCTAAATCCTTGTATCCGGGATATTAAAACACCTCTTCCACGTGAACTGTGTTTCTCCTTCTCCGCCTTTCCCCTATAGCGTGGACAGGAGGAGGAGGAGGCTGATTTTTCGACCCGCTGTATTGGTGTTCTCCTCTTCCGGTGTTTGACTGTAAGAATTTGTGGTCTCATACGGCCGAAAATTCGAGTCTGCACTGTAAGATCTGAGTTGATGTAGTATTTTGGGTTTAGGGGAGAAGTTACTTCTGCTCCAGACAGTGCTGACACAGCGTGCATTCCAATTGCAGACATTTATCTTTAATACATTTTGAGGTCAACATTTTTTAGTATCGGACTTATAACTTAAGTGTGTGCGTGTTATTGAGTTATTGGTTGTAAGGGAGACACTCTCACCGTGCTCTTGTGTGTGTGTGTAAATACGTGAGTGAGTGCGCGGGTACCCATCCCAAATTGATCACGCCCGGTGTTGTGTAACTGAGTGCAGTCGGTACCCCTCTCACTGTACCAGTGGTGTTATTATTATTATTATTATTATTATTATTATTATTATTATTATTATTATTATCATTTTGCAAGTTGCTTTACGTCGCACAGACACAGATGGGTCTTATGGCGACGATGGGACAGAGAAGGGCTAGGAGTGGGAGGGAAGCGTCCGTGGCCTTACTTAAGCTACAGACCCAGCATTTGCTTGGTGTGAAAATGGACAACCATGGAAAACCATCTTCAGGGCTGCCGACAGTGGGGTTTGAATCCACTATCTCCCGAACACTGGATAGTGGCCGTACTTAAGCGACTGCAGCTATCGAGCTCGGTGGTGTTAATATTTGGGGGCGCTCTCGTCGTCCTCTAGTGTCGACGTGGGTGGGAATTCTCTCACAGCTCCCGTGTAGTGAAACAGTTACCCTTCCACCAAGATGGCTGCCAGTATTGCTTAACTGTTACATAGCCCTAAATGCGGATCATTGATGATTGATGAGTAAGTCTGGTGCGTCACAAGACATGGCGCGAAAGCAAACGACGTCGCGGAAAGCATGGAACCTTCCACATAACCATTTAGTATTAATCTCTTCAAAAGATTTACCCGATCCGCCTTGATGCCTTCAGGCAGTGATTTAGCATCGTGTCAACTTTCATTATCCATTTTAAACAGCAAAGTAGAACAAAATCAAACGGGAGAGGAACTTTCCAGGAGGATTAAACAGGAGATAAGCTCACCCGACAAACAGGCCATAGAAAAGAAAGTTACCAAGCAAGGTTAACAATTAAATTAAGGAAAGGCCGATGACGGGGAGATCGAAGGTGTCATAGATGATCCCCATGAAATAAGGTAAAAAGAATGGGGCACGAAAGCGCGAGGACACAAGGGTTTATCACATGCTGCGATGTGACTAGCAAAATGAGAAAAATTACAGCCGAAAATATTAGGCAATCTTCAGAAAAATCCTAGTTATAGAAAATAAAAATATCAAAGGGAAACGATGGTCCACACTCGTGCTTCCTTCATAAGAATATGGCCATAGATTGGCACCTACATTTGTGGAGAAACACCTCACAAGATTAATTACAAACGGAGAGTTACCAGGTCCCTACTGAAGAATTTATATGATGGTTTAGTAATGAATATCTCCTTCTGCCACCAGATAGAAAGTAGTTTTAGGAGACAATCAATCTACCTTACTATTGCCATCCAAGCGGCCAGCCATCCGGTTCAACAGGTCCTCACTCCAGCCGACGAGGATGAATAAGACATTGGGAGGCAATTTTAGTGCCCTAATATTTTCTGCGCACTGGTTGTTGATTGGCCACAGGGAGTGACAACAACAAACCAAACGAAAATGTAATGGTTTGCCAACCCCTAACAGGTATAATTTTCGTGAAAGTTTAGAGACAGGTCCTAGGTTGCATTCCAAGTTGTTAAAGCGAGGCCTATTGACGGACTTATAAAACTAAATCTACAGCAAATGTATCTTGGCAGAGTTCCAGCTTTCTTCACTAGATTGCCCTAAGGTGACTTGTTCAAGGGATTGCCTAACACCAGGCGGGGGGAAGGGTTTCTTCTCATGTTACATTTGTTGTTGTTATTATTACGGAATATTTAATTAGTATTTATTTTATTAACATTAGAGTAATATAGGAATCAACATTAATAAACACACCTCGGTTAGATAGATGTAACATTCGAAGCTAAATGTTAGTACACCAAATACACTTGCCTTGTACGCGATGGCAGTGTTAGCAATACTAGAAAGCAAGTTTTAATTAAAAGAACTGAAACAGAGGCAAGTAATTCTACTTAATATAATGGTAAAACAGTAGAGATCTTATACCAGCAGCTTTGCCCATATCTTATGTTGTTATTCGTGTTGCCTATTAGAACAAGGTGAATTGGGTTTGTGGGACAGCCTGTATATGGTGTAGTTTGTGAAATTTGAATAATGTATTAGTTCTATAAAATAAAATTGCATCAACATAGCATTCGCCTTCCTTGACGAGTGCACCAAGATAACCTCTACGGTAGACAAATCTTTCTGTTTTTGTAGCACACAGGCAGGTTTTCCACAATGGGATAAGAAAGGGCCAGAACTGGGAAGGTCGTATCCATGGCCTTAATTAAGGCACAGCTCCGACATTTGCCTGATGTAGAAAACGGACGGGGCCGATGACCTTCGATGTTAGGCCCCTTAAAACGACAAGCATCATCATCAGAAAACGGACAGGAAACCCGCAAAACCCATCTTCAGGGCAGCTGTTGATGCGGGTCGAACCCTCTATTGATACTCTGTGGCACGTAGAGCCCATTAAAGGCCTTAGTTTGTTAAGAAGACTGCTAGCCAGTCGCAGAAGATCTGCAGATATTGGAGTGCGCCGTGGTCAGCGTACCACATACTCAGTCACCTTGCTTGGCTTTCATATCCGGGCCTGTTGCCTCTCATGTCTATAGCACCTCAGTTGGTCTCCCCATACCAGAATTCGCCAGGGATTAAATACTTTGAGGAGGCCGGAACCGAAGCTGAGCCTTCCGGGGCAAGCAGATACGCCCTACTGTCCACCACGGGACTGGCACCCACTAAGATAGATAGATAGATAGATAGATAGATAGATAGATAGATAGATAGATAGATAGATAGATAGATAGATAGATAGATAGATAGATAGATATTTGTACCGAGTTCTCCGATCCCGAGCTCCCACATTTTCCAGCTTTCTACGGTCACACATTGAAATTTCAGGGATATTAAATTACTTTTATTCTCACAGCAGTCGTCGAAAACCTAAGCCAATAATAAATACGGCATCATTACGGATACACGTATGTCTACACATTTAATATCACTACTGGAGGTTTCCACAAATAAAGATCCATTGCTGATAACCCAGTTCTCTGATATAACGACAAGATCTACTGATGTCAAATATGCAATGTGTGTAGTGCCAATGGGAATCTGATCTCCCACTGACATACATCTTCAGTATTAAAGTCACTTATAAAATGAATGAAATCCTAGGATTATAATTTAGTAGGCCCACTAATTTAGAAAGATATTTTTTTCATTTTGCGATAACCTCTAACTGATATAGAGAGCTTCTACACTGCGTTGGCATTTCAGTAATTTTATTTTATTGATAACTGTGCACCAGTGTTTTTCCTAGATTCCCTTCCCCGTATGAGCTCGTTTCCACCGACGGATTTTGTTTATCAGTTCTGAATCTACAGTAAACATAGACACCTGTCATCTAGAAAGGCTACGAGTGTGAAGTAACCACATTCTTACTAAACAAGACTGGATATTTTTTAAATATGACTTGAACATATACTCCTACGTAACCTATCCTCCTCTATTTACCTAATATGACCCCATCACCAAAGACGGTTTCTGCGTACAGCTTCATCTATCAAGTTGATTCCTAACTTAGCCTTTTCGTCCTCATTCCTATTACCCTCCTGCATTGTTCCCATCTGTTTGCACCAGCAATAGTTCTCACTACTTTCACGTCCCTTACTGGGGCCGATGACCTAGATGTTAGGTCCCTTTAAACAACAAGCATAATCATCATGTCCCTTACTTCCAACTTACGAATAATCTCTCTCTCCCCCCCCCCCCCCTCCTAAGTCCACCCAGCTTTCACTCCCGTACAGCAACCGATGTAAAGACAGTTTCCCCGGCAGCTGACTTCTTTCTAACCAAATACAATTCAACACAATAACGATCTCAAAAAAATAACTTTGCTGCACCTTGATTCAATTTCGCATAATATAAATCCTGGGAGAATATACAGCACATCCTAAATACAGATATATATATAAAAAATTGATATATCTCAAAAATGCTATTCAGTGACATGTCCCGTTTATGATCTAGGCACTTCAATTATTGATTACCCTAAATTATCATGCGAACTAAATCGAACAGCGTTACCACAGTTGTCCATAAATGGAACTTGAGATGAACCAAATACATTTTTTGAATCAATTATACTACCTCATATTGATTATTGTGATATAGTTTACAACAATCTAGGAGTAGAATGGGAAAGGAAATTACAGTGTACTCAGAGTGCTTGTGTGGGATTTACCTGTGGGCTTCGTTACGCTGATCATGACACACTGCCGTACACGTGGCTTGGATGGCTTCGCTTGCAAGAGCGCCGCACATTTCATACTCTTTGTTTTCTGCATAATATTCTGAAAACATCTCAAGCAGTCTATCTCCGTGATCGAATCGAACTCCTCTCCACAGACTATAGCAAAAATACCACATCCTGCAGCACCATGTGCTTATCCCTTCCAGTACACAGAACGACAATGTACGTTAAATCATTCACCATTACCGCATAGCGACAATGGAATCTCTCGACAATGGATGGAAGAAACAAGTCTGGCAACTTAGTCTTTAAATATGTTTGAGTCGAAATATTAAGAAAAAATAAATTAACCACCTAGTTGTGACCTCAAAACAGCTCCTCCTATATCCTCTTAAACATTATTTCCCTATTCTTTTCACAGGTAATTTTCTTCCTTTTCCTACTATTCCGTTTCTTTACCCCTAAATTGAAAGCGATATTTCGGCATCTTCTTGAAAACTGTATCTCTTTTTGATACATTCTTTTAATTAGAATATCACTTAAATGTTTACATCGAATCGAATTTAACATTCATGTGTTTGTTATGTACGTACAATGTGTATGATACCGGGTGGTACAGCTGCCCCTATTTTTTCCCGAACATATGCAACCAGTTAGGAATTAAATGCATCTAGTTCTATCTTGCGCAACATCTTACAGCAATTTTATGTGAAGTTAGCCCGATATAGACTTCCCCGCACAATGCAAAAACGGTACAAGAGGCAGTAAGTGAGGCCCATCTTAAAAACACTGTACCATTTTATGTACAGCCGAGTCCAATACTCCAGTCATTTTTACGAAATGTTACTGCACTGTACAAACCATTGCCAATCCTTTGCCTGTCGGTAGAGAATTGAGCACTTCATTGGTTCAAGAGACCATTTTCTTTTGATAGAAAAGGGTGGTCACGGTATCATAGAAAACGTGATAGGTTAGGATCAAATACAGACATGTCAATTTACCGCCATTTGATATAGTCTCATCACATCGAAATTGATAGAAGCGTGTTTTTAATAGTACTTTATAACCTATGGTAAGCAAATGCTGTTCATCAGATGTGATAGCTTACGACATGTAATTACTACCGTTGCAGCGTCCCCGTGGCTCAGGCGGCAGCGCGCCGGCCTCTCACCGCCGGATACAGTGGTTCAAATCCCAGTCACTACATTTGAGATTTGTGCTGGACAAAGCGGAGGCGAGACAGGTTTTTTTTCCAGGTACTCCAGTTCTCCCTGTCATCTTTCATTCCAGCAACACTCTTCATTAACATTTCATTTCATCTGCCAGACATTTATCATTGCCCCAGGGGAATGAAATAGGATTCGGCAGCCGGCATATTTCCTATCCTCACCGCTAGATGGGGGCTTCATTCATTCCATTCCTGACCCGGTCGAATGACTGGAAACAGGCTGTGGATTTTAATTTCACAGCGTTCAATAAAATCGTAAAACTGGACCATATCAGTAACTTTACGAAGCGAGAAATTTCGCTTCCCTCTTTAATACAGAGTTGTAAGAGCTGGACATTCACGCAGGAAGTAGCTTCGCAGAATCGGGCATGTTAGATGTACCTGGAGAAGCTACATGGAGCAGTGAAGGTTCGAAAAGTTATTGACTCATGCCTTTTTACATTTTCATTTCGTACTCTTGTAAGCATCCTTGTCCGGCTCCATGGCTAAATGGTTAGCGTGCTGGCTTTTGGTCACAGGGGTCCCGGGTTCGATTCCCGGCAGAGTAGGGAATTTTAACCTTAATTGTTTAATTTCGCTGGCACGGGGGCTGGGTGTATGTGTCGTCTTCATCATCATTTCATCCTCATTACGTCGCGCAGGTCGCCTACGGGCGTTAAATCAAAAGACCTATATCTGGTGAGTCGAACTTGTCCTTGGACACTCCCGGCACTAAAATCCATACGCTATTTCATTAAGCATCCTTTACGAAGACTTGACTTTTTTGAAGTCTGAGATATTCTTCTAAGGAAGCTATAATAAACAGACATAATAATTATCCCCATGTAAACACCGACTACGGACAAATCCCCTGTGAATACCACCTGAAACATTATGCTGAACTGATTTAATCAAGTAATACGTACATGTCCGCCTCTGTGGTGTAGTGGTAAGTGTGATTAGTTGCCACCCCCGGAGGCCCGGGTTCGATTCCGGGCTCTGCCACGAAATTTGAAAAGTGGTACGAGGGCTGGAATGGGGTACACTCAGTCTCGGAAGGTTAACTCAGTAGAGGTGGGTTCGATTCCCACCTCAGCCATCCTGGAAGTGGTTTTCCGCAGCTTCCCACTTCTCCTCCAGGCAAATGCCGGGATGATACCTAACTTAAGGCCACTGCCGCTTCCTTCCCTCTTCCTTATCTATCCCTTCCAATCTTCCCTTCCCCCCACAAGGCCCCTGTTCAACCTAGCAGGTGAGGCCATATGGGCGAGGTACCGGTCATCCTCCCCAGTTGTATTCCCGACCCAATGTCTCACGCTCCAGGACACTGCCCTTGAATCGGTAGAGGTGGGATTCCTCGCTGAGTCCGAGGGAAAATCAAACCATGGGGGTTAAACTGATTAAGAAGAAGAATACGTACATACTCCACGCGTAGGGAATGATTACATCTATCTGGGAAGATAGCATACTGCATCCGTTAGCATACTGTGGTGTTTGTAGCAAGTGAACCTATCTGCACATTCTAGTTTAGATCTCGTAACATACAAGATTAGTTTCGAAGCTATAGCGTACAGAGAAACGAAACCTACTTTTCGTCGCTTGGGGTGTCTGCATGGTACCAAGAAATCATCCTAACATCAATTCTCGCTGCAGCTCAAATGTCAACATAAATGCGATTGATTGCTTTTAATAATTTACTCTTAATCCCATAATACCTCAGTACGGCTAATATGTTTTCCTTCGATACCCTGTCATATGTCTTATTTAGATCTACGAAAAATAAACATAACAGTATATTCGCATTTTTCAATTGCCTGGCGCATTACGAAAATCTGATCCAGACAGCCCCTCTGTGCTCTAAAATCACACTGGTATTCATCCAACTTAGTATCAAATATTGATCGCAACTTCCCTTCCGAAACGCTAGTGAACACCTTGCCAGATATACTGATCAGTGAAACACCTCGATAAGTGTTGCAACCCTTCCTGTTCCCTTGCTTATAGACAGGTGCAATTACTACTTTCCGGTTCACTAAAACTCCCTGCTTATCTTATTATTCTGTGGCGCCATTCCATCCCTGTATTCCCCCATTTCAGGTCTAATATCATCTATTACTACTGCTTTATGACAATATAGTTTATTTAACATTTTTCCACTTCCTCAAAGGTAATTTCACTAACATTGTTGTACTCCTCCCCATGAGTTTGGCTGTTCACGCCGCCAACAGAAATATTTCCGTTTATGTTGAGAAGGTTTCCAAAATATTCCTTCAACCTGTCCAGTGATCTGCTATGAGTTCAGATGATCGATCTGAAACACTATTTATTTCCTTTTTCCATCCCTTTCTAATATTCTTTATTACTCTCCAGAAAGGTTTCCCCGACGCTTGACAAAAGCTTTCCATGATATTACCGAAAACTTTCCATGACTTATTCTTGGATTCAGCAATTATTTGTTTCGCTCCCTTTCTTTCATCTACATATGACTCCCTGTCAGCATTAGTTCCTGTTTGGAGCCATTTCTGATACGCCTGCTCTTTACATTTTAAGCTACCTTCACTTAATCAATCCACCAAGATGTTTATGTTCGCTTCTTCCCCATATTATCAAACAGTTGCTCCTAGGCATTGCTTTTCCGTTTATACTCCAGAATCCCCGTATGCTTAACCGACTTGATATCTACTATTTATAATTGTTTACTAAACATATAAATGTACTTCTGTCTAATTTCCTCGTTCTGGAGATTCCTTATCGTTATTCGTCTGCAGACAGATTTCACTTTCTCTATCCTAGTCCTAGAGACACTTAGTTCACTACAGGTCAGACAGTGGTCTGTATAATCGAAAATTCCTCCGAATACCCACGCATTCCTAACGAATTACCTGAATTCAAAGTCGGTTTTAATATAGTCTATTATGGATCCGGTGCTCCTACCATTTCATGTGTAGCGGGGAATAACCCTATGCTTGAAAAATGTATTCGTAACTGCTAATCCCATACTAGCACAGAAGTCCAGTAAACACTTCCCATTCCTATTAGCTTCCATATCTTTTCCACATTTACCCATCACCTTTGCGTATCATCATCTTTGCATCTGCCTTCTTGCAATCGATCCATAGCATCCCGAGGGCTGAGTTTGTTGAGCCGCATGTCATCTCTCACCTTGTCCAACCAGTGTGTTTGAGGTCACTCTCGATCACTTTTTTCGTATCCTCCAGTTCTTGTTTCAACTCTCGCATTGAAATCGTCCATTAGCATTATACTATCCTTGATGTTGGCCCTGGCTCTGGTATCACTCCGTAATTTATAAAACGTGCCATCTTCATCCCCATTTCAACTCTCATATGGTGAATAGACCGAGAGAATTCTCGTCCAATTCCTTCAAATGCCAAAACACCCACACCATTCGCCCGTTTGTATGCCTAACACAAACACACACACATACAATAAAATAAGAAATTAAAGCAAAGTCATACTCGTACAGGCCACGAAGGGCCTTTGAGTGCGTGTCTTCCCGTTAGCGATGATTCCCGTTAGCGGCGGATCATAAGTGTTCATTATGTGTCCCATTAGCGGCGAAGTATGAATAGTCATAGTCCTGAGTTTCCCATTAGCGACGGTATGTTGATAAATCGTGACAGATCACTGGAAAACCCTTGTTCGAGAATGAAGTGCACATTTTTGAGATATAAATGTCACCCCTGGTTTGATAACGCGTCATTTTGTACCTAACTTCGTTTCATTCCGGTTCATTATGGAGTTTGTTTGAACTAAGAGCTTTATGTGTAAGAGGGATATAGCTGTAGGAGGCTAAGGAAAAACCAAGACGGGGTAGTGATGTGTTTGTGTGTCGACGATAAAAGAGGAAGCAAAAGTAGTGGCAACCTTGATACTAAAAACAATGAAATAGTGAGGGTGACTGTGTATATCTATCTACACAAGTTTCAAGGGAACTGTAGGCCTATTAGACGGTAACGCTGTTTCTCTGTCGGGGATTTTGATATACGTTGAAGGAGATATTCGGAGAAGGTGAGGGGTTTGGCGGCTGTGGCCTATACTAGGACATTTTCCGGCATTCGACTTAGTTCAGGGAAGTGGAAAACCACGGAAAACCATTCTCAGGACAGCCAAAGTTGGGGAAGAGCCCCTCTCCGTCTACCAATTGTGGAGGTGTAGAGCCACGGTAGAGTCGTGGTCACCGGTCCTCTGCTCGCTTGGTTGGTCGGAGTGCAGAGCTGTCGGACCACGGGCCAGCCGTGGCCACCAGAGAGCTCTTCAATTTTAATCACGTAGTCTGTGTGGACCTCGAACCAGCGCACAGATCGTGGTAAAAAATCCTGACCTAGCTGGGAATTGAAACCTGAGCCTCAAGGTAACAGGCATGCACGCTACCTCTATACCATGTTCTCGGCTGATAGCCGGACAGAACAATAATATTCGCTGGCAGCAGAGGAAAGGAATGTTGAAAGGAAATACATAATGTTTCATAGATGGAACCTTCATGAGTTTCCAGTAAGCAGTTTCAGCAAATTTATACCACTCATGCCGACCTAGGCTGCCCACATGAAGAAAGCAACGTAGTTCCAGTTGTCTTTGTTCTGCTCCCGAACAAGGAGAGAGAAACTTACGCGAGACTCTTCAGAAGAGTAGTGCAAGACGTCCCTGGGTGGAATCCTAAGACAGTGAATGTTGCCTTCGAAACTGAGACTATTTAAGCTTTGATTGAATTCTTTCCGACGGAAAAGTCACAGGGCTGTTTTTCCACATGTCTCCATGTCTGTGGAGAACGGTCAGGACATAGATGTATCAATATATCAATATATCAATATAAAGATGATGAAGAATATTTATATTCACATTTTAAAATTTGAGGATAAAATAAGAGGCCATTCGTGCCACATTCGACCAATAGCATAAATGTTGGATGTGTACTGGTCTGACACTTGGTGTAGCCTAGCAGTTCTAGTCATTTCTTCGCTATGTGTTCAACAGATGAGTACGTTGACATGCTCCTCATCTGCGGCGAAGCAAGACAGAACGCACAGCGCCTGTACCAGCAAAGATTTCCACACAAACAACAACCAAACGCAAATACGTTTAGGAGGATGGAGCGACGTTTGCGTATAACTTCGGCAATTTCCCGAACATGTCCTGTTAGGGAGACACCAGTTACGTCCAAAGAAACTGATAAGATGGTTTTGGACACTTTACGGGAGAATCCTCACACGAATACCCGGGCAGTAGCCCAACAAGCCAACATCCGCCAGTCGTCTGTTTTAAGGATATTGCACCCTAGTTTTTTTCGTCCGTATCACCTGCAACCACATCAAGAACTCCACGGACGAGATTTCGAAACTCGTGTTGACTCCTGTGCGTGGATACTGACGCAAGTGGCAAATGATCCAGCGTTAGTATCTCACATTTTATTTTCGGGCGAGGCACGATTTCATAATAATGGCTTTGTGAATTACCATAATATGTACTCTGGAATGTTAAAAATCCCCACTGGGTAAGGCAGGCAGAATTTCAGGCACGATGGAGAGTAAATGGTTGGTGAGGTATACTGGGTGATCACCTAATTCGACCATATTTCTTTGAGGATCATTTGGGAGGAGCCCGGTATCTACAGTTTCTTCAAGACCAACTACCATTGCTGCTAGAGGATGTGCCCCTGGGTGAGCGTGTATCCAAGACCAACTATAATTACATCCGACAGTAACACAGAAAAAACGTGGTGGATATCGGTGGGCGAGGAGTAGGTTATGCGTGCTCATTCCTAGTTATCTAAAGGAAACGTCACAAGTCGAACGTCATGAAATGCAATTAACTAACTCAAAATATCAATAATTATGCACCAAAAGTAGCGTTATCGCACAATTCTGTTGTAAATCCAATTTAAATTTCAGTGGGAGAATTTCCTTATACACGTCAGGTTGAAACAGACACACCATATAATATTTTCACATATGCAACTCCGGGTGGCAAATAAGATAAACAGGTGTCTACAAATAACATTATTAACCTTACATTAACAACCATGCAACAACACAAGTACCCACAGTCCACTATGTAAGAAAAACATGCAAATAAATACATTTCTTGTACAAAATGTCAATAATAATAATAATAATAATTGTTACGGAGTTTTCCGTGGTAGTTAGAGGTGAAAGAAGGTGCGGAGTGGTGAATAGGTCTCAGGCTACGAAATTAAAGTGAATTTAAAATTTAACAAGGTTATATTTTCTTTTCAAAATCAAGAAATAACAAATATGGCAGGTACAGAGTAGCAAGGCAACAAAAGTACAATTACAGTATTTACAGGATTTGGGCTCCGAGCCCCGCGATCATAATCCTTGAGCAATCAGCTCAGTTTTACCCCAAACACAAGTGTCAACAGAGAGGGGAGAACCCCATTCATACCTAGGAGCACTTGCTCCAAAATACACAGTAAGGCCTCCTTGAGGCGCGCAGAAAACAAAATTTTCGGGAAGAGAGCAACTTGCTCTCAAAATTCAGGCCTGTCAAAGGCCACACCTAATTCTACTTTCAAGCTGTCCTCTCAGGACATATACACAGGGGTAAAATACCCAACCTACTGAGGTCTGTTAAATGACAAGAAGGTTAATTACATGACCTCTAAATCAACAATTTGAGAGGAGGCGATTTGCACTCCTAATGTATTTGTTTCAAAACCTAATTTGGCTCTAGGCCACTGATGCAAGGGCTAATCCCATACTAAAGAGGTGACTTTAGAAATTGACAAATTTACATAATGTTAAGGAAGAATAGGTTGAGAAAACAAGTTCACCTCAAAACAATATGAGTGGGAGCTCGAGAGGGTTAAGCACTCTCTATCCCAATATGTAGTTTAAAAGATAGAATAGATACAAGTTCCTTTACATTTAAGGAAGGTTACATAATGGAAAAACTTCGGACCCGCCCCGAGAGTTAAACTGATGAGCAAGCAAGAAAAGAAGTAATTAATCGGCTATTACCTGGTTGTTGACTGCCGCCGAAGAAATAGGCGCTTCCCGCCCCCAGCTATGTACTTTACACACGAAAAGATGGAACAGAAGTGGCCCGGGGACCCTAAAATCAGCAGTTTATATACTCTCGCGGAAAGTTCGAGGCGTTAGGGGAATGAGAACACCCTCCCACAAACTCTTTATTGGGTAGGATACAGCAACATATTCAAGTTGGGGGAAGATACATCCGATTGGTCAGAAATTAATAAAAGAAATTCGGAATTGGCTAAATACAAAACAAGGGGAAAGAGAGGGGTATACAGCCAACTTAAACAATAACAGAAAGAAATTTAACAAGAAACAAACTTTTGAAATAAAAATTTCTCCAAAAAAATAGTTCTTTCACGTCGCACTAGGGTGCACCATTGTAGTTTTTCAGTAGTGTCCTCTAGAAGAGAAAGTTCACAATTCTTACTACAAGCAAAACAGAAATACGTCGAAAATGACACAGTTCAAAAACTCCAAAATTTCCAGGTAGTGACATCTTCTGATAAAGTAGAAAATTAATACCGTAGATAAAGTTCAGACTTCCTCCAGCAGAGGAGTTTCAAGTGGCGCACATTTTTAAACTAGCGGCGTGGAGGTGTACCGCCCGGTACAGACCTCCCCCCCCAAAAGTTCCTCCAGGGGTGACACTGGCAATTTGTTTGGAAACAAGTTTCAAGTTTTGATGTTGATATGGAGATTAATTGCAGAAGTATTTATAGGATTTTCTTAATGTGGTTTGATTCAGTTTCAAAATAATTTGTTGTGACAGGCGAAGTAAAGTCTTTATGTTTGTAGAAGTTGAATTCAGAAGGAAAACTTTAGTTTTTAAAGTTGAGGAAAATTTTCTAAGTCCACCAAATATTGCAGTAGAATACCCAAGAAAAGGTAGTAAAGTTGATCTGGAATGTCCATATAGTTGATGTTGATTAAGTTGGATGGCCAGACCGGCCGTTGCAGCTTGCGTCCAAAGGCGGCCGCTCGGACCCCACAAGTACCCTGAGATACCGCTCGCCCGCACTATGAGGGGAGCAGTGGTGTTGAAGCACGCCGCGCCCGCGGTGAACATATACAGGCTGCGGGCAAGTAGCAGGTCGTGCGCCGCACATCAGCCTTGGCCGGGAGGAGGGCTCCGGCTCGCCGTGCACATGTCGTCCTCGCTGGGGCCGAGGGGGCCCTTCCTCTAACCCAGTCGCGGCACGGCGCCGCGCGGCTGCGGGGGCACTGAAACATTAAAACTAGGCGGCAGAATTTGTTGGACCATCATCTTTTTTTCCTAGGGCACAGGCTAGTGGAGAGGTTGAGGGGCCAGCGGCGTGCAAATATCCATGGCATTAATTAAGCCACTGTATAGAGTGGAGCAGGAGACGGGAGCGTGGTAATGGCCGTGGCAAGGACAGGATGGCAGTTTAACGGTTCGGGGCAGGTTTCACAAAAATGCTTACATATAAAACAAAATACTATAGAAGGGGCAGAAAGCCTTAAAAGTGAAACTCAAAAAAAATATAACCTTCATATTCCTTTCAAGATAATATGAGGCAAGTTAGCACAGAATTTATACAGGTTTCACCTGCGACAAGTGAACCCTAAATATCCTCTCGGTTGCTGGATTGCTTAATAACAACGTAACCGGCGTAAGGAAATCGAGAATGACGCACGGCCCATGGAATCTGGGGGCAAGCTTGCCCGCAGGAACAAAATTCTTGACCATTACTTGGTCACCTACCTTCAAAGGGGTGGGTCTCCGTCCACGATCATACCTTTCCCTAACCTTTTCATGAGACACTTTAAGATTGGCTTTAGCCTTCTTCCAAAGATCTTTAATGTTGTCCGGATCTATTGTCTCGGGTAGAATGTCACTCAGAGACCAGAGGTTAGAGAGCGGCGTGTTGGGAACAAACTTGAACATCAAAGAGGCTGGAGTAAATTTATGTGATTCATGAACCGCCGAATTCAAAGCAAAAGCTAACCAATGCAGGGACGTGTCCCACCTAGAATGATCTTCATGATGATAGGCAATAAGCGCGGACCTGAAATTACGGTTAACCCGTTCAGCCAGAGATGGTTGAGGGTAATAAGCAGAAGTAGTTACATGAGAGATGGACAAGTCAAAACAGAATTTACGAAAAAGATTTGATGTGAACGCCTTAGCATTATCAGACACAATATACTGGCACGGACCAAAAGAAGCAAAAATAGAATTTAGGCAAGTAATGGTGGACTGAGCGGTAGCCAGCTTAGTCGGAAATAACCAGGAAAATATTGTAAAACCATCTACGCATACAAAGATGAACTTGTTGGCATTTCCCTTTGACTGGGGGAAGGGTCCTACATAATCAATATACAGGCGTTCCATGGGGCGCGACGCTTCATGCGAAGACAAAAGGCCTACCTTGGTGGACATGGTTGGTTTACTAAGCAAACAAGATTTACAAGCTTTTACTAGTTCACGGATTTCACCGTCCATACCTTTCCAGATGAACCTTTCACGAATCTTTTCACGAGTTTTAAAGATTCCAAGATGCCCCCCTAATGGGGTCTCATGATAGTATTTGAAGATCATAGGCACAAGAACAGCTGGAACGACAACCTTCATCATCTTATCATGCCTCGATGGGCAACATAAAACACCATTCCTCAGAACATAAGGGACAACATGTTCCCCAGAAGAAAGGGTTTCCATTATCGGAGCCAGCGTCGGATCTTCACGTTGGTATTTCTCGATATCCCTAAAGAGCATGGGAGCATCTGTTAAGATGGCATTAACATCAGATAGTATGGACTCGGAAGGTGATGAACTGTCGACCGGCTCATGGGTCTCGACGTCGTTGGAAAACATACGGCTGAGTCCATCAGCAACAACATTTTCGGTACCTCTGATATGCCTGACATCGAATTGGAAGGCAGAAATACGGATGGCCCAACGGGCTATACGGCCAGTACGACGCGGCCTACCTAAGACCCAGCTTAAGGCTTGATTATCTGTCTCCAGGTCGAATTTGACATGTTCAAGATAGAGACGGAACATTTCTAAGGCAAATAAGACTGCCAAACCTTCGAGCTCATAGATAGAATACTTGGCTTCTTGAGCCGACAAGGTCCTAGATGCATAGGCGATGGGTCGCCTCCCTAGTTCAGTCTCTTGAAGAAGGACTGCAGCTACTGCTGACGACGACGCGTCGGTTTGGACAATGAATTTCTTTGAGAAATCAGGCATAGCAAGTACAGGGGCATTACAGAGAGGTAATTTAAGATCTTCAAAAGCGGCTTGTTGAGAAGGTCCCCACTCGAATTTGATGCCTTTCCTACGAAGAAGGTTTAAGGGCGCCGCTCTATTAGCGAAGTTAGGAATAAACTTCCTGAAGAAATTCACCATACCAATGAACCTGGCGATACCTTTAATGTCCTTGGGAGGTTTAAAATCACGGATGGCCTGTGTTCTAGAATGATCGACTGCTACACCATCAGGTGACACAATATGCCCTAGGAATGACATAGAGGGCTTAGCAAAGGCAACCTTGGACAACTTGACAGTTAACCCAGCCTTACGAAGGCGATCGAGAACTTCTCGCAGATGATCTAGATGTTCTTCAAAAGTCTCTGAAAATACGACGACATCATCCAAGTAGTGATATAAGTACTCAAATTTGATGTCGGAGAAGACCCTATCTAGTAGCCTAGTGAGTACAGCTGCTCCCGTGGGGAGCCCGAAAGACACGCGGTTGTATTCGTATAAGTTCCAGTCCATGGCAAACGCTGTAAGATGTTTAGACTCTTCGGCAAGGGGAATTTGATTATAGGCCTGATTCAAGTCCAAGATAGTAAAGAACTTGGCCTTACGAAACCATGAAAAACAAGAATGAAGGTCAGGAAGGGGCACGGATTGCAACACCACCTTCCGATTGAGAGCCCTATAATCAATGACAGGCCTGAAGCCCCCCTGGGGTTTCGGGACTAGAAAAATAGGCGACGAATACGCCGACTTAGAGGGCCTAATAATACCATCCTTCAACATCTGATCGATGATTTCTTTCAGAGCCTTCATTTTAGGTGGAGATAGCCTATAAGGTGGAAAACGGACAGGAATCGAATCCGTGACCTCAATTTTGTATTCAATAAGGTCAGTAACACCAAGAGTATCAGAGAACACCTCTGGAAACGACTGACACAACTTACGAATACTATCAGCCTGCTCCTCAGGTAGATGTCTAAGGTCTAACAACATCTCATCCTGGGTAGGCGAAATAGATGAACATGATACAGAATTACACTTTAACAAGGGAATTTTACAATTGGACGCAAATTTGAATGTGCACGAGCTGCTCTGGAGATCGAGCACAAGACCAGTGTAGGAAATGAAGTCAGCTCCCAATATAATGGGGCAAGACAAGTGCTTGGCCACAAACAATTTAATTTGCCATGTCAATTTAAAAATACGAATTTTGACATGTAAAGAACCTAGAATTTCTAATGGAGATGAATTAGCCGAAACATATTGAACAGGAGATGAGACATAGTCAGGTAGTTTACAAACAGATTTCAATTTAGAATACCATTCAGCCGAAATAATCGAACAAACACTGCCTGAATCTAAGAGAGCTGTTACAGGTTCATTATTTAACTCAATCTTAAGAAAAGGAACAGGCGCGGGGGAACCCGCCGCAGTCCTAAGACACTCTTTAGGGCATTCAAAAGACGAATTTGAAGACTGATCGTTCCCTGAATTTACAACCTGTTTACCCGGGGCTGAGTCTCGGGAAGATGGATTAGTTGACTCAGCCGAAGCCACTAGTCACTTTTGATTCTTGTTGGAAGTTGCACCAGAAGTTGAGCAGGAGGGGGTGCTATTTGAATTTGGGCAATTTTTGGCGATATGTGAGAAAGCCCCACATTTAAAACAGCCTTGTGATGAACCAGCCCCATTCCTTGTCCCACTCGACTTGATCAGTGGACACTTATTGCGAAGATGGTCAGGCGACCCGCAAGCATAACATTTACGGGGATTGACTGGTCGGCGAGGTGGAGGCCGAGGATTACTAAAAGAAGGAGGGGGTTCTTTCGCGACACGCAAAGAATCGGCGTATCTAACTCCTTCCGCTGAGACGGCCAATGCTTCAAGTTCAGAGAAAGTTTGCGGGCACGCCGCGAAACACAAATATGACCTATAGGATGGTGAGATACCTTCCACAATGGTTGTACAATCTGATCCTCAGGGAAGTGAAGAGCAAACACCCTAGTATAAAACTTAATGTCCTGTATGAAATTAGCCAAGTTTTCATCCAAGCGCTGTACACGATAATAGTACTTCTGAATCAGAGATGACCTCGCGCGATCAGGAATAAAATTTGCAAGCAAGTGTGCGTGAAAATCTTCAATAGATGACTGTTCAGCTATGGCTCTTACTATTTTGTCGGAGAGAATACCAATTGCATAAGGATAGATGATTTGCAAAATTTGACATGGGGAAAGAGAAAACACAAGGGCATGATCCTGAAATTCAACTAGAAATGTTAAAAATGAAATTACTTCACTGGTGGTATTAACGGAAAACTTCGATATACCTCTGAGCAACACTGCCAATGGATGAGGCAAGCTGCTGAACCCGGGTGACATAGTAGGTAAAGGTTTCAGTGGCAAGGAAGTTAATTCAGAACGTATATTATTCAATGAGTTACGGCGTTCAGACTCGTTGTCCAATGGGGCAGAGATAGTTTGAGCAGCAACGGTTATCCTATTGACTTCTCCCTTAGGAGGCTCTTCCTCGCTACCTACATTCATCGTGACGGGTTGATCAGTTTTGGGAGGAACCTCCCCAGTTAACAATTGAGTGACCTTGCTAGATAATTCAGAAATATTTTCAAGCAGCGTACTAGCTTCCTTCCTCTGAACGTCATTCAACTTTAGAGACAACAGATCGTTAACTCTATTTGAAAAATGAAACAGCCTGGCTTGCACACGTTTGATTTGATTAGGAGAAGGATCATTTTCATCATAAAAAACTAACTACAGATGCTAGCCCAGTAATATTCTCGACAATCGTGGAAAGAGAGTCGTCAATTTCTTTCTCTCCCAAAGCGGGGATGGAAATGGGCAAGTCAAGGGACTCTCTAAGCTTGTTGGAGTCTATCGCAACCGTGCCTCCAGATTGCACATTTCTGATAGTTAACTCATAGATCAACTCCTCCTTGCGCAAATAGTTAAGATGGAGAACATCGCGAGGGCCGGGCATGATGACAGAAAAATTTTGAAAAAGAAAAAATCAAAAAATTCCAGCAACTGAGAAAATAGTTAAAGTTGTAATCAAAGCAATGTTCAGCCGTCAAAAGGGGCTAAAATGAGACCCATTCAACCACGCTCTGCTACCACTTGTTACGGAGTTTTCCGTGGTAGTTAGAGGTGAAAGAAGGTGCGGGGTGGTGAATAGGTCTCAGGCTACGAAATTAAAGTGAATTTAAAATTTAACAAGGTTATATTTTCTTTTCAAAATCAAGAAATAACAAATATGGCAGGTACAGAGTAGCAAGGCAACAAAAGTACAATTACAGTATTTACAGGATTTGGGCTTCGAGCCCCGCGATCATAATCCTTGAGCAATCAGCTCAGTTTTACCCCAAACACAAGTGTCAACAGAGAGGGGAGAACCCCATTCATACCTAGGAGCACTTGCTCCAAAATACACAGTAAGGCCTCCTTGAGGCGCGCAGAAAACAAAATTTTCGGGAAGAGAGCAACTTGCTCTCAAAATTCAGGCCTGTGAAAGGCTTCACCTAATTCTACTTTCAAGCTGTCCTCTCAGGACATATACACAGGGGTAAAATACCCAACCTACTGAGGTCTGTTAAATGACAAGAAGGTTAATTACATGACCTCTAAATCAACAATTTGAGAGGAGGCGATTTGCACTCCTAATGTATTTGTTTCAAAACCTAATTTGGCTCTAGGCCACTGATGCAAGGGCTAATCCCATACTAAAGAGGTGACTTTAGAAATTGACAAATTTACATAATGTTAAGGAAGAATAGGTTGAGAAAACAAGTTCACCTCAAAACAATATGAGTGGGAGCTCGAGAGGGTTAAGCACTCTCTATCCCAATATGTAGTTTAAAAGATAGAATAGATACAAGTTTCTTTACATTTAAGGAAGGTTACATAATGGAAAAACTTCGGACCCGCCCCGAGAGTTAAACTGCTGTGCAAGCAAGAAAAGAAGTAATTAATCGGCCATTACCTTGTTGTTGACTGCCGCCGAAGAAATAGGCGCTTCCCGCCCCCAGCTATGTACTTTACACACGAAAAGATGGAACAGAAGTGGCCCGGGGACCCTAAAATCAGCAGTTTATATACTCTCGCGGAAAGTTCGAGGCGTTAGGGGAATGAGAACACCCTCCCACAAACTCTTTATTGGGTAGGATACAGCAACATATTCAAGTTGGGGGAAGATACATCCGATTGGTCAGAAATTAATAAAAGAAATTCGGAATTGGCTAAATACAAAACAAGGGGAAAGAGAGGGGTATACAGCCAACTTAAACAATAACAGAAAGAAATTTAACAAGAAACAAACTTTTGAAATAAAAGTTTCTCCAAAAAAATAGTTCTTTCACGTCGCACTAGGGTGCACGATTGTAGTTTTTCAGTAGTGTCCTCTAGAAGAGAAAGTTCACACTTCTTACTACAAGCAAAACAAAAATACGTCGAAAATGACACAGTTCAAAAACTCCAAAATTTCCAGGTAGTGACATCTTCTGATAAAGTAGAAAATTAATACCGTAGATAAAGTTCAGACTTCCTCCAGCAGAGGAGTTTCAAGTGGCGCACATTTTTAAACTAGCGGCGTGGAGGTGTACCGCCCGGTACAATAATAATAATAATGATAATAATAATAATAATCATAATAATAGGTTCAGAAAAATAGAGATAACTTAATCGAAATATTTCACCGTTAACTGCTGCACCATCAGTAATACTTGACATGCCAGCAACGGCATCAAATATTTCCTGAACATTAGGGATATTAAAGGTCTCATTAGGTCTATTTAACCAATTGTCCCTAATACACTTTAGTAAATGTACATTATCAAACAAACAAAATAAGCACTTTGATTAATCGTACGGGTTAAGTATTCATGGTTTCCAGGAACCACCATATAAAAGTTCAAACATTTTCCTGTTGGTCCTATGATTGTTACATATTAGGCAAACAACATCAACTCCTACTTCATGCATCACTTTTATAACTTCATTCGTTAGATTTGAAAGGCTGTCAGCATTCATATTCTTCACAGGGAAAAGACCTATCACAGCCTTTATATCAGAAGACAAGGAAGAGTACATGAAAACCTGCATGGTACTTGCTGAGTCTACTTGCGAACAGTTTTTCGCCACTCCATAAATCCTACCTGCTTTGTACGAGAACTTAGAATTTACATACATCTCATCCAACATCACTGTTACTACTTTGTCATATTCCTTAAGAAGTTTTACTTTTTCTTGCAAGAATGCTTTCTGTTAAGGTCCAATGCCAGGACAGTTTGGGCCTATTTTAGTCAGAAATTTCCGCAAGTACACGGGGTGAGGCAAAGTCATCACATTTGTAAACCTGAGGAAATGATATGCACCAGGGAATGAAAATGAAATAGTTGCACCCCATGCTAATAATTCTGCAGAATAACGCACCTGATTTGTTTCACATAATTCCAGTTGCTCTAAAGCAAATTTTATTTTATTAACCTTCAGTTTGTTGGAGTCACTGTCCACTTTGAAAGCATCTTTTACAAAATTTACTAACATCATTAGTCTTTCACTGACTGTAACACTACATCCTGAAAAATTTCCAAGGTGACTTACCAATGAATCAAACTTCCTGCATCTATTGAATTTCAGGCCTTCCTGTCCTTCACTCTCCAAACTCCACCTCAACTGAAATGAAATGTCGTATGGCTTTTAGTGCCGGGATATCCCAGGACGGGTTCGGCTCGCCAGGTGCAGGTCTTTCTATTTGACTCCCGTAGGCGACCTGCGCGTCGTGATGAGGATGAAATGATGATGAAGGCAACACATACACCCAGCCCCCGTGCCATTGGAATTAACCAATTAAGGTTAAAATCCCCGACCCGGCCGGGAATCGAACCCGGGACCCTCTGAACCGAAGGCCAGTACGCTCACCGTTCAGCCAACGAGTCGGACTCCATCTGAACTGTTGAGTAAGTATAGTGATGTTTCTATGGTTCACTTGAACATCCAAAGAACTCGTCACCTTAAAACTCACCGGAATTGATGGCACATAATCCTCTTGTAATTCATAAAAGAGAGCATATTCCCCATTTTCACTTACAAGAAATAGGGTTAGGTTTCGTTTACGCACCTCAGTTGAAATTATCAATTATATCAATATTGCACCACTGTTGAAAATTATTTTCATCTCTCAATCGTACCTCTTGCTTATGAATTTCGGGATCTTTCCGCAGCTGACTAACTTTTGTAGTCAGGTACGTTGGCTGATTGGAGAAAATGCTAGGATAGGCATCAGTAGTTAACTTTGGAACTTTGCGTGGCACTCGAACTGAATCACCACCTTCTATAGGTATAATGTCTTCCCTAACAATACATATAGGATCAAAATGATTAATGCGCCCAACACTATTATCATTTGGTTCGAAGTTTTCCCTGTGAAAGCACCTTAATACTGGGTCTTTCGGAAATCTGAACACCGAAACTTGTACACTACCCCTATAATTGGACTTACATCCAGGCACACAGCACACACGACACATCGTATTAAACTAGACACATACTGCACAGTTACCTGAAAATATAAAGAAAATAACACTAGAACAATAATCTAATCACCACGTAAATTGCTCAAATAAATAAGCTTTTTAAGAATAAACAGATTCTTACGACAGTGAAAGAGGCTCCATAGCTTCTTTAAAGCTAATAATAATATTCAAATTTCACCCAATTATTTAGCAACAACACGATTTCTACAATCAAAAGAAACACATGGTAGCACACCGATATCCGCCATACTGGACAGTTTCGATAGGTCGGTTAAGGTATGAGATATTGTAATTGGTCTTGGTGTATCCATGTGCTTTCAACACGACGGGGTACCCCCTCACATGTCAGCAGATGTTCGCAACTACCTGAATGTTACACATCCCGGTCGATGGATAGGAAGGGGAGGACCTGTCACCTGGCCTACTAGATCGCCTGATTTGACGCCACTGGACTTCTTCCTATGGGGCTATTTGAAGGATGTGGTGTACGTTCAGCAGCCGGAAAATACTGAAAGCCTTAGGAAACTTATTACTGAAGCCTGTGAATCCGTAACACCTTACAATGTTACAAAGAGACCGAATGGCAGTTCAACGGCGTGCTGAAACGTGCATTACTGCAGAAGGCCATCTATTCGAACACTTACTGCACTAACAGGCTGTTGCTCAGTCAAGCGGAATCAAAACTCCAACCATTCTATCCTCGTCCAGCCCTGCTTATAAATTATCCACATACGCAGCCCTAATGGCCTAGAACAGTGCCAAAATAAACAAATAAATAAATAAATAAATAAATAAATAAATAAATAAATAAATAAATAAATAAATAAATAAGTAAATTTAATTAATTACCCTACGACGTGAGGGCATTCGGATACATTGGCTCTGTGGATGATTCTCGAAGTACAAAATGCGAATGAAATTTAGAGGCTCAAATGGGAATCGAACCCACCTACCAAACGCAGCTGTATTAACAGCACCAGACTTAACCTATGACACCAAGTAGGTTTCCAGAAAGCCTACTACATGGACTAGTACTTCCGCTTCACAAATTCACACACGTTTTATACCAGTATGCCATCGCTTTTAGCATTCATTTAATACCCTACTGAAAGCTCATAATTGGCACGTACTTTTTACATAACCGTATAACAGTCTGATGCATAGTGTAAATGCCTGTCGCATACGGTACATGTCTTTTTTTTCTACTTTGCTTTACGTCGCACCGACACAGATAGGTCCTATGGCGGAGATGGGGTAGGAAGGGCCTAGGAGTGGGAAGTAGGCGGCCGTGGCCATAATTAAGGTACAGCCCCAGCATTTATCTGGTGTGAAAATGGGAAACCACGGAAGACCATCTTCAGAGCTGCCGACAGTGGGGTTCGAACCAACTATCTCCCGGAAGCAAGCTCACAGCTGCGTGACCCTGACCAAACGGCCAGCTTGTCGGTGGTAAATGTTGTTCCAAAGTTTGCTTAGTATACGACAAAGGAGAATAGACCATAACGACACAAGTGACGTTCGGTGGAATGCCTAACAGCAAAAAACGTCAGGCACGGCTCAATCATCCGGTATTTATAAACCTCTTCGTCTTCTTTATCTGTTTACCCTCTAGGGTCGGTTTTTCCCTCGGACTCAGCGAGGGATCCCACCTCTACCGACTTAAGGGCAGTGTCCTGGAGCTTCAGACTCTGGGTCGGGGATACAACTGGGGAGGATGACCAGTACCTCGCCCAGGCGGCCTCACCTGCTGTGCTGAACAGGGGCCTTGCGTTGGGATGGGAGGATTGGAAGGAATAGACAACGAACAGGGAAGGAAGCGGCCGTGGCCTTGAGTTAGGTAACATCCCGGCATTTGCCTGGAGGAGAAGTGGAAAACCATGGAAAACCACTTCCAGGATGGCTGAGGTTGGAATCGAATCCACCTCTACTCAGTTGACCTCCCGAGTCTGAGTGGAACACGTTCCAGCCCTCGTAGCACTTTTCAAATTTCGTGGTAGAGCCGGGAATCGAACCCGGGCCTCCGGGGGTGGCAGCTAATCACATTAACTACTACACCACGGAGGCGGATGTACTTATAGACAAAATGTGAAATCATTTTAAAGTAAGCCTATATAATTTGGCTGCAAATAAAAAGTTATAGTGATAGACCGAACATTTAAGGCTTATTTCGTTATGTGGAATTTCCAAACGAAAGTTATGAGAAGAGTGCGTCTTAAGTCAAGAAAATTCCTATTTCATTTAAAATACTTTCACAAAACAACGGTTTCAGGTTGTTGGCTTACGGCCCATAAGATGGGAGCGATTCTTCTAGCGTAACGTTTGAATCAACGGTATTCAGGTTTCACTATATTTCTTCTGAATGAAAATATTTTGATGAATCATGAAACTGACCTGAATTTTTTTCCAGATCACACATTATTTGGACTATTTCGCTTAACAATGGTTGGAGAACAATCCGAACCTCACAACATACGGAAATGTTTAGAGAGAAGCTGTCACATCATGAACCGAGTAGAGGGATAGCACAGCATACTCAAAGCAATTATTGGAAGATCATATCCAAGGGAGTAAAGGGCCTTATTGAAGCCCTTAAAAAAGAGGTGGAGTCGGCAATTCTTGTAATAGCAAGACACGAACTTAATCCAGAAAGACCGAAGAGGAAACGGAAGTATTCTGAACTGGATGAAAGAATCGAAAGATCAGCCTTCAAGTACATAGCAGATGGTGACGTTACAAAGTTTTTGGATGTTACGCAATGTGTACTAATGTTGGATTAAGTATGAAGAGGGAATGACGTTGAAAAAGCTGGAGGTGCATAAATTATATTAACGATGACAATGCGATTATAGGTAAAGGGAAAGACAATGTAAATATAACGACGATGCTAGAAGCGCACATATATATAAATGACAAAGCGATAAAAAAATTAAAAAGCAATTGCTGAGGGAACTAGGGCTAACATTTAAGGCCGAAGACGGTAAAACATGCGGGTCAACGGCGTCCGCGGGTCTTCTGACCTCTGTCACGTCGTGATTATATGGTCTGGTAAAAAAGGAGCACACAGTTCTGATTAGCGCTAAACTTTTAAATTTTTTTCTTGTGAAGTTTTGCAGTATTTTAAACACTTTTTTTCTTAGATCTCTTTTATCACTTGCATACAAGAAATTGCACACTCGCACTGCCGCTGCCGCACAGATATTCTATCAAGTTTAATCGCTAAGCGTCTCTTCATTAAAGCTTCAGATCGTAGCTGGCGCCATTCCTTTGTACGCCACTGGCACTGTGAATCAAATGTCCAAACTAGTTCTCCTCTCTCCAGGAAGCCGTCCGTCGCTAATGGCACCGTCGATAAAGCCACTGCACCTTCGAATGGTGGAAGGTACAGGCTTCCACTATCCGCAACCTCGGCACTTGGTGGAGTAGAGTTGTCAACTCTAGGCCCAGCCACCTTTCCCCTCAGGAATTAAACTGGTGCTCACTTTTGGTGTAGGCTGAGTGAACCTCAGGGCCATGCAACAGAAAATACGTTGGATGCAATAGTAGGTTATTCCCGATAAATAGTCTTACTCGACACTCTGCCCTTCCCTTTTCAACACCTATTAAGAAAACTTTATAGTCTCCTCTCTTCAACGTTATCTCTCCTTACCCGAATATCATTAACTCGTAACACACCCAGATGTATATACTTTGTTGACTCAGCCAGTTCTGCTTTCTTTCTTCCATAAACCCCATTGATATTGATACTCTCTACGGAATTCCACTTCGTTCGCGAAGTTATTTCCAAGGAGTCCCTCGTCTGTGTAATCGAACTGGGACTCCGTTACACCCATACCCATAGGAAGACTTGCTTGAAATGAAATATTTCGAGTTTGGTAAATTCTATAAAGCAGGATGCTACCCTAAGTACACATAGTTTCGGCGAGAATTTAACCTCTAATTGGCTAGAGATTGGTTGATTGTATAGTCCTAGCCGCCTGAGCCTCAGCACAAGTTGGGGTAAGACTCAGAATATGTCTAAGATTCCCAATCCTATTTCATAGCAACCGGTACCCCAACTTTCTGGACCACTTGCTAGGTTACTCAGCCGTTGCCCGCGTTCGCGAACTAGGAAGTGATCACAGTAAGCAATACCATGGACCATTGTAACTTAAGTAAATAATCTAATATATTTATTTACAGTAATATTAATAGAGCATCCCTTTACAAGTATTTTATTAATTCCTGTAGTCCTGTAGCTGTTTCCAGATGGAAGAAAGTTGAGAGTGACCTCAAGTTTTATTGCGGGCTGTGAATGAAACTTCAAAAACTATGTCGTAACGATGTATGGCACGATGTTCAGTATTCTCCGGTGTCAATCTAAAAATGTTTATATGCAGTTGTGTTTTCTACAGTTAATTCCTTTAACAGGCGTGTGGAAGCTCCTAGATGTCTTCTCCTTCCAACCCATTTCTTATCCATTTTCTTTCCGGTAAGCACATTTTGCCTTTGTTCATTGCATTCAGTTTGGTGCACAAAGCTCTGCACACACGAAAGACATATTTTTTTGAAATTATTACACCATTTTCGTGGGATGATACGCCCACGGCACACACACCGTTTTATATTCGTCGCTAGACTAGCCGCTTCATGAGATGCTGTGGCCTTTGTGAATAAACAACTGCTATCCTTTGTGTTAGATGGTGCAGAGAACGGGCTAGCGTCTACGCCTAGTGACTACTCCAATTATTGGACTATTCGTGTCAAAATATTACTTTAGATATTTACTATAAGTCAGAACTTCCCCGTGAGGTCCCCACGGCTTCGACAGGGGAGCTCTTTCTAATAGTAGAAAAGGTACAATGCACCGAGACTATTCAGGGGATACGCTTTAGTGTGTTGCTCTGGCGGAGTCGTAGGCCGACCGGAAGCTGTGAAGTAGCTTAAGTTATTCTGGTAGACATAACATGACGGATCGACTGCGATAATCTTAGCGAAGGATGGAGGCGTCCATCGTAGTAGAAAGTATTTGGAACTGGTACTGTTGATTAATTAAAAAAATACAATAAATAGCCTACAATATGCCACACTTTACGTCATTCCATGTCAAAAATTACACTGCGGTTTACATATACGGAATTGATCTAAGAGTAATTATTTCATTCATTAATAATAATAACAAAAATAATTTCGTGTTGCTACCGCAACCCGGTGCAGCCCTAGCAAGGTGGACCCTTCGACGAAGGTAGGTGGCATCTGCGTTGTATAGGAATCTGCGTGTTATTGTGGTGGAGGATAATGTTGCGTGTGGAACATGAGTTGCAGGAATTCTGAAGACAGCACAAATACCCAGTCCGCGAACCAAGAGAATTAAACGTTCACGATTAGAGTCCCCCGATTCGACCGGGAATCGAAACCGAGGCCTCGAGAACCGAAGGTCGAAACGCTGAAACCACGAAACCAGCCACGAAACCAGACATTTTGTTCAGTGAAGTGGTGGTTCACGTCATCGCTGAGTGCGAACGACGACGATGATGAGGGTGATGATGACGATTCTTACTCTAAAAGATCTAATATGAAGGGATAATTCTTCTCGCAATAAATAGTAAAGTCTGCCTAATACACACTGGATTACTATTTGAGATAGGAACATTTCGTACGTATGAGACGTTATTGATGCTTGGCTGTTATTCCATAGATATAAAGTGTAGGACTTGTGGTATTTATTTGTCACTGTTGCTACATTCAGAGGCAATAGGAGTCCATCAACACCCTATACTTACAAGTACGTGCAACACGTAATGATGATAATAATAATAATAATAATAATAATAATAATAATAATAATTAATAATAATAATAGACCTAAGAAGCTGAAGAAGAAGAAGAAGAAGAAGAAGCATGTTTTTGGTTTTACGTCACCCTAACTATCTTTATGTTCCTCAGACACGCCGAGGTGCCGGAATTTTGTCTCCTAAGAGTTCCTTTGTTTGCTAGTAAATCTACCAACACGGGGTTGGCGTATTTAAGCACCTTCAAATAATACCGGACTGAACCCAGGTCGAACCCACCAACTAGAGCTCAGATGGCCAGTGCTCTATCACCTCAGTGTGAATCATGTGCAGTAACTTGTGTTATTATGATGTCAGTTTCATACTAGTGTGTTAATTCTTCTGTTTATTAAGTTTGAGAAAATTGACTTCAAATTAAAAATGGGGCATTATCCTCCGGTTTACCAGCAGTGAGGGTGGTTGAAGGAAATTAAGGACAGGGATGGAATTTCAGTTTGAACTCTGAAAATCTCCTTTGCCCGAGACCGTTTGCTTCATAAGTGAATTTGGTTCTTCTAAGTATTGGCGCTTGTTTTATAGTCACGTTTTACTTGCACATCTTAAAGGCAAAGGCGAGGGGTTCGCTTCTGGGTTACTGCACCGTTCAATGAGGATCCCGAGTGTAGGTTCTTTTCCGCCTTCGATCATATTCTCTTCAGGAAAATTCTTGGACTAAAAGTTTCTTCAGTTCACAGATGAAGAATGAGTCTTAATCCTTTTATTGAAAAGTCTAAATGACCACTCAGAACATGTGAATAATGTTATTTGCTTTACGTCCCACTAACTACTTTCTCGGTTTCTGGAGACGCCGAGGTGCCGGAATTTTGTCCCACAGGAGTTCTTTTACGTGCCAATGAATCTACCGACACGAGGCTGACGTATTTGAGCACCTTCAAATACCACCGGACTGAGCCAGGATGGAACCTTCCAAGTAGGGGTCAGAAGGCCAGCGCCTCGACCGTCTGAGCCACTCAGCCCGGCACTCAGAAGATGTGACTGAATGATATTAATTATTTTTGGTACCAGATATAAGTAACTATTTCTACATCAGTGACAGCCTACTTGTCCAGTGTTGTTGTAAAGCACTTTTTCTTCTGCAGTGCTGAAGTAAAAATTATTGTACCAGACGAGTTGGCCGTGCGCGTAGAGGCGCGCGGCTGTGAGCTTGCATCCGGGAGATAGTAGGTTCGAATCCCACTATCGGCAGCCCTGAAGATGGTTTTCCGTGGTTTCCCATTTTCACACCAGGCAAATGCTGGGGCTGTACCTTAATTAAGGCCACGGCCGCTTCCTTCCAACTCCTAGGCCTTTCCTATCCCATCGTCGCCATAAGACCTATCTGTGTCGGTGCGACGTAAAGCCTCTAGCAAAAAAATATATTGTAGGAAACACATGAAAATGGGTGGATCAGTTTCTAATTTTGAACCACTTCTTAGTCATGCTGCCCATACCTTAGTCGCTTCCATTTTGTCAGTGCCATGAATGAGACTGAGACTTAGGTGGAAGCTACATTTTTCTCTGATTCTGTACCAAGAGACAGATGATAGCATACCGCATACATCAGGAAATAGCAGCAGGCTAACTAGATAAATAGCAATATTTTCTTTACTTTCGAGCAATACGCGTAATGTGGCATTCACATTACGAACGAGAATCATATATTTTGTTGGTTTTTATCTTATTAACAATTTAATATGATATTAATAACCAATAAGGACAGATATTTAACATGGTCATGCCCAGTTTCCACAACAATGTGCACAGATTATTGTGATTCTTTGTACTGGTTGTTCCATGGTTGTAACTGGAAAGGCTCTTACGTACATAGTGCCATCCATCAAGATTTGGTGAAAACAGACGAACAAATAAATAACGGCTCACTTTTCCTGACGCGGACCTGACGTGGATAACGTATCTGTTTTTGATATGCTAATGGTTTAACGTTGCACTAACACATAGATGGTTTTCGGCTACGTCAAGATGGACAAACGCTAGGATGGAAACATAGTAACCATGACGTTAATTAATTATTGTATTTAATTATTGTATCGATTCGTTTGCAAATAAATCTTATTTTAAACCCTGAGAGCATATATACTTTACCTTGAATAAAATGTGTAAACTAAGTGAATCAGTGCAAGCTGTACACAGCATGAACATCAGCATAAAGTTTAAGAAGAAGTAATTTTGAAGCCTAGAACTAAATTTATGTCATCTAATGAGAATATGTTTCCTTTAAAATAATTTTTCACCTGTGGAAGGGTCCGACTCGTTGGCTGAACGATCAGCGTACTGGCCTTCGGTTCAGAGGGTCCCGGGTTCTATTCCCGGCCGGGTCGGGGATTTTAACCTTCATTGGTTAATTCCAATGGCCCGGGGGCTGGGTGTTTGTGTTGTCCCCAACATCCCTGCAACTCACACACCACACATAACACTATCCTCCACCACAATAACACGCAGTAACCTACCCATGGCAGATGCCGCCCACCCTCATCGGAGGGTCTGCTTTCCAAGGGCTGCATTCGGCTAGAAACAGCCACACGAAATTATTATGTGCGGAAAGGAATTGAGTTTTGAAAGAGTTGATCTATTAATTTTTCTTCGCTACTTCCTGGCCCTTTTTCCAAGTTACTGTCGTTGGCATCTAATACCAATTTGGCCCAGTTCTACGGCCGAATACTTTCCCTGACGCCAACCGTATGTGGAGGAATATGTTAATTTTTTTCTGTACTAATGGTGTAACGTCGCACTAACACAAAAATGGTATTCGGCGATAGCAGGATGGCAAAGGCTAGGATTGGAAGCTGTGTGACCGTGGCCTTAATTTAGATACAGCCCCAGCATTCACCTGGTGTGAAAATGGAAAACAACGGAAAAACTTCTTCAGGGCAGCCGACGGTGTGATTTGAACCCACTGTCTCCCGAAACCTGAAACGCGCGACCAACTCGCTCGGGGAATTCGATTTCACTACTGCGTATTTCTGTGGTGGTTGATAGTGTGGTGTTTTGTGAGTATATAGTCTCCAGCTGTAGGAATTAACCATACGCAGTTTAAGTCCCCCACAGGGTCATGAATCGAACCCTGGGCCCTTTGAACTGAAGGGCTCTATACTGACCATTCAGCCAAGGAACCGGTGGGTTATTCAAATTAACGTTACACTATAGGTGTTTTCGTAAATTATTTATATTATTATTGCTCTGAATATCTTGTTGTCTAAATTTAGTGGCTTAGAGCATCGTTATAAAAAGCTCATTGCGTGCAGAATTCAGCCTAATGGCCTGCTGTAGTGAGAAGTCTGCCCTGTGGGTGAAGTTATCATTAAGTACAACTAAATTTGGAAATGTAGTGGCCGCGGCCTTAATAAAAGTACAATTCACCATTTTCCTGCAGTTTAACAGTAAAGCAATGGTAAGACCAATTCTAGAATGTCTAGCTGTCAGCGGGACTCGAAACCACCTGTTTTTTAGTTCCATACTGCCTAGCACTGAAATGCCCCGTGCGTCCCTGGCTAGTTTTCTTCATGCCAATGTATGTGCGATGTAAATAAGAATAAAGTTCGTTGTTTAACGATACTTCAATTGTTAAAGATTATAAGAGGTGCCGATATGTCGGAATTTCCCCAGAGGAGCTCTAATAATAATAATAATAATAATAATAATAATAATAATAATAATAATAATAATAATAATAATAATATTTGTTTAGCACACCACTAACTACTACTACGGTTTTCGAAGAAGCCGAGGGTGCCGAAATTTTGTCCCACAGAAGTTTTTTAACGTACCGGTAAAGCTACCGACACGAGACCGGCTGTTTGAGCACCTTCAAATACCACCGGAGTGATCCGGTATCGAATCCGCCAACTTGAGCTCTTGAGGCCAACACACTACCGCCTAAACTACTCAGCCTGACAAGGAACTCTTAAGGCAGGGGTGCTCAACTTAATTAGCGGCCGGGCCGATTGGCAGATTCCTAAACGCACCGGGGGCCATATTGTTCACCCTCTCCCAACATTCCCTAACACAAATACATCCACACACCCAGGTGCCTCCCTCTTCAATCACCAACCAATTAACCAACCAAGCTCTCACGTGGCTATTCGACAACATAAACAATAACCTGAGCCACAATACAAAACAAACTGAGAAAAGTAATCAAAACTCTGTAAGTTGGGATAAACTTACCAAAGAGGCTTGAAGTGACAGTGTTGAAATGTCTGGAGATAGATTTGGCACAGCCACCCTCAGGTGCTCATCATCGATCCGGGAATGTAATTTTGATTTTATAAACTTCATTTTTGTAAATGTTTGTTCACAAATGTAAGTACTCGCAAACGCGCACCAGAATTTTCTCGCAAATTTTAAGAAAGCCGGAAATTTTTCATTACTAAGCACCCTGTAATAGGTAATAAGATTTCCTTCCGCGAACTTGTCCCTTAATTGGCAGCAACACTGAAGTTAAATTAATTCGATCTGTACTTGCACAGGTGCATCACCGACATCAACTGCAAATGCATTTTCGAACAAATTAATTTTCTCCGCATTGACTGAAAAGTCTTTAAATCTGGTTCAAACTCATTATTCAGTAGGTCAATCAACTTAATAAACCGATCTTGAAGCTCAGTTTTTTTTGCTATTTGCTTTACGTCGCACTGACACAGATAGGTCTTATGGCGACGATGGGACAGGAAAGGGCTAGGACTGGGAAGGAAGCGGCTGTAGTGAAAATGGGAAACCACGGAAAACCATCTTTAGAGCTGCCGACAGTGGGGTTCGAACCTACTATCTCCCGAATACTGGATACTGGCCACACTGCAGCTATCGAGCTCGGTTTGAAGC
This sequence comes from Anabrus simplex, assembly GCF_040414725.1. NCBI lineage: Eukaryota > Metazoa > Arthropoda > Insecta > Orthoptera > Tettigoniidae > Anabrus > Anabrus simplex. The sequence continues at coordinate 906,479,108 of NC_090266.1, forward strand.
TCAGTACAACATGAAACGCGTGGGGACGTGCCCTTCTCTAACTGCTATCGAAATAATTTCAGTTTACTTTGGAACGCTAACACGTAACTATACACTTCATTTAAAAGTACGTCTTTCCCTTGTAATCCCTTATTCGTATATTTAAATATTGCGTTAAATCTGTCAGTATTGCTAAATTCCACATCCAGTTTTCGTACCCAAATTCTGTCACTTCTTTCTGTTTCATGTTCATAAATGTGCTTATTTCTTCACGAAGATGAAAGAAGCGTTTCAATATATTACCACGACTAAGCCAGCGCACCTTGCTATGATAAATTACATCGCCGTAATCACAATCAATTTCATCCAGGAATGATTGGAACTGCCGATGATTGAGTCCATGTGATTGAATATTATTAATTGTAGATGTCACTATGTTCGTCATATGTTGTAAATTTAATACTTTTCCACATAGCACTTTTTGATGAATAATGCAGTGTAATTCAAGAGGCGTATCAGTATTTCTGTTAGCAAATTCGTTTCTTATTCTTCCAATCAATCCAGTTTTTGTACCACTCATATACCTTGCTCCATCTGTTGTTTTAGCTGCCAATCTATCCCATCATAAATCGAGATCCTTCAATGTTTCACTCAGTTGGAGAAACAAATTCTCGCCTGTTGTAGTTCCATGGATGCCTCTTAAAGATGCCAGTTCCTCAGTTATTTCACACGCTTTGTCAATCCCACGAATAAGGATTAAAAGTCATTACTTTCATCCAAAGCCAACGAAAAGCACACGAATGATTTAGATTTTTCGCGTAGTTGTGAGCACTAATTAGCCCTGAGTTCTTCTGTCCTTCTCGTCATTGTGCTCCACGATAAGCTGACCGAATTTATCAGTTGTTTCTTTTCAGGAGACATTTCTTCTATTACATAAAGTATACAGTTCTTCACAAACTCCCCATCAGAAAATGGTTTCCTTTCGCGGCTAATAAATGTGCGACTTCATAACTAGAGTGAACTGCAGCTATACATTATCGATCTATTTCGTGAACATCTGTTTTTGAGCGCTGAGGCCTTTCATTAAATTTGAAATCTTCTCCTTTCAATCAATCAATCAATCAATCAATCAATCAATCAATCAATCAATCAATCAATCAATCAATCAATCAATCAATCAATCAATCAATCAATCAATCAATCAATCAATCAATCAATCAATCAATCAATCAATCAATCAATCAATACTGATCTACATTTAGGGCAGTCGCCCAGGTGGCAGATTCCTTATCTGTTGTTTTCCTAGCCTTTTCTTAAATGATTTCAATGACATTGGAAATTTATTGAACATCCCCGTTGGTAAGTTATTCCAATCCCTAACTCCCCTCCCTATAAATGAATATTTGCCCCAATTTTTCCTCTTGTATTACAACTATATCTTCATATTGTGATCTTTCCTACTTTTAAAGACGCCACTCAAACTTATTCGTCTACTAATGTCATTCCACGCCATCACCCCACTGACAGCTCGGAACATATCACTTATTATTCTTTCTCCAAAGTCTTCCCAGCCAAAACTTTGCAAAATTTTTGTAACGCTACTCTTTTGTCGGAAATTACCAAGAAAAAATCGAGCTGTTTTCTTTGGATTTTTTCCAGTTCTTGAATCAAGTAATCCTGTTGAGGGTCACATACACGGGAACCATACTCTACTTGGGGTCTTACCAGAGACTTATAAGCCCTCTCCTTTACATCCTATTACAATCCCTAAACACCCTCATAACCATGTGCAGAGATCCGTATCCTTTATTAACAATTCCATTTATGTGATTACCCCAATGAAGATCTTTCCTTATATTAACACCCAGACACTTACAATGCTCCCCAAAAGGAACTTTCACCCCATCAACGCAGTAATTAAAACTCAGAGGACTTTTCCTATTTGTGAAACTCACAACCTGACTTTTAACCCCGTTTATCATCATACCATTGCCTACTGTCCATCTCACAACATTATCGAGGTCATTTTGCAGTTGCTCACAATCTTGTAACTTATTTTTTACTCTATAGAGAATAACATCATCCGCAAAAAGCCTTACCTCTGATTCCACTCCTTTACTCAAATCACTTATATTTACAGTATATGAAAACATAAAGGTCCAATAATACTGCCTCGAGGAATTCCCCTCTTAATTATTACAGGGTCAGATAAAGCTTCGCCTATTCTATTTCTCTGAGATCTATTTTCTAGAAATATAGCAACCTATTCAGTCACTCTTTTGTCTAGTCCAATTGCACTCATTTTTGCCAGTAGTCTCCCATGATCCACCAATCAAATGCTCTAAACAGCTCAAACGCGATACAGTCCATTTGACCTCTTGAATCCAAAATATCTGCTATATCTTGCTGGAATCCTACATGTTGAGCTTCAGTGGAATAACCTTTCCTAAAACCAAATTGCCTTCTATCGAACCAGTTATTAATTTCGGAAACATGTCTAATGTAATCAGAAAGAATGCCTTCCCAAAGCTACATGCAACGCATGTCAAACTTACTGGCCTATAATTTTCAGGTTTATGTCTATCACCCCTTCATTTATACACAGGGGCTGCTATAGCAACTCTCCATTCATTTGGTATAGCTCCTTCATGCAAACAATAATCAAATAAGTACTTCAGATATGGATATATATCCCAACCCATTGTCTTTAGTATATCCTTCAAAGCCTCATCAATTCCATCTGCTTTTCTAGATTTTAACGTTTGTATCTTACTGTAAATGTCATTGTTGTCATAGGTAGATTTCAGTACTTTAGTATTAGTCACCTCCTCTACCTGGACATTTTCCTTGTAACTAACAATCTTTACATACTGTTGACAGAATACTTCTGCCTTTTGAAGATCCTCACATAATATTAATAATCTTCACCACCTTGACTATTGTCAAATTGTATTGGCAATAGTTTTGGATTTCTTAATGGGGCCCCCCCTTTTAATTAGGTCTTTTTCTGTACAGGAATTTTAATTTTAATTTGACTAGCTGATGAAGGGAATGTATTAAGATTCTCGAAGCATGTACTTGACTTATGTAAATAAATATAAATAATTAATATTTAGTATTGACTAGGCGGACCATCCACCTATAGATCCTCACATACACACTCTCCTTGTTCATTAATTATTCCTGGAATGTCCTTCTTGGAACCTGTTTCTGCCTTAAAGTACCTATATATACCTTTCCATTTTTCACTGAAATTTGTATGACTGTCAATTGTGCTTGCCATCATGTTATGCTTAGCTGCCTCCTTTGCTAGATTCGATTTCCTAGTAAGTTCCTTCAATTTCTCCTTACTTCCACAGCCATTTCTAACTCTACTTCTTTCTAATCTGCACCTCCTTCTTAGTCTCTTTATTTCTCTATTATAATAAGGTGAGGTACCGCTGGATACCGTGGTTCAAATCCCGGTGACTCCATGTGAGATTTGTGCTGGACAAAGCGGAGGCGGGACAGGTTTTTCTTCGGGTACTCCGGTTTTCCCTGTCATCTTTCATTCCAGCAACACTCTCCATTATCTTTTCATAGCATTTATCACTCATTAATAAATCACCTTGGGAGTGGCGACCCCATTGTAATACTAGCCTATATATGTTTCACTAATTACATCCCTGACCCGGTCAATGACTGGAAAAACAGGTTGTAGGTTGTCAATTTTCAATAAGGTGAGGTGAGTCTTTGCCATTCCTTACCACCTTTAAAGGTACAAACCTGTTTTCACATTCCTCAACAATTTCTTTAAACACATCCCAGAGTCTGTTTACATTCTTATTTACCGTTTTCCATCGATCATAATTACTTTTTAAAAACTGCCTCATGCCTGCATTTCAGCCATATGGTACTGCCTAATAGTCCTACGTCTAAAACCTTCCTTTCTATCACATTTATTTTTAACTACGACAAAAACAGCTTCGTGATCACTAATACCATCTATTACTTCGGTTTCTGTATAGAGCCAATCTGGTTTTATCAGCACCACGTCCAGGGTATTTTTCCCTCTAGTTGGTTCCGTCACTTTCTGAATCAGCTGTCCTTCCCATATTAACTTATTTGCCATTTGTTGGTCATGCTTTCTGTCGTTTGCATTTCTTTCCCAACTGACATTTGGTAAATTAAGATCTCCCGCTACAATCACATTCCTTTCCATGTCGTTTCCCACATAGCTGATTATCTTATAAAATAATTCTGAATCCGTGTCAGCGCTACCCTTTCCCGGTCAGTACACTCCAAAGACATCAAGTTGCCTATTATCTTTAGAAATGAGCCTTACACCTAGGATTTCATGTTTCTCATCTTTAACTTTTCCGTAGCTTACAAATTCTTCTTTCACCAGAATGAATACTCCCCCTCCTACCATTCCTATCCTATCTCTACGATACACACTCCAGTTCCGTGAGAAAATTTCTGCATCCATTATATCATTTCTCAGCCATGATTCAACTCCTATTACAATATCTGGTAAATATATAACTATTAAATTACTTAATTCTATTCCTTTCTTTACAATACTTCTACAGTTCAACACTAACATTTTATGTCATCCGTACTTGACTTCCAGATTTCTGCACCCTCATCACTGCTCCCTAGACAACTCCGTTTCCCTGAATGTACCTCCCTATTTCCCTTCTAAACAAATTTCCTAACTGATACGTACCACTGCGGTTTAAGTGAAGGCCATCTGAGCGCAGACCCCTATCTCCTATCCACCCATTAGGGTCAAGAAATTTCACTCCCAGTTTCCCACATACCCCACTCCATAGTCTCATTTAAATCCCCAATCACCCTTCAGTCAGTATCCCTCCTACACAGTATTCCACTGATAACAATCTCCGCTTTCTTAAACTTCACCCGTGCTGCATTTACCAGATCCCACACATCCCCAACTACGTTGGTACTTATATTAGATTGCCTTTCGTTGTTGGTACCAATGTGAAACACTACCACCTTCTCCTTCCCCTCCTCCTTCTCTTCTACTTTTCTCAGCATCTGCCTGAACCTAATTCCTGGATAACACTCTACCCTGGTTCCCTTTCCTCCACACACTTTCTCCTTGTGTTTAACAAGGGAATCTCCCATGACCAGAGCCTCAACCCTACCCACCTCCTTTGATCCCCTCCCTTCCTGGTCAACCCTATCTTTCCTGATAGCCGCAGAAGCTACTTCCTCCTCGGTTTTCTCCCCCCATGACCCTGTTCCACCTGTCTTTTCCTATCCTCTATTCTACATTTCTCTTTCCTACCTTTTCACTTCCTCCTACTTCCACACATCTCAGCAACAGTTCCCTGTTCCTCATCTTCCCTCTGTAATACCCCATCCTATTTATCGTATTTTTAATATACAGATTTGTGCTTCGAATCATAATGCCGCCTGATGTTGTATTCTTTAAAAACTGCGATATTTTCCTTGCTCACGAGACACATTACTTTCCCACTATTCTCAATACAAAAATAGTCATCAGTCCATTTTTCTTTAAAAACACGGCACTCACTATCCACTTTTCTACGTTTGGAAAGGGACATTTTTGTTCACTAATAAATTATTAAAACTACTTTGAATAACATGAGTTCGTAAGAACGGTAATTCGCAGTAAAGTAGTAAACCACTATGAACCTTTAAAAGCACTTTCCGGGTATAAACTGGCAATTTCCCGTGGATCTCCCAAGATAACTGTACCTATTTAATTCCCCGTGGAAAGCTGGTGGGCTTTCATTCTCCAGGCAACTCTGCAGCTGCTATTCCAAGAAATGATTGGATCAAGTTTAACCATTATCTGCGTTTAAGTTGGGAATAATTATGCATCTTAGAACTTTTCTACAGCCCTGTAAAAGAAACATCATGTCAAGAAAAATCTACGAATAATTCAGAGATTTTTCTTCATAAATTACAACAAAATTTTTTTAATCTAGCTTTTCTGGTATCTATGAAAAACATAAATTATAAAATCTGGGCTATGGCCACACAAAATGCATTTGCAGGCCGAGTGCGGCCCGCGGGCCGTATGTTGATTACCCCTGATAGGTACCGGAAGACGACACGGAGTTTTCTAAATCAAATACCCTCGAATGCCACCAACATCACTCAGAGTCGAACCAGCCATTTTGAAAAAATCAAGGACAAAATCTGTCCGAGTGCACTACTTACAAGGGAACTATTTGTATTGATCGAGACCAATTGCAATGAAATAATTAACTTAATAGTGATAGTCATTCTGCCGTGAAGTAATATTTACATACCGCACTTCACAATATTTGTTACTGCAGTTTTAAAAGGGACGTGGTGTATTGAAGGTATGGATTGCAATGAAACTTGGTAGGATGATCAACTAAGACATGAGAACATTGCTGCATGTCTGTCATTATTAAATAGGCTGTCCAATGCATGAAAAAATGAGCGATTTTTGAGCGGAAATTTGGAAGCTTCCTCGTTAGTGATAATAAAAATTGTATTAATGGCATGTACTGTACGTTTATACATAGATAACCAAGATTTTATACGGCATAGTAATTCAGCTTATATAAAGAACGATACATAAACCCTAATATTTTGATATATACATATAGGCCTAGTGTACGTGTTGGCAAAATAGATTTGTAGTGCATGATATTCTGTTTGGTTTATCAAAATCTCATTTTCGTTCTACTATCTTTTGTGTACTTTTAAATTAGAACTGTCGGTATGCATTTGTACTGTGTATACACATCATCATCAGCTATCTACTCCGAACCACGCCGAGCTATTTTTCAGCAGTTAATTAAAATACTACCGTTCATTTCAAGGCAAAATGATTATTATAATTACATTTGGTATATGTTTAATTGATTATTCAAGTAAGTTTAATAGAAATATGTCCAGTCCAACACAAAGAGTTTCCATGTTAATTTGATACGATGTAACAGATTGACGTCAAAAGCATGAATTTATATGCATGTCTTCTTACCTGAATTCCTTGGTGAAGATGTTTTTTCCTTACATATTGATAATTATTCATTTCGCTCTTTAGCCACATTTACTTGAAAATATAGTACTACTACTTATTATTATTATTATTATTATTATTATTATTATTATTATTATTATTATTATTATTATTATTATTATTATTATTATTATTATTGTTGTTGTTGTTATTATTGTTACAGAGTTATCCGTGGTAGTTAGAGGTGAAAGAAGGTGCTGGCTGGAATAGGTCTCATCTTACGAAATTAAAGTTAATTTAAAACTTTAACAAAGGTTATATTTTCTTTTCAAAATCAATAGATAACAACAACAGAGTAACAGGTACCAAGTAGCAGAAAACAATTTAAGAAATTACAATTGTTGCAAGATTTGGGCTTCGAGCCCCAAGATTAATTTATGAGCTCTCAGCTCACCACCACAATAGTTACAGGGCAGAAAGCCCCTAAGTACAAGGAGCACTTGCTCCTAATTACAAAGTTAAGATGAAAAGAGCAGACCCGCTCTCAATTTCACCAGCCTGTCAAAGGCTACAACAACCTTTATTCCTAACTGCCCTTAAGGCACACATACCGTGAAACAGGGGTATCTTGTACCCAACCTACAGGGCCTTCACATGAAGAAAACAAACACTGGGTTAATTAAATGGCCCAAAAAACAAATTGACTGGAGGCGTAGCTTGCACTCCTACATGAAACTTCTTAAAACCTAGGTGGCACTCGACCAGTTATACAGGGGCTAATCCCATACTAGGGAGGTGACTAGTTGGCAAATAAGTTTAAGACTTTAAGAAGGAAGAGAAAAATGGTTACGAAAACATAGTCACTTCAAATTCAAAATGAAGGGGAGTTCGAGAGGGTTAAGCACTCTCTATCCCAACTTGCGGCTAATTTACATGAATACAGTAAGGTTTACATTAAAAAGGATTCGAACCTTCCCCCGCGGGTTAAAACTGCTGAGCTAGCAAGACATAAAGATGTTAACAGGCCATTACCTTGTAGATGAACAGCTGCTTGGAGAAAGAGGCGCTTCCCGCCCCCTGCTATATATGTTCACACACTGCGAAAGATGTTACTGAAGTGGCCACGAGACTAAAAAATCAGCAGTTTTTATACCCTCGTGGAAAATTCGAGACCTTTCAAGAATGAAAAAGACACCCCCTTCAACTTTATTGGTAGACAAGGAATTACACATGGAAACCTGAGGAAGAAAGGTATGATTGGAGGAAAATTAATTACAGAAATTACCTATTGGTTAAATTCAAAACTGGCGGAAAGAGAAGGGTTATACTGCCAACCCAAAAAATGACTGAAAGAAATTTAACAAAGAACAAACTTATGAATACCAAATTTCTTCAAAAAAAAAAAAAGTTCCTTCACTTCGAACTAGGGTACACAATTATACTTCTTAAGTAGTGCCATCTAGAAGAGAATGTTCACAATTCTTACTACAGAGCAAACAAATACAAATCGAAACAGACATAGTTCAGAACACTTCAAAATTCACAGTAGACATCTTCCGAGAAACTTTTGATTTAATACAGATTGTTAAAGTTCAGGCTTCCTCCTGTAGAGGGATTTCAACTGGCGCAATATTTGAATTCGCGGCGTGTAGGTGTACCGCCCGGTTCAGGCCTCCCCCCCCCCAAAGTCCTTCCAAGGGGTGACACAGGAGAAAACAAAAAAATGTTTAAAAAAAGGTCCAAGTTTTTTGCAGATTGTATGAAGAAAAATTTAGCAGAGAAAATACCAATTTTTTCAGTAGTCAGAGATCTCTTAATAGGTTTGATATTGGTGGGTGCGACGATATTAAGTCCAGTTTTTAAACTTTTGTAGTAGAGTATGATGAAAAGTTCTCTATGGTTGTAGTAATTGAATTCCAAAGGAAAACATTAATTATTGGAAGAAGAAAATTTTTTTTTCTAAGTCCACCAGATGTTGATGTTGAATCCAAAAACGCCGTAATTGTGGATAGGGAATGTCCATGTAGCTGAATAAGTGCATTAATTGTTGATTAAGTGTGACGGCCAGACCAATCGCCGCTGCTTGTGTTCAGAGGTGGCCGCTCGGACCCCACAAGTACCCTGAGATACACTTCTCCCGCTACTATGAGAGGTCTAGTGGTGGTGAAGCACGCCGCACACGCGACGATTGTTTACAGTCCGCAGGCACTTAGCGGGAGGTGCGCCGCACATCAGCCTTGGCCGGAAGGAGGGCTCCGACTAGCCGAACACTGGTTGACCTCACTGGAGTAGAGCGGGCCCGTACTCCACCACAATGGCGGTACGGCGCCGCACGGCTGCGGGGGCACTGAAACATTAAGATCTCGGCGGCAGAATTTTGTTGGACCATAATGATTTTAGGGTACAGTCTTTGTGGTGAGGCTGAGGGGCCAGCGACATGGAAGTTTTTATTTCATTTTAATTTGCCACTGGTGTGGTCTGGAGTAGCAGGAGACGGGAGCGTGGTAATGGCCGAATAGGCAGGACAGCAGAGTAACTATGGGGGAAGGTTTTACAAGGTTTGTACAAAACAGATTCAACCAAATGTAAAAATATAAGGGCAGAAGGCCTTAAAATGAAGCAAAAATATAACCTTCAGGATTGTCACAAAATTATAAGGACAAAATTAGTACGGAAGTTACACAGGTTTCACCTGCGACAGGTGAACCCTAAATATCCTCTCGGTGGCTGGATTGCTTATTAACAACGTCACCGGGGTAAGGAAATCTAAAATAATGCACGGCCCTTGAAATCTGGGGGCAAGCTTGCCCGCGGGAACAAAATTCTTGACCATAACCTGGTCGCCTACCTTCAAATTGGTGGGTCTCCGTCCACGATCATATCTTTCCCTAACCTTTTCATGAGACACTTTAAGATTGGCCTTAGCTTTCTTCCAAAGATCTTTAATGTCATCAGGATCTATTGTCTCAGGTAGAATATCACTCAGAGACCAAAGGTTAGAGAGCGGCGAGTTGGGAACAAACTTGAACATCAACGAAGCTGGAGTAAACTTATGAGATTCATGAACCGCCGAATTCAAAGCAAAAGCTAACCAATGCAGGGACGTGTCCCACCTAGAATGATCTTCATGATGATAGGCAATAAGAGCCGACCTCAAGTTACGATTGACCCGTTCAGCAAGAGAAGGTTGAGGATAGTAAGCAGAAGTAGTTACATGAGAGATGGACAGATCAAAACAGAATTTACGAAATAGATTAGATGTGAAAGCCTTAGCATTATCAGACACTATATATTGGCAAGGACCAAAAGAAGCAAAAATGGAATTCAAACAAGAAATGGTGGACTGAGCGGTGGTCAGCTTAGTCGGAAATAACCATGAAAATCTAGTAAAACCATCTACACACACAAGGATGAATTTATTGGCATTCCCCTTTGACTGGGGGAAGGGTCCAACGTAGTCAATATACAGGCGTTCCATTGGGCGCGACGCTTGATGAGAAGACAAAAGCCCTTGCTTAGTGGACGTGGTGGGTTTACTAAGCCAACAAGATTTACAAGCTTTAACTAGTTCACGAATCTCACCGTCCATACCCTTCCAGATGAACATTTCACGGATCTTTTCACGGGTTTTGAAGATGCCTAAATGCCCCCCACTGGGGTCTCATGGTAGTATTTGAAGATCATAGGTACAAGAACAGCTGGAACTACAACTTTCGTCTTTTGATCATGCCTCGACGGGCAACATAAAACACCATTCCTCAATACATAAGGGACAACATGTTCCCCAGAAGAAAGGGTTTCCATGATAGGGGCCAGCGTTGGATCTTCACGTTGATATTTCTCAAGATCCCTAAACAACATGGGAGCATCTGTGAGAATAGCATAAACCTCAGGTAGTATGGACCCGGGAGGTGAAGAACTATCAACCAGTTCATGGGTCTCTACATCATTGGAAAACATGCGGCTTAGTCCGTCAGCAACCACGTTTTCAGTACCACGAATATGCCTCACGTCAAACTGGAAGGCAGAAATTCTAATGGCCCAGCGGGCTATACGACCCGTACGACGCGGCCTAGCTAAAGGCTTGGTTATCTGTCTCCAAGTCGAATTTGACATGTTCCAGATAGAGACGGAACTTTTCTAAAGCAAATAAGACTGCCAAACCTTCGAGCTCATAGATGGAATACTTGGCTTCTTGAGCCGATAGAGTCCTAGAGGCATAGGCGATGGGACGCCTCCCTAGTTCAGTCTCTTGAAGAAGGACTGCCGCTACTGCGGACGACGACGTGTCGGTTTGGACGATGAATTTCTTCGAGAAATCAAGCATAGCAAGAACAGGGGCATTAGAGAGAGCTAATTTAAGATCTTCAAAAGCGGCTTGTTGAGAAGGTCCCCACTCAAATTTGACGCCTTTCCTACGAAGAAGCTTCAAGGGCGCCGCTCTGTTAGCGATGTTAGGAATAAATTTCCTGAAGAAATTCACCATGCCAATGAACCTAGCAATACCTTTGATGTCCTTAGGAGGTTTGAAATCACGGATGGTCTGTGTTCTAGAATGATCTACAGCGACACCATCGGGCGATACAATATGCCCTAGAAATGACATGGAAGGCTTAGCGAAGGCTACCTTGGACAACTTCACAGTTAACCCAGCCTTACGAAGGCGATTGAGAACTTCTTTCAGATGATCTAGGTGTTCTTCGAAGGTCTCCGAAAATACGACGACATCATCGAGTTAATGACACAAGTACTCAAATTTGATGTCGGAGAAGACCTTATCTAGCAGTCTAGTGAGCACAGCTGCTCCCGTGGGGAGTCCGAAAGGCACACGGTTGTATTCATACAAATTCCAATCCGTGGCAAACGCTGTCAGGTGCTTGGATTCCTCTGCTAACGGTATCTGGTTATAAGCTTGGTTGAAGTCCAAGATGGTGAAGAACTTAGCTTTACGAAACCAGGAAAAGCAAGAATGAAGGTCATGAAGGGGCACAGATTGTAACACCACCTTCCGATTGAGAGCCCTATGATCAATCACAGGCCTAAAGCCACCTTGGGGTTTCGGAACAAGGAAAATAGGCGATGAATACGCCGACTAAGAGGGCCGAATAACACTATCTTTTAACATTTGATCGATGATCTCTTTCAGAGCCTTCATTTTGGGTGGAGATAGCCTATACGGTGGAAATCTCACAGGGATCGAATCAGTAACCTCAATCTTATATTCGATAAGGTCAGTAACGCCAAGAGTATCGGAGAAAACATCTGGAAACGACTGACACAGCTTACGAATACTCTCTGCCTGCTCCTCAGGTAGATGTCTAAGATCTAATAACATCTCATCCTGGGTAGGCGAAATAGATGAACATGACACAGAACTACATTTCAACAAGGGGATTTTACAATTAGCAGCAAATTTGAATGTGCACGACTTACTCTGAAGGTCGAGCACTAGACCAGAGTGAGACATGAAGTCTGCTCCCAATATAATGGGGCAAGACAAGTGCTTTGCCACAAACAGTTTAACCTTCCAAGTAAATTTAGAAATCCGAATTTTGGCATTTAAATAACCTAAAATTTCTAAAGGAGAAGAATATGCCGAAACATATTGAACCAAAGTCGAACAAAAATCAGGGAGTTTGCAAACAGTTTTCAATTTAGAGTACCATTCAGCCGAAATAATAGAACAAACACTGCCAGAATCTAATAGAGCAGTTACAGGCTCATTATTCAATTCAATCTTAAGAAATGGAACAGGTGCGGGGGTATCCGCCGCAATCCTAAGACATTCTTTAGGGCCTTCAGAAGATGAATGCGAAGGCTGAGTTTCCTTGGGACTTCGGCGGTTTTACTTGGGGCTGTGCCTCGGAAAGAGGAGTTAGTCGACTCAGCCGAAGCCATTAGTCACTTGTTATTTTTGACATTGGTGGAAGTTGCACCAGAAGTTGAGCAGGAGGGGGTGCTATTCGAATTTGGGCAATTCTTGGCCATATGGGAAAACGCGCCGCATCTAAAACAGCCTTGAGATGACCCTGCTCCATTCCTCGTCCCACTAGATTTAATCAAGGGACATTTATTGCGAAGATGTTCAGGAGACCCGCAAGTATAACATTTACGGGGGGTGACAGGTCGGCGAGGTGAAGGCCGAAAACTACTAGAGGATGGAGGGGGTTCTTTCGCGACACGCAAGGTATCGGCATATCTTACTCCTTCGGCTGAGACAGCCTTTGCCTCTAACTCGGCAAAAGTTTGCGGACGCGACGCAAAACACAAGTATGATCTGTAAGGTGGTGAAATTCCTTCCACAATGGCTTGAACGATTTGATCTTCGGGAAAATGAAGGGCGAATACCTTAGTATAGAATTTGATATCTTGAATGAAGTCCGCCAGATTTTCATCCAGACGCTGTACTCTATAATAGTACTTCTGAATTAGAGATGACCTAGCTCGAGCCGGAATTAAATTTGCCAATAAATGGGCGTGGAAGTCTTCTGTGGATGACTGTTCAGCAATTGCCCTAACTATCTTGTCTGAGAGAACACCAATTGCATAGGGATAAATGATCTGCAGAATTTGACACGGAGAAAGAGAAAAAGAAAGGGCATGATCCTGAAACTCAACTAAAAACCTTAAGAATGAAATTACGTCACTGGTGGAGTTAACCGAAAACTTAGAAATACCCCTGAGCAACATTGCTAATGGATGAGGCAAACTGCTGAACCCTGGTGACATAGTAGGTAAAGGTTTAAGTGGCGAAGAAGCTAATTCAGAACGTGCATTATTCAAAGAGGTGCGTCGTTCCGATTCGTTGTCTAATGGAGCAGAGGTTTGTTGAGCTCCAACAGATTTAGTACCTTCTACCCCGGTGGGAGAACGCTCCTTGCTGACAACGTTTACCAGAGTGGGATTATCGGTTTTGGGAGGCACTGCCCCCGTTAACAGTAGGCCAACCTTACTGGATAAATCGGAAAGGTTTTCAAGGACGGCACTAGCCTCCTTCCCTTGAGTATCATTCAATTTAAGAGACAATAGATCACTCACCCTATTGGAAAAATGGTACAATCTACCTTGTACACGTTTAAGTTGATTAGGTGATGGATCACCCCCTTCAAAAAAACTAACTACCGATGCTAGCTCAGTAGCATTATCAGTGATCTTGGAGAGAGCGTCATCGATCTCCTTTTCTCCAAAGGTCGGGATGGTAATAGGCAAATCAAGGGAGTCTTTTAGCTTATTAGTATCTACCGCAACCGTGCCTCCAGATTGAACATTTCTAATGGTTAATTCGTAAATTAACTCCTCCTTGCGCAAATAGCCGGGATGGAGGACATCGCGAGGACCGGGCATGATGACAGAAGAATACCAATTTGGAAAAATCGAAAAATGCCAGCGACAGAGAAAATTGTTAGAGTTCAAATCAAAGCAATCTTTAGCCGTCAAAAGGGGCTAAATTGAGACCCATTCAACCACGCTCTGCTACCACTTGTTACGGAGTTATCCGTGGTAGTTAGAGGTGAAAAAAGGTGCTGGCTTGAATAGGTCTCAACTTATGAAATTAAAGTTAATTTAAAACTTTAACAAAGGTTATATTTTCTTTTCAAAATCAACAGATAACAACAACAGAGTATCAGGTACCGAGTAGCAGAAAACAATTTAAGAAATTACAATTGTTACAAGATTTGGGCTTCGAGCCCCAAGATTAATTTATGAGCTCTCAGCTCACCACCACAATAGTTACAGGGCAGAAAAACCCTAAGTACAAGGAGCACTTGCTCCTAATTACAAAGTTAAGATGAAAAGAGCAGACCCGCTCTCAATTTCACCAGCCTGTCAAAGGCTACAACAACCTTTATTCCTAACTGCCCTTAAGGCACACATACCGTGAAACAGGGGTATCTTGTACCCAACCTACAGGGCCTTCACATGAAGAAAACAAACACTGGGTTAATTAAATGGCCCAAAAACAAATTGACTGGAGGCGTAGCTTGCACTCCTACATGAAACTTCTTAAAACCTAGGTGGCACTCGGCCAGTTATACAGGGGCTAATCCCATACTAGGGAGGTGACTAGTTGGCAAATAAGTTTAAGACTTTAAGAAGGAAGAGAAAAATGGTTACGGAAACATAGTCACCTCAAATTCAAAATGAAGGGGAGTTCGAGAGGGTTAAGCACTCTCTATCCCAACTTGCGGCTAATTTACATGAATACAGTAAGGTTTACATTAAAAAGGATTCGAACCTTCCCCCGCGGGTTAAAACTGCTGAGCTAGCAAGACATAAAGATGTTAAAAGGCCATTACCTTGTAGATGAACCGCTGCTTGGAGAAAGAGGCGCTTCCCGCCCCTTGCTATATACGTTCACACACTGCGAAAGATGTTACTGAAGTGGCTCCGAGACCAAAAAATTAGCAGTTTTTATACCCTCGTGGAAAATTCGAGACCTTTCAAGAATGAAAAAGACACCCCCCTTCAACTTTATTGGTAGACTAGCGAATGTACCCGTGCTTCGCTACGGTATTCTACACTGTATTCGAATATCGAAGTAAATAGTGTACATGCAGTAAATAAGATTGTTTTAAAATTTCATGTCTCTAAGCGTTATCCGAGAAAGAGCATGGGGAGGTCCCCGTACGTTGTTTCCAATGTAAAGTGTTTGTTACGGATTTGTGATATAACGGCAGACTCACTTGCCTACTGCCATTCACAGTCGAGTTGCGAAGTTTACATTATAATTGCAGGCCCCATTGCCTACTACGCGGACATAATCGATTTGGGGAGTTTTCGTTAAAATGGCAGCCCCCTTTCCTACTTCCAGACAGATTACAGTTGAGGGGTTTCTATTATCATGACAGGCAATTACCCTATCACTCGAAATTGAGTTGTGCAGTCATCATTATAATGCCAGGCCCATTTTCCTACTGCCAGCCAGCTTACTGCCAGTCACACCAAGTTGGTGAGTTTCCATCAAAATAGCAGGCCACTATGCCTAATGCCAGTCACATTTTAGATGAGGACATTTCTTTATAATGGCGGGCACCCTTGCCTACTGCCAAACACAATCGGATAGGGGAGTTTTAAACAAAATTGCATACTCACTTGCCTTCTGCAAGTCAAATAGAGAAGGGAACTATCCATTATAATTGTATACCTTCGTTACTAATGACAGTTACACAGGAGTTGGAGAAGGAACCCTTTCCTACTGCCAGTCAAAGTCGGTGTGGGGAGTACTGATTACAATAGCAGACCCACCCTTTCTCGATCGCTAAAAATCGACATCAGTGAATATATATAGATCGACATACGAAAGTATATGCGTGTTTACAATATTGAAGACCTTCATTTGCAGATTAACTGCTACTAAACGTACGTCATATCGACAAAGGATTACACCATAAGACACGCCGGATTTAGTGGCCTAAATGGCTGGCCCTATGATATGTCATCTATTCATGGGTCAGATTGACTTAGAAACGTGGAACAGGGTAAAGGTTTTGTAAGATTATCTCACATTACATTACTTTTCGGATAATTATGTGACAGCTACATACATAGCATTTGGCTCACATATGGCTACTGGGTGGGCCAATTTTCGTGAAGAGCTTGATGATTCTGTATTTCATGTAAGTAATTGAAAGTATGAATTATGCATGTGAAAATTCCAAATTAACTTAACATCGATTAATAGAGAAAAATCAAACGTAAAAGGGATACAGATACGGCAAAAAGTCATAAGACCAAGGTTGTAGATCATTCCAAATTGAACAGAGATTGTGCAATCCGTTATGGGATAGGAATTTCCGAAGGTCTGCACCATCATTAAAATTGCCTGCATATTTCGATTTTCTTCGGGGATAAAAAGTGAAACATTTAATGATCTAGGATGTTTTCCGTTCGTTACAGGCTAAAACGTATAATTTTGTCAAATTTCAATTATCTTCTTTTTCTTCTGGCAGATTATGCCGCAATCTGGATTTTGGGCGAGGCGGGTAAAAATTAGGACTTTAAGGAAACTAAACCAAAAATTATGGAGATGGTCATTATTACCCCTTAAACGGAAAGCTGTACGAAAATTTCGCCAAAATAGTCAGTGTAGAGGCACACAGTCGTTACGATTTGATTTATATAGATAAGGAATCTGCTCCATGAAAAACACCTTTTGGGCTATGTCCGCTGGACTTAACCTGCAAAAGTGGCCATTTGTGATATCTCCCTTATTAATCCTCCTGACGAAAAAATGCACATGAAAAAAACGTTTAGAGGTGGAATTCCATCACGTTTGGTCGATTTCCAGTCAGGTTGGTCTTGTTCTGTATATATTGTCGAAGAGTAAAATCACCATTTCGGTTCCCTATAAACCGCCAGTCCATTCCGGAACATGAAATGTTATTTACGTTTAAAACCTACCTTTGGACAGGTGGATGCTAAATATAAATTTTAGTTCGAATGTCTTCAATAGTTTTCAAGTTGTAAGGAATACGCTTAATCGCAAAGGGCTCGTGAGTTAAGTCCGATGGGACTTGTACAGAAAAACGGTCCGTTAATGATATCTCCCTTATTAATCCTCGTATCGAAGTGATGCACATGAGAAAAAAGGTTTAGAAATTAATTTCTGCCACGGTAGGTAGATTTCCATTAAGTTGTTTGTGTATATTTTGTGGAAGTGCAAAATCACTGTTTCGGTTTCGTATAAACCCCCAGTCAGTTCAGGGATTTAGAAACAATATTTGCCCTAAAACCTATCAAGGACAGGTGTATTCTAAATATGAGTCTTGGTGGAAATACATCCAATAGTTTGTAGCACTCGCGTACATACGGCGTATTTAAGGAAGAAAATAATACAGTTAAAGTTGAAATTAATAGAAAATGGATTATAACTGAGGACAGCCGGATAACGACAAATATGCAAATGCCAAGTGAATGTATTGGAAAATCAAATGCCCAGGGGCGTATTCTCCTTGAATGCAAGGCATTCATTGCATGCGTTATGATAACACAAAGAACTGTCTGATTTACGATTTTAGGTTGTTTCAGGTCAAATATTAACGATTTCATCTCTCAGAAGTTCAAAAGGTCCGCGCAACTGTACTAGTTCCCTTGCTTGATTACATGTGGTGCTGGTGTAGTCTCGCCGTCTACTCCACTCTCGGAAGAAAGAGACAGCAAATGGAGGAGTTTACGGCGTAAGGCATTCAATCTTAAAATTGCATTCAGTGGCAGACGTAGTTCTGAAACCCTCCGAACGATGTCGCTGCAATTGAAACTTGGTCAGAATTTGTCACCCCATACCCGTGCTACCCTCTGCCATCTGTTAGCAACTTGGAGAAAGTCGACATGTTTACAGCGAACGGGACACACAGATTACCCCCTAGCGAGAACCCAACGTGACGAAACTGACCAATGCCTCTGGGGTGACTTATCTCCAGTGCTTGAGTTGTGGATAACTAGTGAGTTAATTCATTATGTGTTCTGATAGTGAGTTCATTCTGTGTGTGCTGTTCCTGTGCTATTCGTCGTTTTCGGAGTTTTGTTATATTTTGCGCAATGTGGTATTTACGATGGATGAGTCTAAAACGGATATAATTGTAAATCAGTTTGAAAAGCCATTTACCGGCCGTTCGTTTGATGAAAAGATGCAAATAGTAAAAGCCGCGAGACCTCTACCTTCCCTCGTAAATTTCTTCTTCTTCTTAATCTACTTACCCTCCAGGGTTGGCTTTTCCCTCGGACTCAGTGAGGGATCCCTCCTCTACCGCCTCAAGGGCAGTGTCCTGGGGCTTCAGACTCTGGGTCGGGGATACAGTATGACCAGTACCTCGCCCAGGCTGCCTCACCTGCTATGCTGAACAGGGGCCTTGCGGGGGATGGGAAGATTGGAAGGGATAGACAAGGAAGAGGAACGGAAGCGGCCGTGGCCTGAAGTTAGGTACCATCCCGGCATTTGCCTGGAGGAGAAGTGAGAAACCACGGAAAACCACTTCGAGGATGGCTGAGGTGGGAATCGAACCCACCTCTACTCAGTTGACCTCCCGAGGCTGAGTGGACCCCGTTCCAGCCCTCGTACCACTTTTCAAATTTCGTGGCAGAGCCGGGAAGCGAACCCGGGCCTCCGGGGGTGGCAGCTAATTACATTAACTACTACACCACAGAGGCGGACCCTCGTAAATTTAAAAAGAGAAAACAAGAATTGTGTACGCACGTTCAATCCAGAAACTTACAGTAAAACTGTTTGGCTCGAGTTCACCTACATGTAATTAGGGTGAGTAGAATTGAAATTTACTTAATACATTGTGTTAACTGCATGGTTACTAGTTGCATGCCTCAGTGGAGATTCCAGGATACGCCACTGCAAATGCCCCTCAATAAATTATGCTAGTGTGAGTTATGGATATAATAAAGCGGTAACAGAGGAGAAATTTAGGTCCAGTGATTCCTAGGTAAACAAATAATAAGAAGATGACTAATGGTGTTATTATTTAATCTATTCGAGGGCGGTTATAACATCCAACGATATTCCGCCAATATCCCGCAGATAGGCCGATTGTCGCCTCTCTTGCCTTCTACCCAAGGAACAACCACGAATTTAAAAGCATGATGAGGAAAATGGCAATATGTTACTTCCCTGCTGGCATGCAGTCAGAGACGTTGCCATGGTAACCTGTAGGTTCGTTGTCGGTCTGTCCGTCACTCAATGCAGAGCATTATACCAGCGGAAAATTCTAAATTTCTCCGTCATGTGAAGCGTAAGGTAAATTACGAACATAACGAAAGTTGTTTATAATGAAGAGACGTTTCACGTACGGTAAACGAAGTTTACAGAAAATCGATAGTATAAGAGAAAATGGAGGAAAACCAGAATGGTTTTCCTATAAACCCCTCGTCTATTCAAAGATTTTAAAATGATGTGCATATTGAAACCTTCCCCGGTATGAGTATACTCTAAATATGAAGTTTGGTTGAGATCTATCCAGCCGTTTCGACGTGATGGTGGAAACTATAAACCCCCCGTCTATTCAAAGTTTTTTAAAATGATATGCATATCGAAACCTTCCGCTGGATGAGTATACTCTAAATATGAAGTTTGGTTGAGATCTATCCAGCCGTTTCGACGTGATGGTGGAAAAAACATTCTGGTTTTCCTATAAACCCCCCGTCTATTCAAGGATTTTAAAATGATATGCATATCGAAACCTTCCCCGGGATGAGTATACTCTAAATATGAAGTTTGGTTGAGATCTATCCAGCCGTTTCGACGTGATGGTGGAAAAAACATTCTGGTTTTCCTATAAACCCCCCGTCTATTCAAGGATTTTAAAATGATATGCATATCGAAACCTTCCCCGGGATGAGTATACTCTAAATATGAAGTTTGGTTGAGATCTATCCAGCCGTTTTGACGTGATGGTGGAAAAAACATTCTGGTTTTCCTATAAACCCCCCGTCTATTCAAATATTTTAAAATGATATGCATATCAAAACCTTCCCCGGGGTGAGTATACGCTAAATATGAAGTTTGGTTGAGATCTATCCAGCCGTTTCGACGTGATGGTGGAACAGACAAACAGACAGACAAACAGACAAACAGACAAACAAACAGACACGAAAGGTAAAAACCACCGATTCGGTCTTGAGTTGACCTAAAACGGATAAATATCTGAAAAATTGGCAAAACAAAAGAAATTACAGACAGCGGATCCCCTACAATTTTATTTATATAGATTGAAATGAAGTAGGACCTTTAACCACATGAAGTAAAACAGTTAGATGAAAACATGCACTGTTGTTGGGAAGGACTACATACTCTCGACCAGGCACATCTGTCATTTTAATGTCATTGTAACCATTAACCGGCTCACCTTGTTTCCTCCATTGAAACTTTCTGTTAGTCTGATTCCAAATGCAATAACTTCGAATATTGTCATAAGTAAGGAAACCAATTTCTTGCACATATTTTAAAACATGCTGATAGTGTCGTATCTCGTGGAAATTGGGCAATATAAGAGGCATTACTTTTAGTGAAATACATGCGTTGCCCATTTTCTAAACGGACCTCAAAGTGAGTGATTTTAGGTGCTCATTCATGAACACGGTATTATAAACTCCGCCACACTGCCTCGGTATTGCAAATATATCTTCCAGATTGATATTGTTGATCCTCATTTGTAGGTTGAATGCTGAATGTAGCCTGATAGCTGCATTTGTATGTACTTACAGACGTATTTAATTGATGTGACGGAATTAAATAATTTGACGTGGATGTGCACGTAAAAATTTTAAAGGAGAACCGGGTTTTAAGGAACCACCGATCGGTTATCTACTTCATTGCTCCTGAGAGTTGCAGTTTCCCCGCCGTCATCATACAGTGCTTGGGATACTCATCATCACCAGTAAATGTGCAGCTTTGGAAATGTTCTGGATATCAAATGGTGCAAATTCCTTCACGCATGCAAGGCGAATTTGCGTTTATAGCACCACATGGACCACGAATCACGTGCTTTGGTACAATATCATGTAATATTGGATCCGAATGTTTACTTGGTAACTCTGCTGAAATTAAACTATCCATTCGGCCTGGTCTGATCTTATTATGTAGCATAGTAGATGATGGATGCGAGGGTATCCTAGTTTCTGTCAACTGATAGTGTACATGTGGCAGCGAGGTTGGCAAAATATTTTCTCTTTATTAATACACTAGCAAATGTACCCGTGCTTCGCTACGGTGTTCAACATTGTATTCGAATATCGAAGTAAACAGTGTACATGCAGTAAATAAGATTGTTTTAAAATTGCATGTCTCTTAGCGTTATCAGAGAAAGAGCATGGGGATGTCCCCATACGTTGTTTCCAATGTAAAGTGTTTGTTACGGATTTGTGATATAACGGCAGGCTCACTTGTCTACTGCCATTCACAATCGAGTTGGGAAGTTTACATTATAATTGGAGGCCCCATTGCCTACTGCGCGGTCACAATCAAGTTGGGAGTGTTCGTTACAATGGCAGGCCCCATTTCCTACTCCCAAACAGATTACAGTCGAGGAGATTTTCTTATAATGGCAGGCAAATTCCCTACCACCATTAAAAATTGAGTTGTGCCGTTATCATTATAATGTCAGGCCGATTTTCCTACTGCCAGCCAGCTTACTGCCAGTCACACCAAGTTGGTGAGTTTCCATCAAAATAGCAGGCCACTATGCCTAATGCCAGTCACATTTTAGATGAGGACATTTGTTTATAATGGCGGGCACCCTTGCCTTCTGCCAAACACAATCGGGTAGGGAAGTTTTACACAAAACTGCATGCTCACTTGCCTTCTGCAAGTCAAATCGAGAAGCGAACTATTCATTACAATTGTAGACCTTCCTTACTAATGACAGTTACACAGGAGTTGGAGAAGGGCCCTTTCATACAGCCAGTCAAAGTCGGTGTGGGGAGTACTCATTACATTAGCAGACCCACCCTTTCTCGATCGCTACAAATCGACATCAGTGAATATATATAGATCGACATACGAAAGTATATGCGTGTTTACAATATTGAAGACCTTCATTTACAGATTAACTGCTACTAAACGTACGTCATATCGACAAAGAATTATACTATAAGACACGCCGGATTTAGTGCCCTAAATGGCTGGTCCTATGATATGTCATCTATTCTAGGGTCAGATTGAGTTAGAAACGTGGAACAGGGTAACGTTTTTGTAAGATTACTCACATTACATTACTTTTCGGATAATTATGTGACAGCTACATACATAGAATTTGGCTCACAGATGGCTACTGGGTGGGCCAATTTTCGTGAAGAGTATGATGATTTTGTATTTCATATAAGTAATCGAAAGTATGAATTATGCTTGTGAAAATTCCAAACTGACTTAACATCGATTAATAGAGAAAACTCAAGCGTAAAAGGGATACAGATACGGCAAAAAGTCATAAGACCAAGGTTGTAGATCATTCCAAATTGAACGGAGATTGTGCAATCTGTTATGTGATAGGAATTTCCGAAGGTCTGCACCATCATTAAAATTGCCTGCATATTTCGATATTCTTCGGGGATAAAAAGTGAAAAATGTAATAATCTAGGATGTTTTCCGTTCGTTACAGGCTAAAACGCATAATTTTTTTCAAATTTCAATTATCTTCTTTTTCTTCTGGCAGATTATGCCACAATCTGGATTTTGGGCGAGGCGGGTAAAAATTAGGACTTCCAGGTAACTAAACCAAAAATTATGCAGATGGTCATTATTACCCCTTAAATGGAAAGCTGTACGAAAATTTCGCCAAAATAGTCAGTGTAGAGGCACACAGTCGTTACGATTTGATTTATATAGATAAGGAATCTGCTCCATGTAAAACACCCTTCGGGCTATGTGCGCTGGACTTAAGATGCAAAAGTGACCATTCATGATATCTCCCTTATTAATCCTACTGACGAAAAAATGCATATGAAGAAAAGGGTTTAGAGGTGGAATTCTATCACGTTTGGTCGATTTCGTCAGGTTGGTCTTGTTCTGTATATATTGTGGAAGAGTAAAATAACCATTTCGGTTCCCTATAAACCGCCAGTCCATTCCGGAACATGAAATGTTATTTAAGTTTAAAACCTACCTTTGGACAGGTGGATGCTAAATACAAAGTTTGGTTCGAATGTCTTCAGTAGTTTTCAAGTTGTAAGGAATACGCTTTACACGCACCCGCTCGTGAGTTAAGTCCGATGGGACTTGTACAGAAAAACGGTCCGTTAATGATATCTCCCTTATTAATCCTCGTATCGAAATGATGCACATGAGGAAAAAAGTTTAGAAATTAATTTCTACCAAGGTAGATAGATTTAAATTAACGTTGGTTGTGTATATTTGTGGAAGTGCAAAATCACTGTTTCGGTTTCGTATAAACCCCCAGTCAGTTCAGAGATTTAGAAACAATATTTGCCCAAAACCTATCAAGGACAGGTGTATTCTAAATGTGAGTCTTGGTGGAAATACATCCAGTAGTTTGTAGCACACGCGTACATACGGCGTAATTAAGGAAGAAAATAATACAGTTAAGAAAGTTGAAAGTAATAGAAAATGGATTATAACTGAGGACAGCCGGATAACGACAAATATGTAAATGCCAAGTGAATGTATTGGAAAATCAAATGCCCCTCAATAAATTATGCTAGTGTGAGTTATGGATATAATAAAGCGGTAAGAGAGGAGAAATTTAGGTCCAGTGATTCTTAGGTAAACAAATAATAAGAAGATGACTAATGGTGTTATTACTTAATCTATTCGAGGGCGGTTATAACATCCAACGATATTCCGCCAATATCCCGCAGATAGGCCGATTGACGCCTCTCTTGCCTTCTACCCAAGGAACAACCACGAATTTAAAAGCATGATGAGGAAAATGGCAATACGTTACTTCCCTGCTGGCATGCAGTCAGAGACGTTGCCATGGTAACCTGTAGGTTCGTTGTCGGTCTGTCGGTCACTCCATGCAGAGCATGATACCAGCGGAAAATTGTAAATTTCTCCGTCATGTGAAGAGTAAGGTAAATTATGAACATAACGAAAGTTGTTTATAATGAAGAGACGTTTCACGTACGGTAAACTAAGTTTACAGAAAATCAATAGTATAAGAGAAAATGGATGGTTTTCCTATAAACCCCCCGTCTATTCAAGGATTTTAAAATAATATGCATATCAAAACCTTCCCCGGGATGAGTATACTCTAAATATGAAGTTTCGTTGAGATCTATCCAGCCGTTTCGAAGTGATGGTGGAAAAACCATTCAGGTTTTCCTATAAACCCCCCGTCTATTCAAAGATTCTAAAATAATATGCATATGAAAACCTTCCCCGGGATGAGTGTACTCCAAATATGAAGTTTGGTTGTGATCTATCCAGCCGTTTCGACGTGATGGTGGAAAAACCATTCTGGTTTTCTTATAATCCCCCGTGTATTCAAAGATTTTAAAATGATATGCATATCGAAACCTTTCCCGGGATGAGTATACTCTAAATATGAAGTTTGGTTGAGATCTATCCAGCCGTTTCGACGTGATGGTGGAAAAACCATTCTGGTTTTCCTATAAACCCCCCGTGTATTCAAAGATTTTAAAACGATATGCATATCGAAACCTTCCCCGGGATGCGTATACTCTAAATATGAAGTTTGGTTGAGATCTATCCAGCCGTTTCGACGTGATGGTGGAACAGACAAACAGACAAACAGACAGACAGACAAACAGACAAACAGACAAACAAACAGACACGAAACGTAAAAACCACCGATTCGGTCTTGAGTTGACCTAAAACGGATAAATATCTGAAAAATTGGCAAAACAGAAGAAATTACAGACAGCGGACCCCCTACAATTTTATTTATATAGATAACATTAATGTTTGAATTTTCAAATGAAATGATCTATTCACTATGTCGTATCGGTTTTGTGGTGATGTATATTCGGGGATCTTTTGTAACCGTACAACAGGGTTACAGACTCCATTCTGTATTTATTATTATTATTATTATTATTATTATTATTATTATTATTAACCTGATTCATTAGATTTTATATATTCTGTTTCTGATCATTTAGACTGTAATAATTAGGTATCACGTATATTATTGTATTTCATCATAGGTTAAGTGAATATGTTTGTAATTATTCTGTATTGTAGTAAGTGAGATTTGTTGGTTTCATATTGTCATGCTGTGGCTTGTAACTTTGGCTAGATGAGCTGGCATAGTATTTTGCAATCGAAGCTATGTTTAACTGTGCAAGGAGATTTCCCGGTGACGCATTCGGCTTAGTCATTCTCGGACCGCTTGGGTACGCTTAGACGACACATGACTGATGACATCAGTGCGTGGACACGTGATTGCGACCAAGTGTCAGTATTCGCCAGCTACTGTATGTGGAAGTGGAAGGGATGAACAGGGAGTGGGGAGAGGAGTCGTCATCGCGAGGTGTTATAAGGTGATGCTACGGTAGGGAGAGGTACTCAGTGCAGATGATATCAATCAGTTGATAGTACTCAGTTCATCATATCTATTCTGTTCTTACTCAGTTCATATCGTGCAGATCATATGTAACAGTCAGATGTATCAAATGGAAGAAGTGGTCTTAGTGTGATGGTCAGAGCTAAGAGTTGTGTTTGAAGAGGTAATCATCGAGGAAGTCTACAAGTGGTGCTTGTATCCGAGCAGAGACGGGTACTATGCTGATAAAGAAACATCATCTTCTTGTGAGGATGGACTTCACAAGATGTCTCAATAATATTTTCCAATTATTTAAAATATATTGAGTGGACGTAATTACATTGGAGCTCCCTACACGCGTACATGGTATGTAGGCCAACTCCTTGTTATATAAGAAGATTACAACAGACGGCTCCCGACTTCAGCTCACAGGTTTTCCCAAGAATTTCAAGTTCAACAGCGGTGTATGCAGACAACAGGTAATTAAAGCATCAGACATTTTATGCATTCATAACATGAAGAAGAGAGTAATCAGCGGCGATATCACATCGCACTTCTAGTTCATGCCAATAGCTTTTTTGTTTAGATTAAATTTTCCTTTTCTTTGTACCGCAAATCTCACAATATATTTCTTTTGTTAAATTAAAAGACGTAAATGATTGTTCATTGTGACGTAAATGTAGTCATAAACTCAGTTTTATTTTTAATTATAATAAGTGATTCCAGTTCCATGTACAATCCTCAATTGTGGAAATGCAACAGTAATTTAATATTGTCCTGATCCATATCCCTGTATATTGCCAGATATGTGAGTTTATCACCTCACGCCTTGAGATAATTGATATAAGAGGTATGCTCTACCGAATTTTGTTGTTTTTCTTAAAAAAGCAACTGGCGCTCAAACAAATGTTATGTATATTGTGTGAAGGAGATGTAAGTATAAGAGTAGTGGTCGGAGTAGCCACAACGTGTCGCCAGCAACGTGGGACTCGAAAGGTTCAGAAAAAGTGTTTCTGAATGGCAATATACATGGATCAGTTCTTTTAATGAGTACGCACATGTTAAATTCACCGAGTAATGTTAGGAAGGTCATTTTGTTGAAGTTTGTATTTAAGGGGTAATGTCAGAGGAATTGCAAGGGGAAATAGCTTTGAGATCGCGAAAAATTAGTAGGAAACCGAAGATGGACAAGGATAGCAATATGCAGTCAGGTGATGAAGCTGAGGTTATTGTGTCCAAGGAAATCCAAGGTGGTAACATAAATAGGAAGTTGGTGACTAAGGTGGGACCTACTGAAAGTCAGAAAATAGTAGAAAGTGAGGAAAACGCTGTCACGCAAGATCAAAGTAAAGGGGTGATTGACCTGGGTTTATTTAATTTGCTGATGTCCAAAATGACTGAGCAGAATAATATCATTAGTGAGAAAATTGAATCTCAGAATATTATTATGAGTGAGAAAATTGAAGCGGTCATTAGTGAGAAAATTGAATCTCAGAATAATATTATGAGTGAGAAAA
This sequence comes from Anabrus simplex, assembly GCF_040414725.1. Taxonomy (NCBI): domain Eukaryota; kingdom Metazoa; phylum Arthropoda; class Insecta; order Orthoptera; family Tettigoniidae; genus Anabrus; species Anabrus simplex. The sequence goes on from NC_090266.1 coordinate 906,506,539, forward strand.
TTGAAGCGGTCATTAGTGAGAAAATTGAAGCTCAGAGTAATGCCATAAATAGTATTAATAAGAAGATTATGTTAGTAATAAGATAGATCATAAGGTGTTAGAAATAAGTAAGCAAATTAATAATTTAGAAAGTAAAGTAAATAAGGAGTGTAGTGATATCAGAGCTGAGATGGAATTGGGTCGGAGCAATCTCCATACGGAAATAGAGCAAATTAGTGAGACATGCATCAAACAGATTGATGAATTAGGCGCCAAGATCGAGTCCAATAAAGGAGAAATCAATGAGTTAGTAGAAGAAAGGTTTGAAAAGATAACCAATACAGTGGGGCAAGAAACTAGGAAATGTATTAGTAGGGTAGAACAGGTGGAAAGAAAACTTGGAGAAGTAGGTGATCTAGGGAGTGAGCAGAAATCATTATCACAGAAGGTGAGAGAATCGGAAAAAAAGTTGGAGGAATTAAGAAAAATTCAAGAAAAGACTGAGGAAACAGTGGAAGAAAAATTTCTGAGTTGCCAGAGAGTACTCCAGCAAGAAGTGCGTGATAGTAAGAATGTACGTGAGATAATTGTAAATAATGGTTTAATCACTAGAGATCATGATTTACCTAAGTTTTCTGGGAAAGAATTTAACCCGATGGAATTTATGAGAGTAGTAGAGAAGAAATTTGCTGTTCAATTAAGAGACAATATTATTAGCTGGGAAACTGTATTGGAGATCTTATCTAATGCTTTAGTAGGAGAGACTAAGTCTTGGTTTCAAGTATATAAAAGCTCGATGTCTAGTCTAACTGAATTTAAGGAGAAATTCGTGGCTAAATTTTGGAGTGAAGGTGTTCAGAGTAGAGAGAGAGAGAGAGAGTAATGTTTGGCAGGTATAATTCTAACGAGGGTGTTAGAATGACTGAATACTTTTTGGCTCATGTTTTGGTGTGGAGAAATTTAGAATGTATTGGACCTGAGGCTGATATAGTTAGACTTATGGCTAAGCACTATCCCGATAGAATAAGAGAAGCTGTTTGTATGCAAAGAGTGGAGACTATTAAGGAAATGGAGATTTTGTTGGAAAGTTTTGATGCTTTAGGTAGTAGCTTGAATAATAGTAGGACACTAAATAGGAATGTAGAAGGAAGGGGTAACCAATCTAATAATCAGGACAGGACTATGAATAATCGTAACTACAGAAGAGAATATCAGGAGAGACCTAATAATAATTTCCACAGGGAGAGAAATTATCAAAATAGTTCGGAAAATTTCAGGACTGGGAGGCGTGATTATGGTAATCAACCAGAAGCTGGGAGGCGAGAGAATACAGGCCATAATAATAATAATAATGACGCTAGAGGAAATAGGCAACAGGGGAGGCCGACTGAGGTGTGTAACCAACAAGTCGTAACCGAACCTAGTACTTTAAACGCGCAACGGACTGTATAAACAGGTCACTGAGACAGTCCGTAAATGGTGAGTTCACGTATAAGGTAGATAAGCATGTCAATGTCGACCAGCCTATAGTTGTAAGTGAACATGATTGTGACCTAAGTAGCAATAATTCAAATGTTTTAAGTGACGACTTAATCGTAGACAATAAATTTTATAAGTGTAATTTAAATTTAGATATAAGGCAAGATTTGCTAAGTGATCTTATATTATGTAATGAGGATAATTTAAGTAGTGTTACTGTTACACCGACGATTGAACTGCGGATATGGGGCAGAAAAGTTAAGATTTTGTTGGACTCTGGTAGTGAGAAGTCATGTGTAAATTCCAAGCTGTATGAGGAAGTTTTGAGAGAGAAGTATGAGGTAGCGGAAATTCCAGTGAGGAATACGTTCATCGTAACAGCTGTTGGAAACAAGTCTCAAAGAGTGAATAAACAAATAGCTGTCCCCATTAGCATAAGTGGAGAATGTATTTTCCAACCATGCTTAGTAGTGCCTAATTTAGTTTATGCCGTTATTTTAGGTACCGACTGGTTAACGTGTCACAAGGCTAAATTAAATTTTGATCTGTGTAATGTCAATCTTATTTGGGGAAAGAGTAGCAGGGAAGTCAGTTTACCATATGATGTTTTGTCAGAAATTAGTGCGAATAAAGTGTGTTCTAGTACGGAAGGATCTTGTGAAATTCCTAATATTAGGAAAAATATTGATGTCTGCCATGTGTCTATACAGAGAGATTCTAGAGATGAATTGTATGAGACAGTGGAGAAATGTAATTTAGCGGAAAGTCAGAAGGACGAATTGTGTGAATTATTGATATCACATAGTGATGTTTTTAGCGATCGGCCTGGTAGAACACATCTTTACGAACACAAATTTAATGTTATTGATAACTCAACTTTTGTAGGACCGAAATATCCCATTCCGTTAAAATACGCTAGCGCTGTTGAAGAGCAGATTGACATTATGCTAGATTATAATATAATTGAACCATCATGTAGTCCTAATTTGAATCCACTTATTATTATACCTAAGAAGGATAACACGGTAAGATTGTGCATGATAATTTTTGTAAGACTAAATTGGATGAATTTGAACTTGGTGACAAGGTTTTACTCAGAGTGCCACTCCCGTCATCAGCAGAAGCTGGTCAATTTTCTAAGTTTTTCTTGTTATATCAGGGATACTTCACCGTAGTGAAACGGATTGGGAAATGTGCTTATTCATTAGAAGACAAGGAAGGAAATATCGTAGGAACATACAATATAAGAAATCTTAAGAAATATATCATGTGAGTTTGTTGATTAATTTTCATTATTATGTTAATTCACCATGTTTTATGAAGCTGGCATTGCGAACAGGACTTCAGTGAAATTAGCGTGTGTTGTGATATTAAGTGAAGCACGGCAGGGCAATAAACTCCAGTGCTTGGAGACAGTGTATATAATGAAATGTCTTCGAGAATTACTTTTGAACACTCAATGAACGTTTGAAACGACAGAAGTGAGAAAGAAATGTAATCTGTATGTAAATAATACTGTATAATCAAAGTGAAAATGATAATTGATCAATGTTTTATATGTGTAACAACGAACATCCAGATGGATGATACTATGTACCAAATTTGTAAAGGGCATTTTTATACATGTATCTATGGTGTACTCGATTTCAGGTGATTGTGTAGATATTTCATGAATTAATCGATTCAGTTAATCGATTATTTCATGAGGGAGGCGTTCTGTAACCGTACAACAGGGTTACAGACTCCATTCTGTATTTATTATTATTATTATTATTATTATTATTATTATTATTATTAACCTGATTCATTAGATTTTATATATTCTGTTTCTGATCATTTAGACTGTAATAATTAGGTATCACGTATATTATTGTATTTCATCATAGGTTAAGTGAATATGTTTGTAATTATTCTGTATTGTAGTAAGTGAGATTTGTTGGTTTCATATTGTCATGCTGTGGCTTGTAACTTTGGCTAGATGAGCTGGCATAGTATTTTGCAATCGAAGCTATGTTTAACTGTGCAAGGAGATTTCCCGGTGACGCATTCGGCTTAGTCATTCTCGGACCGCTTGGGTACGCTTAGACGACACATGACTGATGACATCAGTGCGTGGACACGTGATTGCGACCAAGTGTCAGTATTCGCCAGCTACTGTATGTGGAAGTGGAAGGGATGAACAGGGAGTGGGGAGAGGAGTCGTCATCGCGAGGTGTTATAAGGTGATGCTACGGTAGGGAGAGGTACTCAGTGCAGATGATATCAATCAGTTGATAGTACTCAGTTCATCATATCTATTCTGTTCTTACTCAGTTCATATCGTGCAGATCATATGTAACAGTCAGATGTATCAAATGGAAGAAGTGGTCTTAGTGTGATGGTCAGAGCTAAGAGTTGTGTTTGAAGAGGTAATCATCGAGGAAGTCTACAAGTGGTGCTTGTATCCGAGCAGAGACGGGTACTATGCTGATAAAGAAACATCATCTTCTTGTGAGGATGGACTTCACAAGATGTCTCAATAATATTTTCCAATTATTTAAAATATATTGAGTGGACGTAATTACATTGGAGCTCCCTACACGCGTACATGGTATGTAGGCCAACTCCTTGTTATATAAGAAGATTACAACAGACGGCTCCCGACTTCAGCTCACAGGTTTTCCCAAGAATTTCAAGTTCAACAGCGGTGTATGCAGACAACAGGTAATTAAAGCATCAGACATTTTATGCATTCATAACATGAAGAAGAGAGTAATCAGCGGCGATATCACATCGCACTTCTAGTTCATGCCAATAGCTTTTTTGTTTAGATTAAATTTTCCTTTTCTTTGTACCGCAAATCTCACAATATATTTCTTTTGTTAAATTAAAAGACGTAAATGATTGTTCATTGTGACGTAAATGTAGTCATAAACTCAGTTTTATTTTTAATTATAATAAGTGATTCCAGTTCCATGTACAATCCTCAATTGTGGAAATGCAACAGTAATTTAATATTGTCCTGATCCATATCCCTGTATATTGCCAGATATGTGAGTTTATCACCTCACGCCTTGAGATAATTGATATAAGAGGTATGCTCTACCGAATTTTGTTGTTTTTCTTAAAAAAGCAACTGGCGCTCAAACAAATGTTATGTATATTGTGTGAAGGAGATGTAAGTATAAGAGTAGTGGTCGGAGTAGCCACACTTTTCTTTAATTTCAGTCCAGTTAGAATTACAGGTAAATGTAATGAAAGAATCTGGTTTTCCATATGTCCTGACATAAGCCTTCGCATCTTGTGTTCTTCCATGAAGATACCTTGGAGCTCGTGTAAATGATGATAGCAATATGACCAACTGCCCGGTATTTCCAATATTCCAATACGTTCATTTTCCCGCAAAGCATCTTGCAAGTGAATGTAATTTTCCGTTCGTATTATTTCGTATGTAGGCTAAATGCTCCGATTCAATTTTAACACACTGATTCACCAGATACTGGTTTACTTGGATTCCAAATCTATATATTGTAACGAAATCACTGAGTCCCGTATTATTCGGTAACAGTAATAATTCACGCATGACAGCGTTTTACGTAGCGGTTCCCTGGTTATAGGGCCATGTGGAGAAATTTTTACGGGATAATCGTCTTTGCCTCTACATAATATTAAAGGATATAGCAAGATATCTTAAGAGCTACGAATTTCTGGAATTTTCTGAAGGTTTTTAACTCGATTACGTAGTACTATCTTCCTTGTCAACTGTTGCTCAGCGATTATAACAGATACACCACTCGTTTTAGGGGCATAAAACCCGCCGCGATGTTCACCAACAGGCATTTCGGCGGCGTGGGTAACAATATTGAAATACAGTACATTTGGTGGAAAACACTATCGCAGTTTTGAAAAATTGAACGTAATTATTACGGCAGTGTAACATTTTCTGCAAATACCTCACTAAGGCATAATTGAGAGGTTGTCTTGTGATGTTACATCGAGTAGAAGCTTGTGTGTAAGGATCCGTAATGAAATACATGCGTAGGAACTTGCCGTCATTAGGTTCAGAAGGATACAGAATGCCGGCCAAATGGTATACTTATCCTTTTACCTTAAATATCGGCATAAAGTTACGTTCAATTACACGTGTACTCTCAAATTAAGTTATTTGAAACGCATTATTATAATGATGTATGTGCTTCATAAATCCTTTTCTTTTCGGTTGGTCAGCTGTAAGAAGCGAACGCAAAGGTTCGAGAAGGTGAGGATTTCTTCTCGTTCTACTTTTCCCTGCAAACAAAATATATCTTTTGATTCGTCTTTCCATTTTAGAGCTCAACAATACTGGAAAAATACGTCGTACTTAAAGAAACTGAAGCATCATTTCCATCATTTATGAACGAATCATAATCCATAGCGGAATACCATTTATCGGACCACAAACAACTATCATTTCTTCCCAATCTCAGACGAACTTGTCTGGTTCTGTCAGGATATTTGCGATGTTATTCTGAACAGAAGGCTCTCTTTCCATTTGCAAATGATGTCTGTTTCTATCACACGAAATCAGGTTATTTCGGTCAACAGATGATGCGGCATTTCTCTTTGAATTATGTAAAGAACGACGGTTAATACGATGAAGATATGACTCCCTTTGTCTCTGTGAAGTAATTAATTTTTTGTCTTGTGACAGTAGAGAATATCTTTGTGGGCCAGTTTCATTTTTACATGAAAAATCCACTCTACTCTGTTAGTGTTAGCTGCTGGACAAAGCCGTTGATAGCATGGGCGAGAGGTTCTCCCGCTGGCTAACAAATTTCTTACCCGCTCTGCAGCTGGTCATTTCCATATTTCACTATTGAGATTAAGCGAAAAATGTGAACGACGATATCTCCGAAATTATAGATGAAAATTACACTCTGTAAATGACATTTTAATATACATTAGTTACTTGAGGGGAGCAAATAATTTATTTTTATCAGGATTAAGTGATTAATATAAGAAGTTGTTCTTCAATTTTATGTTTCTTACTGCAAAAATGTAACATAGAAACAGTTGTAGTGATTATGTTTTAAAGACAGATAGATATAAGCTGTTGGGGATTATTTTGTAGAACTTAGTACGCTGAACAATTGTTACCCGTATAGTATAGATGTATCTTTAACGGTTTAGCCAGCGTAAGCTAAAAAGGCTGACGGACGACTGTTTTCTTTTCGACTTGCTTCACTTAAATCGTTACCGTAATATAAAAACACTTAAATTGGGCCATATGTTAAAGACAGATATATGCTGTAGCGGACTACTTTGTAGAACTTTTTATACTTCATAATTCTTACCTGCATAGTATAGATGTTGCTTAAACTGTTTAGCTAGTGTAAACTAAAAAGGCGTACGGACGGCCATTTTTATTATACTTGCTCCACTGAAATCGTTACTGTTCGTCTCCCTTTAGTCATAAACTAATTTTTCTGTACATAAACCTTTCTCGAGAAATATTTAATAGAATGGAGGAAAAAGCATCAAAATCCATCCAGTGGTTCTTGAGAATAGCCGTCACAGACAGACAGACAGACAGACAGACAGACAGACAGACAGACAGACAGACAGACAGACAGACAGACAGACAGACAGGATAGATGACTTTATTTTATACTATGTAGGCCTATAGATGAAGCACACACATTCGTAATCGGCCGATCAGCAGCACGCTCTCCAGCATCTGTGAGGAGTTCATTTTGAAGAATATGGAGAGAACACGGTCCCATCAGATGCCCGTCGAAGAAATATGGTCTGATTAAGTAGTCGCCCATGATCCCACACCAGATATTTACTCCCCACTGCACTTGAAATACGCCCTATCTTACCCAACGGGGACACCCCGTGCTCTAATAGTGCATATTGTACCGATTCACAGTGCCGTTGTTGTGAAATCGCGATTAATCTGAAAACAGGTCCAGGATTCTTGCATTAATGGTCACACTGCTTAATGCCCATTGACAAAATGTTATTCGAGCATCTAAATCATGTCCGTGAAGCAGGTGGTGTACCTGTAGATGGTACGGGAGAAATGTATTGATATGAAATATTTGAATGAAGGACGACCTGTCGTGCTATTCTCCGGACCACCTTTTGAGCAGACTAAAGCGGAAGTGACGTCATTGTCTCGTCACACTCGCCGTGGTTGCCAAATGACCCGGCGCGCGATTCAAAGTTTTTAATTTAAGAATTTAAGAATTTAAAATAATTAATAGACTAACGTATGCGTGTTAGAATCCCATACAGTTTTTTAACGGCTTACAACTTTAAACAATTAATTTACTGAATTAGATTTTAAATGTGAAAACCTACAATCTGTTTTCCAGTCAATGGCCGGGTCAGGGATGGAATAAATGAAGCCCCATCTTGCGGCGAGGACAGGAATTGAGCCGGTTGCCGAAGCCGGTTTCACTCCTCTGGGGCAATGATTAATGACTGACAGATGAAATTAAATGATACTGGAGAGTGATGCTGGAATGAAAGATGACAGGGAAAACCGGAGTACCCGGAGAAAAACCTGTCCCGCCTCCGTTTTGTCCAGCACAAATCTCACATGGAGTGACCGGGATTTGAACCACGGAACCCAGCGTTGAGAGGCCGACGCGCTGCCACCTGAGAAACGGAGGCTTTCACAATTTCAATATACTAACTACAATTTCACAGTACAATTTCAATAAATTAGCTATTAAAAATATATTTTTATAAAAATATTCTTTTTCTTCTTCTTAATCTGTTTACCCTCCAGGGTTGGCTTTTCCCTCGGACTCAGCTGCAATCACGCTAACCACTACACCACAGAGGCGGACTATAAAAGTATTATGACATATTATTATTATTATTATTATTATTATTATTATTATTATTATTATTAGTATCAATATACAGTATATATATAATATTTTATTATTTATTATTCACTATTATTATCTAAATATATGGCCTGATTTCTGATTGAAATGAGTTGCTACTCACGAGCGATTTATGAAGAAGGGAGTGAAGTGAGGATTATATATGGGCCTACTCGTACTGGAATTAACTTGGAACTGACTGATGAAGTTGGGGATCCAGGCAAAACCCTGTCCCACCTCCGCTTTGTCCAGTACAATTTCAATAAATTAGTTATTACAAATATATATTTATAAAATTATTATTATTATTATTATTATTATTATTATTATTATTATTATTATTATTATTATTATTATTATTATTATCATGCAGGAGGTTTCAGCGTTAGCTTACCTTGTGCCGCAGTAGTTTATCTGTCTCACTATCGAGTGGCTGCACAACCAAGTCAGAATCAGAACCGGGATCAGCACACGAGGTAAACTAATCCCGCCGTCAATACTATTCGCTCGGAAATGCTTATAAACAGACAGAATCATATTTCTCTGTCCGGAAGTAAAAATCTTGCGTTTCTTCTTCAACTGATAGCAGTCTGGTGAATTTTTGTTCGGATCCATCGCACAATAATATCCAATAACGAGTAAGAAGAAACCTACAAACGTACAAGAGACTACAAGAATTATGAATTAGCACACAATACGCACATGCACTGTTTTTGTAAAAGCGAAGCACACGTGTTCAGGACATCCACTGAGTGAGTAAGTATGGCAGCTCCGCATTGACTGCACCATTGCCAAAACTCGCTCTGAGTAGCGCACCCCTCTTGCCCCCTCGCCTACCGTGTGACAACACCGATGGCGCTGCCCCTGTCACCCGCGCCATCCCCTGGTCTATACACTCACTTCCGCTTTAGTCTGCTCAAAAGGTGGTCCGGAGAATAGTGTCCGTATGCTAATGTGAGGATTATTCCGGACAGCGTCCAAAACAGCCTCTTAATTTGGACCAGACGTTCTAGGAGCATCTCCAACAGGAGGTACACTTCCAAGTGTGCTATAGATCATTCCGTGTTAAGAAAACCGTATTGCCCTTATGGACCTAGAAGAAGCGAACACACCCCCTCTGAGACAACAATAATTCTTCGTGATTAAGGAATATTATAATGTACTTTATAGTGTATTATGAAACAAAGAAGAAAGGATAAAGTATTTTTGCCCGTGCGGTATTAAAATAACTACTAGAGCTTTTCTATTTCATAAATACATTCGTAGGGAGGAAGCACAATGGCGGCAAGAGCCTTCTGTATCGCTCTGGGAAATGTAACGCGTAATCCGTTACTCTACGAACACTGGCAGCTTATTACTGTTGTAGAGAAGTCGTCTACTTCTGTGTTGAGTATCTTTTTTAACCTTTATATAGGTCCGTACTTGTCTTGTGTTGAGTGAGTTTTATGTGAATAATTAGGCTACGTGTGCGATTTCTTCCTTGAACACTAATACTGTGATTTGTTTACTTTATGGATGAAGCTGAAAAAGAAACACGAGTAAACTGTACTTAATTTGCAGCTTATTTTCTTCCCCTTTCATCTTTAACTTAAAAACTGAATTTCACATATTTTGCCGTTTTTTCGTTATGCTGTGAACATCAAAATGAAGCCACTCTAAGCTTAACCCCTATAGTTCATGAATATAATTTCAGCTTAGATTTTTTTACATTTTGTCTAAACATTAATACTGAGTTTTATGAATATAACAGTGGCGGCTCGTTTGGGAGGCGCTAAGGCGCGCGCCCCCCACAGGGTTCCATTAAATTAGGGAATTTTAATCTTAAATGTTAACAAGCGAAATATTTTACTATAAGATTATTATCAAGGGCGCGAGTTGTACTGTACTGCGGCCCGATACGCTGCTGGCCCTGCGCAGGAGGGCGCTCTCTCACAGCGGACCAAACACTCCGAGTCTCGCTTGACTGGCCTTGAGGGAGCCAATCAGGGGCACCGTAGAAATGTGCTGTTCTAACGGAGATTCCGGCGCGTTCCTGCCGCGGCCTATCGTTGCAGCCAACCTACCCGAAACATTGGTGATTTGATTTCTATTTAACAGGGGTCAGTTTGTGCCATTTCTCTCCTAAAACTAGGAACTATTTTACTGAGGCACTTACCTGAGTTAAATGTGCCGGTATATATTTAAAACAGTCTTGTAATTTCTAGGATTATTAACTAACGAAACGAGTAACGACTGTAACTACTGTCTCCTCGCACTTGATTCATGTTGGCGATACTCACTGGAGAGCGCGATGTTTTGCTTTGTGTTGATGAATGATCTCGTGAGGTGACTGTGACAAAGTGAAATTAGGAGAAAGGTTGTGATTTATATGTAGGCATAGTGTTATGTTTGCATTTCGTACAGTATGATTACCGTCGAACATATTAAAGAATTAACGTTTTCTTCTCTTTCTATCGAGAAGAAAGTCGAACTGAAGGAGTGTGGTAGATGGACACCAGACTTCTCGTTGAAAAAACCGGAGACCAAGAAAAATGAAAATAGGGCTTTCCAAAGACAAATTAATTCTCCTGACGTATATAACAAGAACCCGCGGATATGTGGAAGTGATATCTCAGAAACCTTTTACTGCTTTCCTTGCCTGCTATTCTCCCGTTCTAGGAAAGGAGATAAATGGATCACCACAGGGGTGATATCAATAGTACCATGGACTTTGAAATGCTTGGTGAAGTCAATGTCGTGTCTTGTTTAAGTGATCACTACAGTGAAACTATTCGTAAACATAATTCGCTCGTGGACAAGAAAAGGCAAATAATAATAATAATAATAATAATAATAATAATAATAATAATAATAATAATAATAATAATAATAATAATAATAATAATAATAATAATAATAATTGCATATGCATTGCTACCGTAAGTGTCGAAGTGTGTATCTTGATAACATGGTTTGAAGAACTTGAGATATTTGTGGAATTATGAAACTAAGGCGCGCCCCCCATTGCTGATATCCACGAGCCGCCACTGGAATATAAGTACCGCCTTTTTCTCGTATTGATGTGAAAACCAATGTAAGCCCCCTCTAAAACCCCCAGACCGCTTGAGTTCATAAAACTTATGTTCATCTTAGTTTCTTCTTCCTTTTATCTTAAAATTAAATAGTGGGTTTCACAAATGTACGTGTCACCATCTTCCCGTTATACTGGTGAGCAAAGCTGTTCTATATGGAAACCCTGTTGTCATAAGAGGAATACTGTTTTATAAGGTGAAATTAACCGGGCCAGTTGGCCGTGCTCGTAGAGGCGCGCGGCTGTGAGCTTGCATCCGGGAGACAGTAGGTTCGAATCCCACTATCGGCAGCCCTGAAAATGGTTTTCCGTGGTTTCCCATTTTCACACCAGGCAAATGCTGGGGCTGTACCTTAATTAAGGCCACGGCCGCTTCCTTCCAACTCCTAGGCCTTTCCTATCCCATCGTCGCCATAAGACCTATCTGTGTCGGTGCGACGTAAAGCCCCTAGCAAAAAAAAGGTGAAATTATATATAGTTGTCTGCAATCGTCGTTCAAAGTTTCGAGACATATTGACAGTCGGTAGTCTTCTGTCAGAAAATCGCTCATGGTACAGGCTTAGCGACTCTAGTGCATTTTGCCTTGTTTTACAAGATGGCGCGTGCTGTGTGTGTTGTGTAGGAGAGCTCCGTGTTACCAGCCCAAATTAGCAAGATAATTAGCAGATAGGACCGGTGAATGTGTGTCAAAAATTACATCAGACAACTGACATCTAGCTCTTGAAAAAATGTGTCCGTAAAAAGCGTAAATAAGCGTACGTAGGACTTCGAAACAAAGTTTGTTAAATGGGTGGAACGCTTGGAACAGTTCACATCAGCCAGTGCCAGCAGGGCAGCCAACACTAACGACCACGCAAATGAAAATCTGACTTCCCTCTGTTTTGAGTTCAAAGACTTCCGCTAGTACATCACGGCGGAAATTTCTCGTGTAAAGGAGGAACTATTAGTTGTGCAACAGCGTCTTGACAAGCACGAAGCCGAACAATACAATAGGTGGAACTGTCCATTCATACACGGGGTGAAAGAAGAACCGACTGAGAATATCTATGTCAAAGTGATAGGGAGAGTAAAAACTAAACTGCAAATGTGGATTTACGCTGTCATAGACTGGGACCTTAACCAGATCAGCTGCGGAAGTCGTGACATCGGGAAACAGGCCGATTACAGTAAAATTCGTCCGTTTTCATTTTTGCAGCCGCGTCTGGCGCGCTAAGAAGCTCTTCAAACGCACCAAACTATTGGTCACGGAGTCATTGACTGCTACAAGAAAAGATATGTTAAATCGAACCCGAAACCAGCTCGGAGTGCGTAACATTTGGAAGGGAGAATCGTATTTCTAGGCAAAAACAAATTTAGAGTGACCACGAAAGTGGAACTAAACGCTCCTATTTCAGGGCTAGGAGATTAGTAGAGTACATGACTCATGAATTTACGTTTTAATTATAAGTAGTTTTATTATGAGTTTAGTGTGAGTGAATGTTTAAATGATTCTAGCGGCTTACGTATACCAGAGGAAACCATGGTAACTTGCTCTCTGTTCATTTTTTATTATGACTAACAGAGGTAGTGATGTAGCTTTCTCCCTGGGCAGAGCAAACCACTTTCACCTTGATACTGAGCCCTCCCACCCCTCTCTTTCCGTGACTCCTTCTCACCCCACCCGCAGTCGTTTTGTGAGAGAATTCTTGTCATTTCCCCGCTCGCTACTGTGAGCTCATGTCAATGCTCAGTCTATAATTGCCCATCACACTGAACTGAAAGCTATTTTTGAAGAAAGAGTGGTAAAGGTTGTAGCAATTAGTGAGCGTTAGATGAAGAACTCGGTCCCTCTAAACATGGTAAATCTATAAGGATTTGATTCAGTGTTTCACAAGAGACCGAAACGTCGTGGGGGAGGATTAGCCTTATACTACAGAAACAATTTAACGAGGAAGATTATACAAACTTCGACATTATATGCTGATACCTTAACTGAATATATGTTTGTTGAACTATCTGTTGAAAAGACTAAAGTACTTATTGGAGTTGTTTACAAACCACCAAAAGCAGGAAACTTTACCGAATTCTAAGAAAATTTACTAAGACTCATAACTGCCTACGAGCACGTAGCTACTCATATTTGTTGACTTTAACACAAACCGGTTAATAGACTTCATTGAAGAAAATCGTTTACAGAACGTATTTACCTCTTGTAACATGTCAGTATGTCAGCTAACGGATCCTCACACACTCTAATAGATTTACACATCACAAACAATCCTCAGAAAATACTAAAACACGGACAAACTTCGGTACTTGGTATATCTTAGCACAATCTTTTTCTTTTGCTAGGGGCATTACGTCGCACCGACACAGATAGGTTTTATGGCGACGATGGGATAGGAAAGGCCTAGGAGTTGGAAGGAAGCGGCCGTGGCATTAATTAAGGTACAGCCCCAGCATTTTCCCGGTGTGAAAATGGAAAACCACGGAAAACCATCTTCAGGGCTGCCGACAGTGGGATTCGAACGTCCTATCTCCCGGATGCGAGCTCACAGCCGCGCGCCTCTACGCGCACGGCCAACTCCCCCGGTTTACCACAATCTCATATATTTACATTATTCTTTGAAAGTTCCCAAAACAAAGCCGAAATAATCTATAGAGACATGAAAACGTTAAATCCTAAACAATTAATACAAGACGCTATTCTCCGCCCGTGAGACGAGATACTGCACTTGACTGACAATGACGGAAAAATAAAGAGGTTTAACACATTGTTGTTGTGAATGTGTAACAAACATGTACCTAAACGTACTGCTAGCGTGACTCGCAAAGCTGTTCCATGGTTATCAAATGACATTAAGTCCGTAATGGCTGAACGTGATGCACTACGCAGATGTTACAAGCAGACTTTATCAATTCACGATTTTGAAAAATACCATGTGCTTAGAAATAGAGTTAAACAAATAATCAGAAACAAAAGATATGCGCACTTTCAACAGTTAGTCAGTAACTTGAATGAAAAATGTACCTGGCAACAACTCAGATCCGTAGGTATTGGGAGGCAAACTCCAATATGCATGACATAAATCCAGATGAACGAAATGCCCGCTTTACTAGAGAAATACGAGTAGTTAGTACCCACCCTCAAACTATACAAACAACAATAAGTTCTCTACTCCATTACCACGACGGCCTTTGTTAACATTTCGTGGAGTAAATGAAACTTATGTAAGGAGAAAAATAACATCAATCAAATCACAAGCAATCGGAGTGGACGACATCCCGATATCCTTCGTCGTTACCTTGACAGATGCAGTATTGCCAATTCTACCCCACATATGTAACTTGTGTCTTTCAGAAGGCTACTTCCCAACTATTTGAGAAGATGCTTTAATTTTCCCAGTATCGAAGAATCTCTAGCAAATTCTCCATCCGACTATCGGCCTGTCCGTATACTTTCCTCACTTTCGAAAGTTTTAGAAAAACTCATGCATGAACAACTGCTCCAGTATTTGACGCAGCATTCATTACTTGATCACTTGCAATCTGAATTTAAGAAAGGACATGATACATCTACTACTCTTCTAAAAATTACAGATGACGTAAGGAAAGCAATGAATGAACGTAAAATGACCGTGCTCATTCTCCTAGACTTTAGCAGTGATTTTGTCACTATCAATACGGAAATATTAATAGCAAAATTGCATTTCTTCCATCTTAGCAACGCTACTCTCAATTTGTTCGCTTCCTATCTCATTAAACTACGAGAGTATGTTGTCGTGAATGAAAAGAGAACGGAGTGGAAGTACAAAGTTAATAGTGTGTCACAAGGTTCTATACTCGGTCCCCTGTTATTTATTTTGTATTTGAATGACATCTTTTCTAAGTTGGCAAACTGCAACTACCATCTCTATGCAGACGACTTTAAAATTTACTGCCACACAAAAGTGAATGGCATAAATACAGCTATTGAAAATATGAACCGAAACTTAGAGCAGATCATCTGTTATGCAGTTGAGAATTCTCTCTCCATCAACCCAACGAAAACACAAGCTATCGTACTGGGGCAGAGAAAACTGCTTGCCCATTTACACAGTTTACAACTTCCAGTCATTCAACGGAATGGCGTTGCTATCTCATTCAGTAAATCGGTAAAAAGCCTTGGAGTTACTATAAATGAAACTTTAAACTGGGATGAGCATGTCACTAATGTATGCAGAAAAGTTCATTCATCACTTCATCCCCTTAAGATTCACCAGTCCGTATTACCTCTCACCTTAAAAATAAGACTGGTTCAAACATTTATATATATCCAATTTTTAACTATTGTCGGGCCCCACTGTCGGCAGCCCTGAAGATGGTATTCCGTGGTTTCCCATTTTCACACCAGGCAAATGCCGGGGATGTACCTTAATTAAGGCCACGGCCGCTTCCTTCCACTTCCTAGGCCTTTCCCATCCCATCGTCGCCATAAGACATATCTGTGTCGGTGCAGCAGAGAAATCAGTATGTATCACCCCTTATCTATCGACTGTTGACTGAAAATATACCTGAATATATCTCCAGTAATTTCCGTTTTCTATCTTCCTTTCATGGCCGTGACACGCGAGCTGGGTCAATAATTGCAATACATCCACACCATCTGCCTTCAGTAATTCTTTCCTTGTGTCGGGTGCTTGAAATTAGAAATTGTTCCTCATTAATTACCTTCAAAAGACAGTCTAAAGATTTCCTCTTGAATATCTAGGCTACATTATGTAGTTATGTGTGAATATGTGAGTGAATATCTTGAGTAAATTATTCCCAAATGTTTTCATAAATTACTGTTATATTATATGAATTTCACGTAGAGTATTTAAAATTGAATTCATTTTGCTTATTTTAGACTTAGGATGTAGATCTTTTAGTTTTAGTCTATATTAAGTTATATTATTATATTCCAGTATATACTGTATATTAAGTTTAAACATATATAATGTATTCAGTATCAAGCCGCATAATTTGGTTAAGTGTAAGAGAGGGCCAAGTGCCCTAACGTTGCCACAAATAAAGACATCAACAAATAAACAAATTAGCAATATATCATGGTACTCGTCTCTGGAATATTTCGTTAGTGAATGAATAAATGCCGTGATGTGATCTGATAGGTGTGGATAAATATTGTGCCACCGTTACAATGGGGCATGATCAGTCTTTCGAAATAGAAATGCATAAGGTTGGATTCTAACCGCTACACTCCAGATACCCAGATACCATATTCGACCAGCACATCACCATCACCAATTCAGCCACAAAGACAACATATATAATGTTTCCTGCAACTTTAGTAATATAATAGGACTCTTCCGCCTCGAAAAATGAATATCCATGCCAGAGTTTTCTGTCGTGGTTTACGGCGTTCAAGTGAGTTTCTACGGTGATAGATCACGTGAGGTAACATATTACAGGTACATGTGCAGTTTCAGGGAGCAATAAATCGCACGTTTGTACAATGGTCCGTTGGACTGGGCGGGGAAATAGCGCATAGTAGTTTTTCCTTTCCTAGTTCCATAGATCATTTACATTGCTGATACACCGGCAGGATGCAGAACAATATCGAGATTTAATCTTGGTTGGATTTCATAAAACAAAATAATAAGGGATGGGGGGGGGGGGGAGGCGCCAGTACATAAACGTTATACCAGTAGAGTCAAAAAGTAACATATCATTTGTAGAAATTTATTACACGGGACATGGAATCATTTACAAAACACCAATCTCAAAGAAAGCCCATTGGGCAGTGACACATTTCTGCCAGTGTCTGTACCACTTTTCGAAACCCTCTTCCAGCTCATCATCGCTCATTTCCCACAGAGCGCATTGTATTCGTCTTCACCTCTTCGGCTGGCGCGAAGCTCTGCCACTTGAGCGGGATTTTCACTTTCGGAAACAGGTAGTAATCCACTGGAGCAGAATCTGGATGTACGGAGGATGAGGAAAGGGAGGTATGTTACTGAGCGACTGGTGTGTTGCAGTGTTGACATGACGGAGAACTCAATTCTCTCCTTGCCATAAGTAAGTCCATTTACGTCACACTGCATCATAGATACACCGAGGAATATCAACAAACGTATACTTAGTGACAGTTCGATGTTCAGGAAAAAATTCGAAGTGTACCATTCTCTGGAATGCTCTTCGAGTATAACTTTTCCCTACGCCTAGGGTCATAGGCTATATTCCACGCAGGTAAAGTTAAGAAATTGCCTGCACATCAAGGTAAAGCTGGTGAAAGTTCGGTTATATTTCGACTGAAGTGGTGTGTTAGATTTAGATATAGCTTTTGACCCAGTTAATGACCGATTGATAAGCTAGAAGGAAACGTCAGAGAAAATGATTGGGACAATGAAGACAATTTATTCACGTGATTAGTGTAATGTAAGAAGAGTCCGACTCGTTGGCTGAATGGTCAGCGTACTGGCCTTCGGTTCAGAGGGTCCCGGGTTCGATTCCCGGCCGGGTCGGGGATTTTAATCGCTTCTGATTAATTCTTCTGGCTCGGGGACTGGGTGTATATGTCCGTCCCAACACTCTCAGACAACACACTACACTACCAACCACCACAGAAACACGCAATAGTGCTTACGTCCCTCCATAGAGGGTTGGCGTCAGGAAGGGCATCCGGCCGTAAAACAGGGCCAAATCCACATGTGCGACACAGTTCGCACCCGCGACCCCACAGGTGTGGGAAAAAGCGGCAGGAAAAGAAGAAGAAGAAGAAGAAGAAGAAGAAGAAGAAGTGTAATGTAAGAAGAGAGGAAGGACTTGTAGTAGTTGTAGTTGAAACAAAACTAAATCTTACAGTAAAACAAGGATGTAAACTTTTACATTTATATAAAAGTTCCCTCTTTTTTTGTAACATTAGAAGTTATCAGTAGCATATTGTAGAATACGCAACTGAGGTATGAGTCCCGTTGAATTAATGTGAGATTTTAGAGATGAGAAGTCATGTCTTGGATTCTACGTAAACTTGTATATCCCGTAGCTTATGGCCACATGATCGGCAGCCATGCAAAGCTTCAAGTTTGCACTTACTTTTATTCTTGAATGTTCTAGATTATTATTTGTAACTGCTATTCATGAAGATACTGTGATAACAGCAAGTCGATAAATTTCTAGGAACTGTTGGGTTTGAATATCAACTGAATGGACTTACGCAGAGTGTTATCTTGTCAGTTGGGAAGGTCAAGGTTCAATCCCCAATAACGGTAGTAGGGACCAGGCTCTGTTCACTGCACCACTGCAATTAGGCTATTCCTATCATCACGTTGACTGGTTTTCTTTGCTGAATAATTAAGTCACTAGAGAGAAAGTGTACTGATTGAAACTGGTCTTTTACTAACACTTCGTGCACTGTCCAACAGAAATAAAGAATTCTTAAATTAATTAATTATGGAGTACAGTGACGAAATATGCTAAAAGTTTATGGAGGGAATAATAATAATAATCCAACTAATAATTTTCGCAGTAGAACAAACAACAACATTTAGTCTATGATATAAATCATATGCTACAGGTAGTTAGTACGAGAGGCTGTATGTACTGTGTGCTCTACGCACTGGCACACCGTACGAGTTTGTTTTCATCATTAGCTTCCAGAATGTTACATTATGAATGACTAAGTGGAAATGGCGCTAAGATTTATCCACACATCCTGATCAACCAAGGTGTGACAAGCGGACACTCCATAATTTAAATGGTACAATGGCCTGCAAAGTCACCGGACCTAAGCTTGAGAGGAACTAATTGGACGATCAAGGTCCCGCTTTGGGAAACAAGGAAACAAAAATGAATTCGCTCCTTGTTCATTGTCAGGAAGTGTGGAATAACGATAGAAGTACTTTTTAAATTGTCAAAAATCGTCGGGACTTTACATTGAACTATGAAGATGGTGGAACCGTTCGTTTATCTTCATCAACTCAATAGTTTACATCTTCATAAGTCTGTTGAGATACAGCCTATGACGTGTACGTTGCAATAGATGTCAAGTAGCACACGTACTCCTCAATCTGTTCTTCTCCGGGTTTTTCCACATTAATTCCAGACAAATTCACTAATGGGACATTATTTCACATTTTAAGACAATTCTAATATCCATGCACACTCTCATAGTTGCAGGTTATCAGTCTTCATCCGTACACGTACATGGGCCTGATGATGTAGTAACTCCTGTTCTCTAAACACTGCAACAACGACAACAACAACATACAACGACGACAACAACAAGCATTGAGGAGTAGGTTCTATGAGCCAACACGGAAGAAGTGACTGCATTCACCTAATGGCGAATGAAGTCACTTAATTAGTGGCCAACTTCTGGTTGGTCTTTTCCCCAATTTATCAGTATCGGCACTGCGTGTGGATTTGGCCCAATTTTACTGTAGGATGCCTTTCCTGACGTCAAATTTATGTAGAGGGATGTTTTCACTGTTGTTAATTTCTGAGGGGTTGGTAGTCTGGTGTTGACGAAGAGTTGGCCTGTGTATTGTGAATACAAAAACCCAGTGCCCGAGCCATACATAGTCAAAATCCTTAACCCGGCCGTGGATAGAACCCGGGGCCCTCTGAATCGAAGGCCACTTTGCTGACCATTAGGCCAAGGAGCTGTACAATTTGTTGCTTGTTGTTAAAAGGGGCCTAACATCGAGGTCATCGGCCCGAGCTGTACAATTAGTGGCCATCTGTCTATGTAAAAAATATTAAACTTCGTTAATTTCTGGTTGAGTGTAGTGCTTGTCAACATACAGCATGTGCACCCTCTAGTGATTTCTGGTTTCCACACGCTAACAGTACACCGTGGGAGGAGCTATTACTGATAATCATCGCGGTAGGCACAATTCCTCTAATACAACACACAAGATTGTTTGAGGCGCGAGCTGTTCATCAAACATTGCTTGGGAGTTAGCTTGATACTAGTTCATGTAGATACATATACACATTAATATTCCTCATATTTGTGGAAGTTCTGAGTGGAAGGAGGCGCTAAGGGAAGGGCAGCGTGTTCCAGTCATAAGAGTCATAAGAGGTCAATGAGTTCGGGTGTAACCACTGGTCAAAATCTACCCACCCCTGCTATCTTGTTCTTATATATACGTGGAAGGAATTTGAAACCCCTAAACATTTCTTCATTTTCTTTTTTGCTAGTGGCTTGACGTCGCACCGACACAAGTCTTATAGCGACGATGGGACAGGAAAGACCTAGGAATGGGGAAGAAGCGGCCGTGGCCTTAATTTAAGGTACAGCTCCAGTATTTGCCTGGTGTGAAAATGGGAAACCACGGAAAACCATCTTCAGTGCTACCGACAGTGGGGTTCGAACCCACTATCTCCCGGATGCGAGCTCACAGCTGCGCGTTCCTAACCGCACGGCCAACCCACCCGGTTTTCTTCATTTCAAGGCCTTGAAAAATCATAGTCAACAATCCCGTGTGGTGCTCGAAAACCTGTGTGGCTGTACTGTTCTTACGGTTGTGTTCATATGTAATAAATTATGGCTAGTATTGGGAAGAAAGTAGTAATATTATGGCATTCACCTGGTGTTAAAATGGGAGATAACATAAAAATACTTTTATTGTGGCCAAGGGTGTATTTGGCTCAAAGTGCAGTATTTTCTCAACTGTCCCCGGTGTACTATGTAAACTCCAAAGCTATAGGAATTCACAACATTTTCTTTATCCTCATGCTCTCGTATATAGTATGTAGCATTCCACTCTACCTGAGTGATGCAGTCGATTAGTCTTTAGCTTTTTGATCCTAAGATAGAGGGTTCGGTCCTAGAAAAGAAAGTCATCACCTTATAGGCTATGAAAGTCCCCGGAGAGTGAAAGGTAAATGATTTCACTATTCGTAAACTTATCACTAAAGGGGGATGAAGTGGTTTACTCCTGGTCCGGCCGCCTTTTGTCCCAAGGATTCGACCTGGTACTCATTTGTGCTGTAGTCCGAGAGCGGGTTTGATCCCGTCGGAAATAATTTAGATTTAACGTTGCTCAAAAGCGACAGCGTGTGTCATTTGTGACTAGTACATTAAAGATGTCCTATGGGACAAGATTCCGACAACTTGATGTCATTTAAGCAGTTAGAATATAAATTATTATTATTATTATTATTATTATTATTATTATTATTATTATTATTATTATTATTATTATTATTATTATTATTAGCAACGGGAAACTACCTCACTCCTCATTTCCCTAGTACGCCTCTCCAGTGATGCCTAGGCCATCTATGACGGCTGATGGCAGAGCTGTTGAGGATCCGACCAGCGGCATCGCTGACGGACTGAACATACATACACATTATTATTATTATTATTATTATTATTATTATTATTATTATTATTATTATTATTATTATTATTGTAGTTCCGGGGTGTTCTGTGGAACGCAGAGGTGAAAGAAGGTGTGGGCTGGAATGGGTCTATACATGAGAGTCAAAGATGAATTTAAAATTTTAAAATAAATGTTATATTTCTTTTCAGATCTTAAATTTCAGCAAAACTCTTAACTTGGTGAAAGAACAAGGTTTCAGGTACATATCAATTTTGATACAAATATAGAAAAGCAAAGAATTGGTCATTTACAATTTTGAGCTTCAAGCTCCTAATTTACAAGGTCCCAACATTACAGATGTTGTGTTTAGTCAGATAGATAAGGAGAGAGATCCCCTAAAAAACAATTTTCAAGAGCACTTTGCTCCAACGGTTACAATTTACGGCCTTCCAAACGCCCCACTCAATGTTACACCAATATCTATTACATTACAAGAAAAAAGCTTACATTCTCTACAAATTCAACCAAGGAGACTGCGCTCCCAACCGTTACAGCCTGATTAAGGCAACCTTTAAGTTTACATTAGGGATTAGAGCTTCCTTGCTCAATAGAATTACATTTCTAGGCCTCCCTAGTCACAACCTATAATTTACAACGCCATATTTAATTACCTTTTTTATTATATAGGGGTATCTAGTACCCATACTACCGGGTCTTCGTGAAGAAGAACAGGTTACATTACTGGCCCAAACACAAAATCTATGGAGGAGTACACTTGCGCTCCTCGAAATCGGAAATTAAAACCCTGCTTGGACTTGCAGCCCGATGATGCAGTGGCTAATCCCACACTACTGAGGTGACTAGAAGGATACGTTAACTTATGATTTACAAGAGAAAAACAGTTACAAAATCGTAGTCACCTCAAGATTAATTGCAGGGGAACTTGAGAGGATAATGCACTCTCTATCTCCGATTTACAGTTTAAGTTTTTAGGACTTACATGAAATTTACATTAGTAATAAGAAAGTTTATATTTTAGGAATGGGCTGTTACATAGTTAAAGATTGTAACCTTCCCTCGGGTTCAGCTTGTGGAGATAACTACAGATATCGAAAACTGGTGGCCATTACCTGAGCTGATGGTCTGCCTGCCGAAGACTGATAACCCCCGTCTTACCACACGCACTCAGAAATTCGGCGATCAATAAGACAAGTTAACTTCAAAAAGCAACAGCTTTTATACCCGAGAGGAAGTTTCGAGAAGGCTCTGGACTAAATCCGGACACACCCTCTCATTTTTATTGGCGGATAAAATAGGTACAAGAAACGCTTGATTGGCTGAAAAATAAATACAGAAAAATTATGTTTGGTTAGAATCCCATGTTGGCAGGATGAATAAGAAGTGTTGCAAACCTTAAAGTACCAAAAATAAGAAAAGTTAAAACAGTTCAGAAAACCAATAAACACAAAACTTAAATTTCTAGTTATTTCAATTTGCACCAGAGGGCATGATCTCAGTTCTTTCATAGAGACATCTATGGAGAAAAGTCCAAATTTCTTAAAATAGTTGTTGCAACTAGTGATACACCAGAACAAAACAAAGAAATCCAGTCAGTTTAGGAAACTTTAAAATAACATATTGCTCTGTCATTTACTAGTGACATCTTCTGATCAACGTCCCAACTTATACTAGATGTTTCAATTTTATATGACAGCGTTCTTAATGGCGCTTCATTTAAATGCACGGGGTTGAGGTGCACCAACCGGTACAGTTGTAATAACATCTAACATCAGTAGCTCAAGGTGCAAAATGAAGTGTAGGGAGGCTGACGTCACATTTGTTCTGTGATGGCAGCTCCCCAGATTTTATTTACGTTCTAAGCAGTTCATCCAACTCCGTTAAATGACCCGAGTTCCTCTAGGCTACGAATATTTCAATGTGAAATATTCCTTCCATTACCTGAGGTGATAGAAGAAGAACTTCAGTGTTTAGTTTGTGATGCATGACTGACTATTTGGAAGGGAAGCTTTCAAACTGTAGGGAAAGATGCTCACCAGCAACTACTTGCAAGCATCCTAGCTAACCTCTTCCCTTTTCCAGATCTGAATTATCTGTCAGAAAGAAAAAAAATATTTTTGTCAAATTAGGCTTCCTGAAATAGTCCGACTCCTTGGGTGAATGACCAGGGTTGAGGCCTTCGGTTCAGAGGGTCGCGGGTTCGATTCTCGGCCGGGTCGGGGATTTTAATCGCGTCTGATTAATTCTTCTGGTTCGGGGACTGGATATTTGTGTTTCTTCCAACACTTTCCTCTTCATATTTATACAACATACCGCACTACCAACCACCACAGAAACAGGCAATAGTGATTACATCCCTCCATATAGGGTTGGCATCCGGCCGTGAAACAGGGCCAAATCCACATGTGCGACACAGTACGCAATCGCAACCCCACAAGTGTGAGGAATGTGGTAGAAAAAGGAGAAGAAAAGAAGAAAGCTTCTTGAAATAGCTGAAATTAAGAGTCGTCCTAAAGAAAATAGTTCATTCCTTTTCAGTTGGCATTTGTAACATGGCCGTGTTGACACTCAAGTTGGTCTAGCTTTAATCCCTTATAACCTCCCTCTGCGAATCAGTGATCCTGAGATCGCGGGTTCAACCCCGGCTGAGGATATCAAGATTTTGAAAGGAGGAAGAAAGTCCATTCGACACTCCATTCCGTACGGTGTCGGCATGTAAAACATCTCTGATGTCACATTTGGTGTTAGGCCAAAAAATAATTAAAACTCAGGCAATCGACAACCCAACAGAGATGACAAGTGTCGATACTGACCGGCAGGCAGTCCAAATGGCCTACGCACTCTATCTGAGACCATACGATTATTATTAAACCCTTATAATTAAATTGTTTACAAGTAGTAAGTTTTCTTCAAAATGAGGATACTCTCAATTACATTCGTTAAAATGTATTTACTCAGTCATACTTGCAACCAGTTGTGCCTTTATTCTCCTGCTCTTACCAAATTGCCATAAATAGCGATAACTTAGTCCGATTATCAGTGAAATGTAATTATTCTGTACCCGGATGAGATAGGCCCTACTTTTCATGATTTGATTTTTATAAGATGAATGCAAATATATAGGAATATTAAATTGAATACAGTGTCAGTTTTGTGTGTACGGAAGGATTTCAACATAGCTAGACATATCGCGACAGTCCGTCGCCACAGTTAAGCTTGTCATTATGGGGAGAATGTTTCTTGGTCAGAAGCTAAGAGGATTAAATCTAGAGCTCACAACAACAGAAGTAATGACTACACGGAAGTGAAAGAACATTTATTTCTAAACAAGGGCGAGCCAGGTGTCTCACTGATACCGAGAATATGACGTACCACTATTTTCCAACGCCTCGAGGCATTTTGTGTTGTCAAGTTGCAAGGAAGAAATTTTAAACTAACCGATGCGGTGTTGACCAATGGGAAAATTTATCATAGGCCCGCAGATAAACCAACATAAGAGAAACTCAGAGTGAACTCCAGTTAGCTTCTCCGATAACAATAATTAAATTATTCCAACCACAGAATTGAATAGAGGGGATTTTTGTAATATCATTCCCATGTTGATTAATAGTAATCATAATAAATTAAAGTAATGAATTCTTGGAAATGACCCACGCTATCTCGCCGTTGGTCAAGAAGAGCACGCCATCAGGGACGCCGATTTAGCACGCGAAAAGTGGAGGACAGGAATTAAGTGATATTTCCATGATCACCGAACGATATGAGTTCAGAATACGACACATGAATGTGTATCGCAAGTTTATTAAGTGGGATAAATCAAGAGATCCAAATCCTCCTGCATATGGCGATTTAGGATAACCAACCCCCCTCCCCATGAGATGACCGCGGATGACCTCGGCGGGAAACCATATCCTCCATAAATAACCAGTAGTGGGACCTCACATCACCCAGTCGTTACCAGTCACCAGTTGTGACCAGTCGAGCTTCACATCAACCAGTCGTTTGAAATAATTTGTTACGCTGACACGGTGACTCTGTAACTCAGTACCAGAAAACTCATTATAGAGTCTGTTAGAGTGAAAGTACGTTAGTAGTCATGAAGGTGAAGACGAACAGTGATAATTATTCAGTGTATCGAGTGTAAATTATCAGTATCACTGTATGTGAACTTAATACATTTCTCAACATTTCATGTGTTGGATTTAAGGGATCGACAGGAACGCCGATAATAATTTTTGAAGGCAGTGTTCAGAGCCTGAAATAAATATTTCATGATAGACGGTGTAACAATTACTGTAGCAGGGAACTGTAGGAGCGAGGCGATCGCAAGACGGCATCGTATACTTCAGGAAGTGCGGACTGAAGAACGCGATACGCGCCGGTTCGAATGAAACGACACTTCGTCGTAATGTGTCACGACGTGTGATTCGGGCTCAAGAAAGAATAGTTGTGCAAATGTAATGGGTTTAGAGGCACCTATAAGTGTTTTTTTCTTCTTGTATAAATTAATGTAAATTCTGTAAGTAAGGTATTAATTATGGGTAGTCACCCAGAAGTGTTTTATTGTGTTAAATTTATAAAGTGCGATATGATGGACGAGTAAATTACCATGGGGCCAGGAGGCTTATCATCCGCTACGAGACAATGGAATTCTACATAGGAATGAGTACACAAATTTAACATTTGGGGATGTTATCGCGACTAAACGGGGTTCAGTGTAAATTAATTATGGTTACTTAACATGGTCCGCCTCCCGAATCCATGATTTTAATTTTTTTAGACGGACGAACTAATTTATATTAACGTAATAATGGGTTAGATTAATTAATTTGAGTATTTGTTTGTTGTATATAATGTAAATATGGAATATATTTCTTTCAATGAATGCATGCTGTTTGTAATACTTTAATTTAAGTTCATTTCAAGTGTTAAATTCCTTTTTGTGCTAACCCATTTATTTGATTTCAATCACTGCGGTGATTATTTGTATTTTAGTTAGGAATATTTTCTACCAGACAGCTAGATTATGAAAGTGCCAGAGTATGTAAAATTTGTGTTGCGTACGGAAGGTCATAATAATAATAATAATAATAATAATAATAATAATAATAATAATAATAATAATAATAATAATAATAATAATAATAATAATGTTCTATCTGCTTTGGGCGTTCGTAAGTTCTATATAATAATAATAATGCTCGGTGTTTGCGAGAAAGAAATAATAATAATGTTTGTGAGTTGGCAAAGGAAAGTAAATTAATAATAATATTTGTGCGTTTGCAAGTTAAAGTATAATAATAATAATGACAGTGCTTCGTGAGTTAGCCAGTGCAAATAATAATCAACGTGGAGATGACATGTAGCGTTAAAGACTTTAATTCGCGTAGTCAGTTTGATTTTACGTAAATTGTTGATTTCACGTTTGGACTTTATTTTAACCATTAAAATTTGTTTAAAAGCGATAGAGGCACGTGAATTAGAATGGTCACGATATGTTAAAAGCCCAGAGTGGTTTGAGCCCATATTTAGAGTTGGAAGTCAAGAGGGACGAATATCCGGCGTGAAATAAATTGAGCCGTATTGTTTGTAATGATGAAATAGATGAATCTCAAGGCCTAAGATGATATAAAATGCATATTCCGGTGTTATTAGTGGCAGAATCCACGCACCGAGGATTAATTTACGAATTAAATGTTTGAAGAGTTCCAATAAAAGGAAATGGACTTCAAAATTGGAAGGAATAGTTAAGCAATCGCCGGCATTGGAGGTATTTGCCCAGCCGCGATGTGCCATAGGTTGTGAGATGTGTCTTGGGAGGACGTGTGTCCCCATATAAATTAACGGCAGTACGAAACTGAAGGTACTGTCCCGAATATCGTGTTGTCCCGACCGACATAAAGCAGATCTTGGTGGTTCATAACGGGATTTAACATATGTGACTAAATTCTAAAGAGTGGAAATTAAAATATCAACTTTCCATTTTTAATAATAATAATCATAATAATAATAATCCAAGTGAATCTTGTTTTAAATAAATTGCTTAGTACCAAAGTAGACTGAAACTGCAAAAGCTTAGGCATTAACCATAAATATCGCTAACGGTAGTGTAACTCGTGAAATTAAGATACTATAATAATAATAATAATAATAATAATAATAATAATAATAATAATAATAATAATAATAATAATAATAATAATAATAATAATAATAATAATAATAATATAAAGAGGAATAATAATAGGAAGAATTTATTCGATTAATTTGAGAATAATTATGATGAGATCAATGTAAGATATTAATCCCATGATGAATAAGTGATGCGATAATGATAATCCCCACTGATGGAAATAATAATAATAATGAAAAGTTGAAGAAACAGAAGATGAAAAACTTGCAATAGTATTTTGAGAATAATAATTATGATGACGGAAAATTAAGAAAATTTTGGACGATGATTCATTGTAACGATAATAATAATAATAATAATAATAATAATAATAATAATAATAATAATAATAATAATAATAATAATAATAATAATTAGGAAACTGATCATTAAATTGTGCGGATAAATTACGAGGAAGAACGACCCTTCGTTTGAAACGTCGGCAAAGGTTGGCATATAATCATCCCGGATGACAAATGATAATAATCAAATATAGGATTATAATTGAAATTAATGATAATAATAAAATAATGGATGGTAATCAAAGAATATAATAATGATCAGGTAAAGAATGATAATGATATTATTTAATAATCATAGGAGGATATGATAGGGACACTCGTCATGTGTCGAACTGCTCAGAACCAGATGTTGGGTTTTCACGGGGGAGATTGTTAGCGGTAGATACGAAGATAACCCACGGACGGCACATGTCTTCATTGTCAGAGCGTAGTAATGAACCTTTCCGTACGTCTTGTCGTATTGACAAGTGTAAATATTGAAATAGGCTTTGAGTTAATGAACTCTACCTGGCGTGTTTGTGAATCTGGAAATAATAGGCTAGAGTTTGTCCGTACTATAAATTCCCGTTTTTTCGAGGCGATAACATTTCCACAGTGGGTGTCCGGCTCACCAGAATGTACATACCGGAAGTGTCTCATGTCCAAACGGAACGAGGAGATGACCGTAAATAGTTACTGTCATGCCTTCGTCTCCGAAAGAAGATCTCCAGCGAAGAAACGTCCACTCATACGGATGTGAATTCGACCCCCAGTAACCAATTGGGGCGAAATCACCAAATGTTTTACACTACCAGAGTAGTGAGGTAAATCCAAGTAGTATGTCATTTATTTTTCAGGATGGAAGTGTCCCAATGTAATAATTGTAATCATGTGTAGTTTGCAAAATAAGTGAATAAATTGCTCCTCATTGCAATTTCAATAGGAAACAGTTTCCATATCTTTTTATTGTAGTTAGTCCAGTAGGCCCATGGAAGTTAAGTTGTCACTTCCCAGTCCTATTGTTGAGTCTACAATTTGTATCCATGAATGAGTCGTCCCCCGTTACCTTAATTTGCATGCCCCGTTCATCCCTGTGTTCATTTGATGCGCCGATATATAATTAGATTTTCTTTATCAAAATTTATTTTTTATCTTTTTCGAACTGATCACCCCTGAGATTAATGCTAGTCTGGGACTCAGGAAGTGAGCGGGTGCAATTCCTACAAGCCATTACAAAAGTTGTAGATTTTGTAAAATCGGTAACGAAAAAATTCAGAAAGGTTGCGTACATTACGCATCGCACAATCGAAACTTGATGTGTCCATTCTCTGATGCATACTGATATACGTGAACTAGCACAACTCACGTATATATTCATAATAGCTGTTTAATGATTCCCTAGAGAACTCGTATTTACTGCACTCCTCTGTATTACAATTTGTTGGAGTTCACTCATGAAGTGTCGGCAGCCATGGATACAGGAGGCCAAGTGGATGCAGTTTTCACAGATTTTAGAAAAGCATTCGATAAAGTTGATCACGATGTACTTTTAAATAAATTAGCTTATTATGGACTCTCTCACAGCTTAATAAAATTATTTGCATCATATCTCTCTGATAGACAACAATTTGTGTCTTATAAAGGATTTGAATCTGAGTATTACAATACTCGATCTGGTGTCCCACAGGGCTCAAATCTTGGACCATTACTCTTCTTACTCCTTATCAATGATCTTCCTAAATGCGTACAGTATTCAAACATATTGCTATTCGCAGACGATGTAAAAATTTTCAGATGTCTTCAGAGATACCTCAATAGCATATCACATTGGAGCGTTATTAACAAGTTAGATTTTAACATTAACAAGTGTCATGTAATGGTATTTTCCAGGAATAGAAATAAAATTAGTCACTCATATAATATTTTGAATACTAATCTGTCAT
This sequence comes from Anabrus simplex, assembly GCF_040414725.1. Classification (NCBI taxonomy): domain Eukaryota; kingdom Metazoa; phylum Arthropoda; class Insecta; order Orthoptera; family Tettigoniidae; genus Anabrus; species Anabrus simplex. Next base: position 906,536,633 of record NC_090266.1, read on the forward strand.
CAGTGAATTTTATCAAGGATCTTGGCGTGCATTTTGACGCTAAATTGACGTTCTCTCTGCACATAAACGAAGTAGTTGCAGATGCTTACAGAATATTAGGATTTATTAAGAGATGCACACGTGACTTCACAAATCCCGAGGCAATAAAGCTATTATACAACTCCTTTGTAAGAAGTCGGCTGGAATATGCACCAACCATTTGGAATCCCACCTTTAAACTATATGAAAACAAAGTTGAAATGGTGCAAAACAAATTTCTTAGATACCTTACGTACAAAATAATTAATAATTATCCTAAATTTGATTCGTATGATGACTTAATGAAACAACTTGGCTATAAGTCCTTAGCAAAAAGACGAGTAATTGCAGTTCTTTTATTTGTCTACAAATTATTTAACAATATTATTGGTAGCTCTAACTTGCTCTCTCTGTTCAACTTGTCTGTCCCTAATCCATCTACACGCCCGAAATATGTTACTTTCTACTGCTCTAGATCAAGAACCCAACAACATAGTAATTCACCAGTGTTAAACTCAACGAAAATATTTAATAAATATAGCAATGAGTATAGAATAGATATATTTGCAACTACATACACATCCATAGTAAAACAATGTAAACAAATAACTTAATTGTTTTCTGTTCTAATCACTTTGCTGATTCCCATTGTTAGCCTCATAACTTTAGTTAATATTCTAGTTTCTAGTTATACCATCTAGCTCATCATCATTATTATCTTCGATAACATCACTACCATCATGTATAATTACAGTACTAATGCAGCTTTAAAGCAGTTCGCAAATAATTTTAATTGTAATATTTTAAATACCTTGTTATAATATGTGCATATGTAACTGAATATTTGTAATACTATGTTACTGAAGAAAAGTGTATTTTTTATTTCATTTATGACTTTATTTTACAAGGACTTTCATAAGAGGTATTATACTTTTAATTTAATATTTGTTTTTATCTAATGTAATAGTATATGTATATGTGTTTCACATCATTAGGTTTGTACCTGTCTGAAGCACAATAAATAAATAAATAAATAAATAAATTACTACAAGGTGGCACTGTGCATCAGTGGTAGAGAGTCAGACTCCTTATCCCATTTTCGCGAGTTCGAACCCGATTGAGGATGTTGTGTTTTTGATCATACATACATACATATCAATATAGAATGTTATGCCTTTCAACGTTCAGTATGCAACCCCCTTCAATTTACTAAACGCCGCCACAGTCCTCTATATGAAACTAGTCCGGTGGCCTTGTTTAATTCCCTATCACTAACATTCAAATAATTAGAACCTGAGTCTAACCATCGTCGTCTTGAACTCCCTCAAGTTCTCTTACCCTCCATGACCGAATCCATTATCCTCTTAGGTAACCTGTCCTCCTCATTCGTCTCACATGACCCCACCACCGAAGCCGGTTTATGCGTACAGCTTTATCAATGGAGTTCATACCTAACTTGGTCTTTATCTCCTCATTCCGATTACCCTCCTGCCATTGTTCCCACCTGTTTGCACCGGCGATCATACTCGCTACTTTCATGTCTGTTATTTCTAACTTGTAAATAAGATATCCTAAGTACACCCAGATTTCACTCCAGTAAAGCAAAGTTGGTCTGAAAACAGACCGGTGTAAAGATAGTTTAGTCCGGGAGCTGACTTCCTTCCTACAGAATACTGTTGATCGCAACTGCGCGCTCACTGCATTAGCTTTGCAGTACCTAATTCAATCTCACTTAATATATACCATCCTGGGAGAACAAATATCCTAAATAATTAAAATTATCTACCTATTCCAGCTTTGTATTTCCAATCTGACGATCACTTCACTCAGGTTTTATACCTACTGACATCACTTTATTCATGGAAAGGCTAATTTTCGTATCATACCACAGCCTTGTATAGCCCCCGTAAATATCTTGAACCAACAACTCATTCTATCAACAAATCTGACCTCAGCCCAGTTGTCAACTTAAATTCCTTTGATTGCTTTTAATAATTTGACCTTAATTCCATAGCCCACCACTATAGCGAACATCTTTCCCTCTGTAATCTGTCATATGCCTTTTTAGATCTACGAAACATAACTTTCTATTCCTCTCGTAGCACTTTTCAGTTACGTGGCGCATATTGAGAATATGAACCTGACAGCTCTTCTGTGGTCTGAAACCACACTGGTTTTCATTCAACTTACTCTCAACTATTGATCGCATCCTCCCTTGCAAAATGCCAGTGAATAGCTTGCCTGGTATTCTGATCAATGAAATACCTCGATAGTTGTTGCCATTCTTCCTCTTCCCTAGTTTATTTTTAGGTGCAATTACTGCTGTCGTCCAATCATAAAGTACCTTACTTGTATCCTATGCCAATTTTATTAATCTGTGGAGCAATTTCATACCAGCCTTCCTACTAAATTTCACCATTGCATGACCAACTTCATCTATGACTGCTGCTTTATGATAATGGAGTTTATTTACCAATACTTTCCACTACCTCGAACGTAATTTAACCAGCATCATTGACATCCTCCCCATGAGTTCGGTTGTTTGCGACGTCAACCGAAAGACTTCCTTTTACGCTGAGAAGATTTTCAAAGTATTCCTTTCACCTGTGCAGTGATTCCCTCGGAACTATTAGGTGCTCTCCTGATTTACACGAAATACTATTCAATTCCTGTTTCTTTCTCTTTCCAAAATTTTGTATTATTGACCAGAACAGTTTCCATGCCGCTTGACCTAGCCTTTCCAGGTTATTACGGAAATCTTCCTAAGACTTGTTGGATTCAACAACTATTTGTTTCGCTCTGTTTCTTTCATTTAATTACAATTCCCTCTCTGCACCAGTCCTTTCTTGGAGCTATTTCAGATACTCCTTCCTTCAATCCATCACTACTGACCTGCATTTAGGGGCAATCGCCCAGGTGGCAGATTCCCTATCTGTTGTTTTCCTAGCATTTTCTTAAATGATTTCAAAGAAATTGGAAATTTATTGAACATCTCCCTGGGTAAGTTATTCCAATCCCTAACTCCCCTTCCTATAAACGATTATTAGCGCCAATTTATCCCCTTGATTTCCAACTTTATCTTCATATTATGATCTTTACTACTTTTAAAGACACCACTCAAACTTATTCGTCTACTAATGTCATTCCACGCCATCACCCCACTGACAGCTCGGAACATATCACTTATTCTTCTTTCTCCAAAGTCTTCCCAGCCAAAACTTTGCAAAATTTTTGTTACGCTACTCTTTCGTCGGAAATTGCCCAGAAAAAATCGAGCTGCTTTTCTTTGGATTTTTTTCCAATTCTTGAATCAAGTAATCTTGGTGAGGGTCGCATACACTGGAGCCATACTCTATTTGGGGTCTTATTAGACACTTGTGTGCCCTCTCCTTTACATCCTTGCTACAACCAATAAACACCCTCATAACCATGTGCTGAGATCTTTACCTTTTATTTACAATCCCATTTATGTTATTACCTCAATGAAGATCCTTCCTTATGTTAACACCTAGGTACTTACATTTATCCCCATAAGGAACTTTCACCCCATCAACGCAGTAATTAAAACTCAGAGGACTTTTCCTATTTGTGAAGCACGCAACCTGACTTTTAATCACGTTTATCACCATACCATTGCCTGCTGTCCATCCCCCAAAATCATTATCGAGGTCTTTTTGCAGTTGTTCACAATCTTGTAACTTAGTTATTGCTCTATTCAGAATAACGTCATCCGCAAAAAGCCTTATCTCTGATTCCACTTCTTTACTCATTCCAATCTATATATATAAAGTAGCTTGTCCTGACTGACTGACTGACTGACTGACTGATTCATCATCGCCGAGCCAAAACTACTGGACATAATGAAATGAAATTTTGGGGATACATTCATATTAGGATGTAGGTGCTCGCTAAGAGAGGATTTTTGGATATTCTGTCGCTAAGGGGGTGAAAAGGGGGGTGAAATTTTAAAATGAGTGAATCTATATCTCAAAACTTTAAAAGTTTACAAATGTAAAAATTGGTATTTAGAATCTTCTTTAAAAATAAGGAAACACGTATTTTTTTATTTTCAGAAAATCCCAATAGGAGGGGTGAAAACGGTGAAAAAGGGGTTGAATGCCTTTAATCAGGATACTGGTACTTATATCTCAGAAACTGTAGGTATTAGAGACCTGAAAATTGGTACTCTTGATCTCTTTTAAAAATAAAGAAACACGTATTTTTTTGTTTTTGGAAAATCCAATTAATGGGAGTGTGAAAAGGGGGGTGAATTTTTAAAATCAGTGTATCTATATCTCAAAACTTTGAACGTTTACAGATGTAAAAATTGGTATTTAGAATCTTCATTAAAAATAAAGAAACATGTATTTTTTGTTTTCGGAAAATACCAATAGGAAAGGTGGAAAGGGGTGAAAAATGGGTTGAATGCATTTAATGAGGATACTTCTATCTCAGGAACTGAATATATTACAGACCTGAAAATTGGTGTTTTGGGTCTCCTTTAAAAATAAAGAAACACGTATTTTTTTGTTTTTGGAAAATGCAATTAATGGGGGGGTGAGAGGGTTGAATTTTTAAAATGAGTGTATCTATATCACAAAACTTTTAAAGTTTATAGATGTAAAACATTAGTATTTAGAATTTCCTTTAAAAATAAAGAAACACGCATATTTTTGTTTTCGGAAAATCCCAATAGGAAGGGTGGGAAAGGGTGAAAATTTGTTGAATGCCTTTAATGAGGCTAATTATATTTCAGAACCTGAAGATATTACAGACCTGAAAATTGGTATTTATGATCTACTTTAAAATAATAAAGAAAGAGGCATTTTTTGTTTTTGGAAAATCCAAATAATGGGGGTGTAAAGGGGAGTGAATTTTTAAAATGAGTGTATCTACATCCTAAAATTTTAAACGTTTACAGATGTGAAAATTGGTATTTAGAATCTCCTTTAAAAATAAAGAAACATGTATTTTTTGTTTTCAGAAAATCACAATAGGAGGGGTGTAAAAGGGTGAATAATGGGTTGAATGCCTTTAATGAGGATACATATATCTCAGAAACTGAAGATATTACAGAACTGAAAATTTGTATATGGGATCTCCTTTAAAAATAAAGAAACACGTATTTTTTTGTTTTTTGGAAAATCCAATTAATGGCGATTAAACAGGAGTGACATATTTGGGTGAATTTTTTGAAAGACAGTATCTACAGAATATCTGAGAAACGTAGAATGTTACAGACGTAAAAAGTGATATTTGGAATCTCCTGCAAATGTAAAGAAACATAGGCGATTTGTTTTTGGAAACTCCTCTTAAGGGGAACTAAAATGGGGGTTAAATTTTTAAATGAGAATTTATACAGTATATCTCAAGAAACTTAACATGTGACAGAAGTGAAAAATGGTATTTTTATCTCTATAAAAATAAGGAAACGTGTATTTTTTGTTTTCGGATACAGCACTTGGGCGCAGGGGGGGGGGTAAAAGTGACTGAAAATGGTGTTGAATTCTTTTAATTAGGCTACTGTTATCTCAAAAATGAAGGTGTTACAGACGTGAAATTTGATATTTGGAATCTGCTTTAAAAGTAAAGAGCACGAATTCTCGGAAAATCCAATGAATGGGAGGGGGGGGGAAGGGGGTGAAAGAATTGAAAACTTAATTGACCTAATTGTATGAGAATACTTACATCTAATAAAAGCTAAAGTTGTTAGGGCCTACAGACGTGAAAATTGGTATTTGGATCTCCTTTAAAGACAAAGAAAAGCCCGTTTTGTGGGGGGGATCATCTTGGGAGGCTTGAGTGAAAAGGAGTTGAATTCCTTTCATGAGGACACATTAATCAAAAACTGAAGAAGTTAAAGTCGTGATAATTGGTATTTAGAAGATCCTTTACTATTAAAGAAACAAGTATTTTTGCCGGAAAATGCACTTGGGGGGGGATGGGAGGAGTGTGAATGTGAAAAAAAGTGAATTATTTTAATCTGAAAACTGAAGGTAATAGACGTAAACAATGGTGTTTGGAATCTCCTTTAAACATAAAGAAACACTCCTTCTTTTAGGTTTTTTTTGGGAGGGGGTAAATAAACTTAACGGCGGTGGGGTGTAAAAAGAGTTGAGACCAATTGATTTTACTGTTCATAATGTATTTATAAGGAGCCTCCGTTGCTCAGGCGGCAGCGCGGCGGCCTCTCACAGCTGGGTTCCGTGGTTCAAATCCTGGTCTCTCCATGTGACATTCGTGCTGGACAAAACGGAGGTGGGACAGGTTTTTCTCCGGATATTCTGGTTTTCCCTGTCATCATTCATTCCAGCAACACTGTCCAATATAATTTCATTTCATTCGTCATCCATTAATCATTGCCCCAGAGGAGTGCGACAGGTTTCGGCTGCCGGCACAATTCCTATTGTCGCCGCTATATGGGGGCTTTATTCATTCCATTCCTGACCCTGTCGAATGACTGGAAACAGGCTGTAGATTTTCGATGTACTTATTCTGATCATAAACCGATCATTTTTAATCTTTCCTGGGTTCGTTTTCAAGAGCCATCTTTCCCTTCGGAGAACGTTCTTAGATTACAGTACCTTCTCCTGGCATATAAATAAAATTTTAAACACATTTGAAATAAACGATAGGAATGAGATTGACCGTCCAGTTTTTCACCTCTATAATAAGGTCAATAATCCACTGAAGTATGTTATTCGTATGGCCAGAAATCCCCCACACTTGCCTACGCGCGACAATGGTGCTGGTCACATTCTCAACAATGACAATGGCAGCAGATGTAATTTACCGCCAAGTAGCGGTCTTGCATCTTGCTGTTGGGTCCAGAACATCTATAATAATAATAATAATAATAATAATAATAATAATAATAATAATAATAATAATAATAATAATAATAATAATAATAATAATGTTCTGGACCGTCGTCAAATGTGGGGACCGCGCTGGAAACGGGTCCTGGACGGGTAATGACTACTATTGCAGTCTGGCCGCGGGTTCAGTACCGCCAAGGCACCCAGGATCTCCTCAAGGATTTGATCCATATTAAAAATGCTTATAGGAAAAAATGGCAAAGTTTTAGGGAGCCAACTGATGGGTGGAATACCTGGACCTAGCCCGGGAAGTACGAAATCGATTGCTGGAAATAAAAATTGAAAATGGGAGGAACTTTGCCGTAATCTCTCAGAAAACGAGTCAGATTGCGAATTTCGGCGGATTATATATCAAAAACAATATGCATTCAATTATAAATTTCAGTATAATACCGTAGCGAAGCACGGGTATCTTGCTAGTCTATATATATATAAAGTAACTTGTCCTGACTGACTGACTGATTCATCATCGCCGAGCCAAAACTACTGGACATAAATGAATGAAATTTTGAGGATATATTCATATTAAGATGTAGGTGCTCGCTAAGAGAGGATTTTTGGATATTCCGTCGCTAAGGGGGTGAAGAGGGGGTGTGAAATTTTAAAATGAGTGTATCTATATCTCAAAACTTTATAAGTTTACACATGTGAAAATTGGTATTTAGAATCTTCTTTAAAAATAAGGAAACCCGTATTTTTTTTATTTTCAGAAAATCCCAATAGGATGGGTGAAAGAGGGTAAAAAAGGGGTTGAATGCCATTTAATCAGGATACCGGTACTTATATCTCAAAAACCGCAGACATTACAGACCTGAAAATTGGAACTTTTGTTCGCTTTTAAAAATTAAGAAACACGTATTTTTTTGTTTTTGGAAAATCCAATTAATAGGAGGGTGAAAAGGGTGGTTAATTTTTTAAATGAGTGCATCTATATCTCAAAACTTTTAAAGTTTACAGATGTAAAAATTGGTATTTAGAATGTTCATTAAAAATAAAGAAACACGTATTTCTTTGTTTTCGGAAAATCCCAATAGGAGGGGTAAAAAGAGGTGAAAAAAGGGTTGAATGCCTTTAAAGAGAATGCTTATATCTCAGAAACTGAAGATATTACAGACTTGAAATTTGGTGTTTGGGATCTCCTTTAAAAATAAAGAAACACGTATTTTTTGTTTTTGGAAAATACAATTCATGGTGGGGCTGAAAAGGGGGTGAAATTTTAAAATGAGTGTATCTATATCTCAAAACTTTTAAAGCTTATAGATGTAAAATTTGGTATTTAGAATCTCCTTTAAAAATAAAGAAACACATATTTTTTTGTTTTCGGAAAATCCCAATAGGAAGGGTGGAAAAGGGTGAAAAACGGGTTGAATGCCTTTAATGTAGCTACTTATATTTCAGAACCTGAAGATATTACAGACCTGAAAACTGGTGTTTGGAATCTCCTTTAAAAATGAAGAAACACGTATTTTTTTAGTTTCGGAAAACCCAATTAATGGGGGGGGGTGAAAAGAGGGCTTATTTTTAAAATGAGTGTATCTATATCTCAAAACTTTTAAAGTTTATAGATTAAAAATTGGTATTTAGAATCTCCTTTAAAAATAAAGAAACATGTATTTTTTGTTTTCGGAAAATCCCAATAGGAAGGGTGGAAAAGGGTGAAAAAAAAGATTGAATGCCTTTAATGAGGCTAACTATATTTCAGAACCTGGAGATATTACAGACCTGAAAATTGGTATTTGGGATCTACTTTAAAACTAAAGAAGCAGGTATTTTTTCGTTTATGGAAAATCCAAATATGGGGGGTGAAAAGGGGGGGTGAATTTTTAAAATAAGTGTGTCTACATATTAAAACTTTAAAAGTTTACAGATGTAAAAATTGGTATTTAGAATCTCCCTTAAAAATGAAGGAAAACGTCTTTTTTTCTTTTCTGTAAATCCCAATAGGATGGGTTTAAAAGGGTGAATAATAGGTTGAATGCATTTAATGAGGATACATATATCTCAGAAACTGAAGATATTACAGAACTGAAAATTTGTATATGGGATCTCCTTTAAAAACAAAGAAACACGTATTTTTTTGCTTTTGGTAAATCCAATTAATGGCGGTTGAACAGGAGTGACAAATTGGGGTGAATTGTTTGAAAGACTATATCTACAGAATATCTGAGAAACGTAAATTGTTGCAGACGTAAAAAGTGTGTATTTAGAATCTCCTGTAAATGTAAAGAAACATAGGTGATTTGTATTTGGAAACTCCACTTAAGGGGAACTAAAAGTGGTGAAATTTTAAAATGAGAATTTCTACAGTATATCTCAAAAAAGTTAACATGTTACAGAATTGAAAAATTGTATTCTTTATGTTATTAAAAATAAAGAAACATGTATTTTTAGTTTTCGGAAATACCACTTGGGTGGAGGGGGGGGGGTAAAATTGACTGAAGATAGTGTTGATTTATTTTAATTAGGCTACTGATATCTCAAAAATGAAGATGTTACAGACGTGAAATTTGATGTTTTGAATCTGCTTTAAAAAGTAAAGAAACACGTAATTTCTGAAAATCCAATGAGGGGGTGGGGTGAAATTATTGAAAAATTAATAGACTTAATTGTATGAGAATACTTACATCTAATAAAAACTATATTTGTTACAGGCGTGAAAATTTGTATTTGGATCTCCTTTAAAATCAAAGAAAAACGCGTTTTGGGGGGGAATAATCTTGGAGGGGGCGGGAGTGAAAAGGAGTTGAGTTCCTTTCATGAGGACACATAAATCAAAAACTGAAGAAGTTAGAGTCGTGATAATTGGTATTTAGAAGATACTTTACAATTAAAGAAACGAGTTTGTTGCAGGAAAATTCACTTAGGGGGGGGGGGGGTGGAGTGTGAAAGATGTGAAAATATTGAATTATTTTTATGGGGATACTTATATCTCAAAACTGAAGGTTATAGACGTGAACAATGGAGTTTGGAATCTCTTTTAAACATAAAGAAACACGCCTTCTTTTCTTTTTTGCGTGGGGGTGGATGAAACTAACGACGGTGGGGTGTAAAAGGAGGTTAGACCAATTGATTTTACTGTATATTCATTCCATTCCTGACCCTGTCGAATGACTGGAAACAGGCTGTGGATTTTCGGTGTACTTATTCTGAGCATAAACCGATCATTTTTAATCTTTCCTGGGTTCGTTTTCAAGAGCCATCTTTTCCTTCGGAGAACGTTCTTTGATTACAGTAGATTCTCCTGGCATATAAATAAAAATTAAAAACATTTGAAATAAACGATAGGAATGAGATTGACTGTCCAATTGTTCACCTCTATAATAAGGTCAATAATGCACGGAAGTATGTCATTCGTATCGCCAGAATTTCCGCGTACTTGCCTACGCGCTACATAGGTGCTGGTCACAATGTCAAAAATGACAATGGCAGCAGATGGAATTTACCGCCAATTAGCGGTCTAGCATCTTGCTGTGGGGTCCAGAACATCTATAATAATAATAATAATAATAATAATAATAATAATAATAATAATAATAATAATAATAATAATAATAATAATAATAATAATAATAATAATAATAATAATAATAATAATAATAATAATAATAATAATAATAATAATAATAATAATAATAATAATAATAATAATAATAATAATAATAATAATATTCTGGACCGTCGTCAAATGTGCGGACCGCGCTGGAAACGGTTCTGGACGGGTAATGACTACAAATGCAGTCCGGCCGCGGGTTCAGTACTGCCAAGGCACCCAAGAAGACACCACGCCGAATCTCCTCAAGAATTTGATCCATATTAAAAATGCTTATAGGAAAAGATGGCAAACTTTTAGGGACCGAACTGACCGGGTAGAATACATGGTCCTAGCCCGGGAAGTACGAAATCGATTGCTGGAAAGGAAGATTGAAAAATTGGAGGGAACTTGCCGTAATCTCTCAGAAAACGAGTCAGATCTCGAATTTTGACGGATTATATATAAATCGATATCCATTCAATTATAAATTTCAGTATAATACCGTAGCGAAGCACGGGTATCTTGCTAGTTATATATATAAGAAAACATAAAGGTCAATAATACTCCCGTGAGAAATTCCCCTCTTAATTATTACAGGGTCAGATGAAGCTTCGTCCACTCTAATTCTCTGAAATCTATTTTCTAGAAATACATCCATCCATTCAGTCACCATTTTGTCTAGTCCAATTGCATTCATATTTGCCAGTAGTCTACCATGATCCACCCTATGAAATGCCTTAGACAGGTAAATTGCGATACAGTCCATTTGACCTCCTCTTACTGGAATTCTACAAGTTGAGCTTCAGTGGAATAACCTTTCCTAAACCATCGAAACAGTTATTAATTTCGCAAACTTGTTTAATGTAATCAAAAATAATGCTTCCCAAAGCTTACAGGCAATGCATGTCAAACTGACTGGTCTTTAATTTTCAGTTTTATGTCTATCACCCTTTCCTTTGTACACAGGGACAACTATAGCAACTCTCCGTTCATTTGGTATAGCGCTTTCATACAAACAATGACCAAATAAGTACTTTAGATATGGTACTATATCCCAACCCATTGGCTTTAGTATATCCCCAGAAAACGTATCAATTCCAGCTGCTTTTCTAGTTTTCAACTTTTGTATCTTATTGTAAATGTCATTGTTATCATAGGTAAAATTTAATACTTCTTTAGCATTAGTTACTTCATCTATCTGGACATTATCCTTGTAACCAACAATCTTTACATGCTGCTGACTGAATACTTCTGCCTTTTGAAGATCCTCACATACACACTCAGCCTTGTTCATTAATGATTCCTGGAATGTCCTTCTTGGAACCTGTTTCTGCCTTAAAGTATTTGTATATACCATTCCACTTTTCACTAAAATTTGTATGACTGCTAATTATGCTTGCCATCATGTTATCCTTAGATGACTTCTCTGCTAGATTCAATTTCCTAGAAAGTTCCTTCAATTTCTCCTTACTACCACAGCCATTTCTAAATCTATTTCTTTCCAAGCTGCACCTCTTGCCTAGTCTCTTTATTTCTCTGCTATAATAAAGTGAGCCTTCACCATTCCTTACCACCTTTAAAGGTACAAACATGTTTTCTCATTCCCTCAGCAATTGCTTTAAACCCATCCCAGAGTCTGTTTACATTTTTATTTATCGTTTTCCACGGATCATAGTTACTTTTTAAAACTCCCTCATGCCTGCTTTATCAGCCATGTGGTACTGCCTAATAGTCCTACTTTTAAGACCTTCCTTTCTAACACATTTATTTTTAACCATGACAAAAATAGCTTTCGTGATCACTAACCTCATATATTATTTCGGTTTCTTTATAGAGCTGATCTGGTTTTACCAGCACCACGTCCAGGATATTCTCCACTCTAGTTGGGTCCATCAGTTTCTGAATCAGATGTCCTTCCCATATTAACTTATTTGCCATTTGTTGGTCATGCTTACTGTCGTTGACATTTGGTAAATTGAGATCTCCCGCTACAATCACATTCCTTTCGATGTCGTTTCCCACATAGCTTATAATCTTATCAAATAATTCTGAATCAGCGTCAGCGCTACCCTTTCCCGGTCTGTACAATACAAAGATACGAAGTTGCCTATTATCTTTAGAATTGAGCCTTACACATAGAATTTCATATTTGCCATCTTTAACTTTTTCGTAGCTTACAAATTCTTCTTTCACCACAATGAATGCTCCCCGCCCCCTACCATGCTTATCCTATCTCTACGATACACACTTCAGTTCCGTGAGAAAATTTCTGCATCCATTATATCATTTTTTCTCAGCCGTGATTCAACTCCTATTACAATATCTGGTAAGTATATATCTATTAAATCACTTAATTCCATTCCTGCCTTTACAATACTTCTTCATTTCAGCACTAACATTTTTATGTCATCCCTACATGACTTCCAGATCCCTGTACCCTTATCACCGCTCCCTAGACCACACCTTTTCCCTGAATGTACCCCCCCATAACCCTTCTAAACAAATGTCCCAACTTATACGTACCACTGCGGTTTATGTGCAGACCGTCTGGGTGCAAATCTCTATCTCCTACCCACCCATTAGGATCTAGAAATCTCACTCCCAGTTTCCCATATACCCACGCCATAGTCTCATTAAAATCCCCAATCACCTTCCAGTCAATATCCCTCCTACACAATATTCCACTGATAATAATCTCTGCTTCCTTAAACTTCAACCGTGCTGCATTGACCAGATCCCACACATCCCCAGGTATGTTGGTACTTATACCTGCCTGCCTTACGTTGTTGGTACCAACGTGAAACACTACCACCTTCTCCTTTCCCTCCTCCTTCTCTTCTACTTTCTTCAGCATGTGCCTCAAACCAATTCCTGGATAACACTCTACCCTGGTTCCCTTTCCTCCACACACTTTCCCCACACATTTACAGGCTGCTTTCACTTCATCTTTCCACGAAGGTATTAGCTTTTTCCCATCTTTATATACAGTTGTTCCTAGGCATTCGCTAGCTGTTTCTACTACAGCGTCCCTGTATACATTTATTCTCTTTCTATATACAGTACCTGCTTACTGTCTATAATTTGGAACTTTTCACGAACCATATCAACGTATTTCTGTCTAATTTCTACGTTTTGGAGCTTCTCTATCCTTATCCGTCTGTAGATAGATTTCACTTTCTCTATCCTAAGCCTAGAGATAATTAGTTCACAACAGATTAGATAGTAGTCTGTATCATCAAAATATCCCCTGAATACCAGCACATTCCTAACCGATTTCCTGAATTCAAAATCGGTTATACATGTTGTTTATTATCGATCTGGTCCTTCCCCCCACATGTGTAGCGGTGAATAGCCTTATGTCTGAAGAATGTATACGTAACTGCTAATCCCATGCTGACACATGAGTCCAGTAAGCACTTCCCATTACTATTAGCTTCCATATCTTCCCCACATTTATCCAACACTTTCTCATATCCTTCATTTCTATTTCCAACTCTGAACTTGAATCGCCCATTAACACTATCCTAACCTTGATTTCGACCCTGATTACGATGACACTCAGTTATTCATAAATTTTGTCAACGTCCTCCTTTTCTGCACCCTCACCTGTTGAATAGACTGTGACTATTCTCGTCCTAATTCCTCCAGCTACTAAATTTACTCACATCATCCGCTCATTTACGTGCCTAAAAGAAACTATAAGTGGCGATCAAAAAGTTTCCGCTCGACGGCCATACAGTCCTGAATCGGGATGCCAATCAGGCAAAATCGCCTTGAGCATTGAGGCACTCATCTCACTGACGCAGCAGGTTGTAGATCCCCGTGTGGTAAAACACCGTAACCGCCTGCTGCACATTCTCGTCCAACAAGAAGCGTCCACCCTTCAAGGATAATGTGTTGGACGCTACCGAAGCAAAAGTCGAAATCCATTGCTATCACACGAATGGCTATACGCCGGTCCGTTCCAATCGCCTCATCCACCGCCCGTTTGTTGTTGTTCGTAATGATGAGGCTGACCCAGATCGACCGACGTATTGTGTCGAAACGCGACCAGCTCGGAACTTGGTGCGCCATTATACAGCGGTGGTTTTCGACAGGCATTCAGCCCCATACACAGTCTTCATTCTCCGATGGATGTCCACCGGTGTTAGTCCTTCTGGAGCCAAGAATAGATTAACAGCACATTGGCCCTGTTTGGACGCATTTGGTAACAACGTCGCCATAGTTCACATGGACGCATTTAACGCACGCATCTCGGCACGACACGACGGCCACACTACGTTGCATGTCCCCTGTAACAACGCCCTCAAACGGAAATATTTTGATGACGCCTTATATGTTGCGTGCAGTAGTATTTCTGATGAGCAGTTCTACATTACATTCCGCCCTTGCCTTTTTAACTCCCGTCAAAATCATGACATGACCCCCTTCCTCGTTACCTCCTCTTACCCAAGTATCATCAAGTCCTAACACATTCAGAGGCATCCTCTTTGCTGACTCAGCCAGTTCTTATTTCTTTCTTCCCTAAGCCCAATTGATATTGATAGCACACCATCGAATTCAATTTTGTTCGCTAAGTTGTTTCCAAGGTGTCCAAGGTGTCTAAGGAAACATGCCTGTCAAATTAAAGTCAGACTCCGCTACTCCCATAGGTTCGAGGCTTGCTTTAAACGTTCTCAGCTCGGTAAATTCTGTGAAACGGGTAGGTGCACTATTTACACATAATCCCAGTGAGGATCTCTCCTCTAACGGCGTACGGAAGGTAAAAAATCTTAGCACTCCGTCTGTTTATTGTTGGTATGTTAAGGGTTTCTGGAGGTGCAGTCAGTGTCATCCGACAAAATTTAATTAACTCCGCCATAGTTACCGTCCAGTAGAATTCCGTTTTCGTTGCTAGACAGTATAATATTTTCAATGTTTTTTATTTTGCAATTCGTTTTACGTCGCATCGGTCTTATGGCGACGATGGGATTGCGTAGGAAGTGACCGTGGTTTTAATTAAGGTACTGCCCCATAATTTCCCTGATGTGAAAACGATAAACCTTAGGAAATCGTATTCAGGGCTCTCAACAATTGGGTTCGAACCCACCATCTTTCGATTCCAACTGTACAGCTACGTGAGCCAAACTGCGTAGACAGCTTGCTCGGTAGCAGCACAATTACTATGTCGAAATTGCAAGCAAGCCGTCTAGACGGCACCATTTCACAATGTCAGCAGATTAGTTGCTGAGATTATCCTGAAATTCCATAGCCTATTTCCAGTCATTCGATTGGGTCAGGAATAGAATGAATGAAGCTCCCTTCTAGTGGTGAGGGTAGGAACTGTGCCTGATGCCGAAACCTGTCACACTCCTCTGGGCCGATGATCAGTGACTGACAGATGAAATTAAATAATGTTGGAGAGTGTTGCTGGAATGAATGATGACAGGGAAAAGCGGAGTACCCGGAGGAAACCCTGTCCCGCTTCCGCTTTGTCCAGCACAAATCTCACATGGAATGACCGGGATTTGAACCACGGGACTCGCGGTGAGAGGTCGGCACGCTGCCGTCTGGGCCACGGAGGTTCTCTGAGATTATATTATTATTATTATTATTATTATTATTATTATTATTATTATTATTATTATTATTATTATTATTCTTGAATGGTCCCTTTTGGAACACACGAAGCTTTATGATTTCATTTGCGGAGGATCCAGGATGCTTTCATCTGTTGACTAAAGATCCTCTTCCTTTCTTCCGTCCACTTGGTAGGGCCTACCTGCTCTTTTTGGTACTTCATTCTCTGGAGTAACTTCCCACTTGTCAATTTACTTTCTATATATATTTCGATTAAAAATTTCTTCGGATTATTATTATTATTATTATTATTATTATTATTATTATTATTATTATTATTATTATTATTATTATTATTATTACCTGTTAATCTATTAATAATTATTATAGCTAAACAATATCAGCTGGAATATTAAAAGTGTTTTGTTAGCCATTTTCTTCGGTGAAATAATTTTAACTTTTAACTGATTCGTAGGGTGGCTTCCGGTAGTCACGCGCTATTTCGTGGATGGTAGGCAACGACTTTTAGTGTTCCTGTAAGTGGTCCTACGAGTCTAATTGTTAGTCACCTGTTCGAAAGAGAACGTTTTGACTGAATTAGCGACTCGAGTATTCGTTTCGTGGTGTTAGGATGGAAGGTACGATATGAATGAATGTTTTTCTTATCCTTCTCATGGATGATTAATGCATGGCCAACCGCAGTGGCGTGAGCCTAATGCATGTAATGTCTTCGCGGCGCGAGAGCCAGGCGGTGTCGTGGACACAACGAAACAGGAAAACCGGAGCATGAACGGATAGAAAGAGTCGCTTGTGAACCTTCGGCGGTTTGCCAGCCAGTACAGGCCAAGCAAAACGCTGGCCACCCTACTCAGAATAATGTGAGTTTATTTGTATCCTAGCATAGAACGTAGACAAAGGGACAAATAAGAAATAAACTTCGTAACTCATCATTCGCTGTCACATGATTATCCATATTTCATCGATTTGTAACTCCTGCTGCATATCCTGTACGTTAGGAGCAGGTAACTTTTAAGTATGAAGATCTATTTTCCAAAAAGCGTTTTATTATGGAGGTGAAAAAACCAAATGTCTAGTGTTATACTTGAATTTCGTATTTTATTTATATATTTATTGGTGACTGGATGAGGAAGAAGACACATTTTAAGTGTAATAAAGAGAAAATAAATATTGGTTTCGTACTCCACTATCGGCAGCCCTGAAGATCGTTTTCTGTGGTTTCCCATTTTCACACCAGGCAAATGGGGCTGTATCTTAATTAAGGCCACGTCCACTTCCTTCCCACTCCTAGGCCATTCCTAACCCATCGTCGCCGTAAGACCTATCTGTGCCGGTGTGAGGTAAAACAAATTGTTAAAAATTAAATAAATATTATAATTATACAGATTTCAAATGTCCCTCTTTTTCTACACACAACACACCACACTATCAACCACCACAGCATCACACCATAGCGAATACATCCCTCCACATAGCGTTGGCATCAGGAAGGGCAACTGGCCGTAAAACACATCAAGTTCCGTCCCAAATCAATTGGGAAAAAGAGCAGGAAGGCGTTCTTTGTATTTATTGGTTTATTATTCCTTCACAGTGTGAAGATGTTCTTGATCCTGTACGTAACCTGCGTCTCTGTAAGCCATACAAGTAGTTGGTGTGACGCAAAACATAAGTGATCATTGCAGAAATACCTGTAGAAACTTGCTGAGCTAAATCAAGTTTAGTCAGATGATTTCACACCTCTGTAGAGCCAATAATAGTATAGTTGTCATATGGAATAATAAATGTTATTGGTTTATACGTCCGACTAACTACTTTTACGGTTTTCGGAGACAACGAGATGCCGGAATTTGGTCCTGCAGGGGTTCTTTTACGTGCCAGTAAATCTGCCGACACGAGGCTGACGTATTTGACCTTCAAATACCTCCGGACTGAGCCAGGATCGATCCTGCCAAGTCTGAGCCACTCAGTCCGGCTGGTCATATGGTGAAGGACGGCATCGTTGAGTATGGTATATAATTATGATTGGGAATTAAATCGTTGATTTTATAAGTATACGTTTCACCGGAAATAAAAATTAGGATTTCCCTCAATTTCATAAAGTTTTTCCAACATTTTTAACAAATTTAACACGCCTTCATGCAACTTCATTCACTAAATCTTATCAAACATGTTAGGCCTACCAATCACCCTACCTTGATGGAGCAATTGGTTTATTATTAGATTGGTAATCGCATGATAGTAGGTTAAATGCAGGCTAGATCAGTAATATTTAAATAAATGTGAGAATTTCGTTTCGTCGGCTTTCGTCACGTTAAGTATCTTCTTTGGACAAAATTACAATACAATGGCATAAATTTAGATTATTTAGAGTTAGTAATAATAATACTTTCATTTATTCTACATCAAGCGTGTATGGCTACTAAATAAGCGTAAATGTAACTGTCTTTTTAATACTTGTATTACTTCGGAGATTTAAAATATGCTGTAAAGCCAGACTGTGAAAACGTAATATATTCACTACTCTGAAATTTACTTATTTGGCGTGTGAAAACCAACATTTATCTCCTATGTAGAATCTGTGTTCTTTCTGTTTCTGTTTCCTCAGCAATATATTATGAATTTATATAAGTTACTATATGCTTTTAAGATATGCAATAGATAGCATAATATTGCGTTTCTCGTCCACTAATTCGCAAAGCTCCTTCCCAGTGATCAAAGTAATTTTTCCACAAATAAATAATAATATTCATCCATGCTGATGCCCATCATGTATTGATGATATGAGTTCACATTGAAAGGTAGCAATCTCACCACAATTTTTAAGGTTAACTCGTTACCTCATTGACGTACTTTCAACCGACTATACAATATTCCGTCATCCTCAGAAACAGACCCGCGGGACACGTGTACTTGATGTCATGTAGCTGTTACCAACAGTTCTTGGACATATATTCCTACAATTGTTTCCCTAAACTATTTATTTCATATTATACGTTTCCCTTGTATTTTTTCCCCTAAATACTTTTCTCCCTCACGAATTCTTTACTGAAATAACTCTTCCCAAAATAATTTAAACTCTCAGACAATAGCATGTATCTTTTCCCTAAATACTTATTCGCGCTTTTTTTGCCATTATTATGATGTTTCATCATAATCATTTATAATAAATAACATTTGTAACGGTAACCATGGACTTGGTTTTAAACAGCGTTTACTACACTCTAAAATATAAAAAAAATCGACCAACCGGGAAGGCGTTGTCCGATTATACGGAAATTACGTTAGCAAAGACATTCGGACCGAAAATGCAAATGAATAAAGTTTCGTGTCCAGTGAATGAATAGCGCGAGCTCCCACGCATCCGAACTGCGCATGCATCAGGTGTATATAAGGCGCGATTCTGAAGTGTTTGCTCAAAGTAGCTGTTGCATTAAACTGTGCTATCTTAACGTCGGCTGTAAGTATGCCACGCCGAAGGATTCGTGCTCATTACGAGCAGATGTCAGAGTTTGAAAGAGGTCGTGCGATCGGATTGAAAGAAGCTGGTTGGTCGAATCGAGCTGTCGCTGGACATTTGGGTCGAAGTGATGCGGTGATCAGGCGATGCTGGCAAGCGTGGGTCAGCAACGGCAGGCATCAGCGTCAGGACGGCAGTGGTCGACCGAGGGCCACAACAGTACGGGCAGACAGAGCGATTGTCAGAACAGCTGTCACAGCACCGGAGTCGTCGTTATCAACGATCCAGCGTGTGACCCGCACACATGTGTCCACCATGACCATCAATAGACGCCTGAGCGAGAGGAATTTGCGCTCGCGCCGCCCGTTACGCCACTTACCACTCACGCCTGTTCACCGTCAAGCCAGATTACAGTGGTGCCTCACTCGAGCAGTGTGGAACTGCGCTGACTGGGGACGTATAGTCTTTAGTGACGAGTCCTGTTTCCAGCGGTGCCCTGACGACAACCGCTGACGTGTTTGGAGACGTCCAGGCCAGCGCGGATATCCTGCCTTGACTATCGCACGCCACACAGCCCCACAACATGGGGTGATGGTGTGGTCTTGTTCTTTGATAGCCGGACCCCTCTGGTAGTCATTCCTGGCACACTGACAGCACAGCGGTATGATGATGACATTCTACGGCCGGTTGTGTTACCGTTATTTCAGCGACATCCAGGCCTTAATTTCCAAAAGAGTTATTCGCGGCCCCACACGGCACGTGTTGCTATGAACTGTCTTCAAGCTTGCCCTATCCTTCCTCGGCCAGCTCGGTCGCCGGATCTCTCTCCCATAAAGCACATTTGGGACGCCATGGGAAGGCGATTGCGAACATCGCGGAATGTCGCAGATTTAGCCCAACAGTTGGAGACCATTTGGCACGAAATTCCGCAGGACACCATCCGGGAACTTTATCAGTCTATGCCACGTTGAGTGACAGCTTGCATCCAGGCCAGGGGTGGACCAACACCTTATTGACGTCCTCACTTTGTAACGCTCTAACTCTACAATAAATCATTCGATTGTTCTGCACTTTTGATCGTTTGTTTTTCTATGTCTGCTCCTCACATCCACCGATTTTTATCGCCATCAGATATTTCCTTCCTGGTGTGTCTTTTTTTGTTATACAGTGTATTTATGGTGATTGGAACAGTTTGGTTAATGATAGAAAAGGCAATGTCATCTCCGTACAGGCAATGAAGGCCCTTGGATGAGTGGAAGGTAAAGGCTTCCACCATTCGTAACCTCGGCACGTGATGGGGTAGAGTGGTTAGCTCTACGCCCGGCCGGCTTTTGGCAAATGATGTACCTAGTTTAAATCAGTACATACAATTTCTGGTGTTTTGAACAACATGTCAAACGACACTAAAATTATTACATCAGCTCAAGGTGGTAAAAGCTACTTTCCAATAATGTGTGTATAATATGAAACATATGAAAGGGGAAAACTTGTAGTAGACTTGCCATAAGAACTCAGAATGTACTGAAATTGCTATAACCAAGGACTCTGCGAATTTAATAAGAAAGACAGTTTAGTTTGATATGTTCGTATAGTGCGTATGATATGAATTGTGAATGTCCATTGAGAATGTTGCTGCTTTGAGCTACTGTGTGTATGTGCGTGTGTCTAGAACGGTATGAAGTTTATACACACTTTTATATGTCATCACTACAAAGACATAAACATTGAACAGATTAACTTCTTTTGTAACTTCCAAAGCATATCAGTAATGAATAAACTGAATTAGTAGTTCTCATTTTTTTGTCCAACCACCGTTTTCTTAGTCTCCCTCTACTTCTTTTACCCTCCATGACCGAGTCCGTCCATGGCTAAATGGTAAGCATGCTTATCATTGGTAACAGGGGTCCTGGGTTCGATTCCCGGCAGGCTCTGGAATTTTAACCATAATTGGTTAATTCTCCTGGCAGCGCGACTGGCTGTATGTGTCGTCTTGATCATCATTTCATCCTCATCACGACGCGCAGGTTGCCTACGGGAGTCAAATCAAAAGACCTGCATCTGGCGAGCCCAAGGCACCGGACACATCCCGACACTAAAAGCCATACGCCATTTCATTTCATTGAGCCCGTTATTCTTCTAGCTAACCTACCCCCCTCCATTCGCCTCACATGACAACAGCAATGAACCGGTTTATGCGTACAGCTTCACCCATCGAGTTCTTCTAACTTAAGCCTTTAACTCCACATTCTGAGTATCCTCGTACCATTACTCCCATCTGTTTTTACCAGCGATCATTCTCGCCATTTTCATGTCCGTTTCTTCTAACTTATGAATAAAATATCCTGAGAGCATCCAGCCTCCAATCCCGTACAGCAAAGTTAGTCTGAAAACAGACCGCTGTAAGGATAGTTCCGCCGAGAGCTGACATCTTTTTAACAATATTGTTTAACGCAACTGCGAGCTCAATGCATTGATTTTGTTGCACCTTGATTCAGTCTCATTTACAGTACTATACTTCCACCCCGGAAGATTACACATCCTTATTACCTGGAATGATCTACCTGTTCCAATTTTGTATTCCCAACCTGACATTCAATTCTCTTAGGTTTCTTCCCTTCACTTTAGTCTTCAGAATTTTCATTTTCATATCTCACTCAATGCACATATTGTGAAGATCTAGACTACTAGATTGCAGTTTTTCAGCAAAAACTGTCATTAATATCAAGCCGTTGATAGAGACCAAGCTGATTACTACATTTCCACCTACCAATTCCTCCCTGCCACCTTACATATTTCAGTAAATGATCCATGTAAGCCATGAACAAGAAAGGTGAAAGTTTACAGCTTTGTCTGACCCTTGTAAGTACATTGAACCAACGACTCATTCTGCCATCAATTCTCACTGCAACCCAATTGTCAACATAAATTCCTTTGAATACTTTTAATTATCTGCCTTTAATCCCATACTCCCCCAGTACGGCTAACATCCTTTCGCTCGGTAGTCCGTCCGTCTTACGCCTTCACAACATGTACGAAATATAAATGTAACTGTCCAATAACAATTTTCAATTGCCTGGCGTATACTGAAAATCTAATCCTAACAGCCCCTCTGTGGTCTGAAACCACACGGGTTTTCGTCCAAATTACTCTCAATCATTGATCACATCCTCTCTTCCAAAACTCTGGTGAACACCTTACCTGGTATACTGATCAATGAAATACCTCGATAAATGCTGCAATCCTTCTTGTTTCCTTGCTTGCGGATAAGTGCCTTAACTGCTTTCCTCCAATTAAAATTAACTTATCAACATTCCATGCTAATCTTCTTACTCTGTAAACCCATTTCATCCTTGCTTTCCCACTTCATTTCACTATTTCAAGTCAAATTTCATCCATCCCTCTTCAAGAGCTCGATTGTTCGCGACGGCAACAGAAAGATTCATTCCCTTTTATGATGGGAAAATTTTAAAAATATTCATTCCATTGTCCAGTGATTCTCTGGGATTTTTACAAAGAGTTCACATGATTTACCCAAAATACTATTAATTTTCATTTCCCTCTCTTTCTAAGATTCTTTATTACTGTTCAGAAAAGTTTTTCTGTCGTTTTACCAAGCCTTTGCAAGGTATTACCGAAATCTTCCCATGGCTTCTTCTTGGATTCAACAATAGTTGTTTCGATCTGTTTCTGTCATCTACGTACTATTATCTGTCAGCAACAATCCATGTTTAGAAGAATATCAGATACGCCTTCTGTTTACGTTAACAACGTCATTATTCTACCAAGATATTTGATTTTTCCCATCTTCACACACAATAGTTTTCAGGCATTCTTTTGCTGTTTCTTCTACAGTATTCCTTTATATCATCCATTCCCTTTTTATATCCAGAATCTGCTTACTGTCCATTGTTTGGCATTTTTCACAAATCATACTTCTGTCTGATTTCCTCGTTCTAGAGATTCTCTACAATTATTCATATTCCACTTTCTCTATCCTAAGCCTGGATATAGTTCATTACAGATATGATAGGTGTCTGTATCGTTGAAAAATTCCTGGAATACCCAAACATTCCTAACAGATTTCCTGAATTAAAAGTCAGTAATAATATGGTCTGTTATGGATCTGGTGCCCCTTCCTTCCCATGTGTAGCGGTGAATTGCATTAAGTTTGAATAATGTATTGGTAATTGCTAATCCCATACTATGTATTTACGTATTTATTGATGAAGAACATTACAGGCTTTCGGCCCAAATACATGTTCCCGTTACAAAGAAAACATCCCATACTAGCACAGGCGTCCAGTGAACTCTTTCCATTCCTATTAACTTCTATATCTTCCCCACATTTACCTATCACCTGTTCATATCCTTCTGTTCTATTTCAAACTCTGGCATTGGGATCGCCCATTATCATTAACCTATATTTGCTGTTGACTCTGACTACGATGTCATTCAATGTTTCATAAAACTTGTCATCTTCATCCTCATATGCACCCTCCCATGGTAAATACACTGAGATAATTTTCGTTCTAATTCCTCAAACTGCTAAATCTACCGACATCATTCGCTTATTTACATGCCTAACAGAAACCATTTTGGGTGCAATAGTGTTCCTGTTGAACATCCTTATCCCACTCAGGCCCTCCCCTTTTAACACTGTAGGCCTTTGGGCTGGTGAGATGTAGTGTTTACGGTGTACTATGTCTTCTGGTATGGGCTAGAATAAATTTCTTTCTTTCATTGATCTGTCTCTGTCTTATACTTGGCTTTGACAATATGAATGTGACTGAGGTATGAGTGATGCTAGTAATACCATTGCTTATGCAGCCAGTCCCTGTTAGGAATGGTGTGAAAATATCACTCATAGGGTCGGTTGGTGCATGTATTTCAGTGGGCTTGGCAAACTGATATGTAATAGAAACTTCTAGCTCGGCGAGGAAAACAACGGCAAACTACTTCACTCCTCATTTCCCAAGTGTGCCAATTCAGTGACGCCTAGGCTATCTGTGACAGCAATTGGCGGAGCTATGGATGATCAAACCAGCCTTCGGTGTGAATACCCAACATACATACACTTTATCACTTCGTCGTCATTTCTCCTGATCCGAATATTATTAATTTGTAACACATCCAGGCTCATCTTCTTTACTGACCTAGCCGGTTCTTCTTTCCTCCATTATTTCTTTATTTCTTCTACAAGCCCTATTAATATCGAGAGTTCTCCATCAGATTGCATTTCGCTCGCCAAATTGTTTCCAAGGAGTCCTTCGCCTGTCAAATGGAAGTGGGGCTCTGTTTCTCCCACAGGTCGTAGTCTTGCTTAAAATATTCTGAGCTCTGTACATTTTGTGAAGCAAAATGCTACCCTGCTTACTCATAGTCCCAGAGAGAATCTCTCCTGTAACGGATTCGGGACAACCGGTGGATTGTGCAGCCTTAACCAACTGAGCAAAAGGTAGACCATGACTCGGAATATTTACGAGATGCCCACTCCTGTTGCATGGCAACTGGTATCCCGTCTCTCAAAACCACTTACTTGGCCACTCAGCCAATGTGCGTTGTTCGCGAACTAGGACGTGATGGCAGTAACCCACACCACATTTATCGAACAGGCGGGGATTTATAAAAAGGAATACTAGTCATTGTGACTTTTCACAAAATATCAGGATAGCTTCCTCTATCTGACACAATTGGGCGTATTGAGTGTTAAAGTACAAGGTGTCTGTGCTGGTGTGCTGCTAGACTGGGCATCGAACTGATTGTATGGATTTTACTGACAGTTCCCATTCTCCTTGTGAAGAAATCGTTAGCCGTGATAAGAGCGAAAATAGAATCATGATCGAAACTGTTTAATGGTCGTACCATGTCCTTAACGAAGTTTATTTTCAGGAAATAAACCCAATTCTAAGGTATGTCGATACTTATCCGGAAGAGTCTTTGAGTTTTCGTCACATCCACCAAGTTAATTTCTTTTACCAGTCACACAGTTATGTTACGAAAGGGTTGGGACTTGAAATTTGACATTCATTCTTTGATGATCGAATGATACCGTGTTCTTATTGTCACTTCCACTTCACACTGTCATGAATTCATTAGTCCATTACATGAGTCCACCATCGTGGTTGAGTGACTATTCGCTAGTATCCACGGTCAATAATTAGGTCTAAAGTAATTATGTATAATAATAGAAGGTCTATAAAACGAATCCATTGAAAGTATATTTAATATAAAATGTCTGACACAATTTGGTCTAAATAATGCTTACGTCTAATTATATAGTCTTCGTTCAAATTTATAATGTCCAATTGTTATGTGAGTCTAAAGACAATCAGCAGTATATAGAGAAGGATAAGTTATGCATTTTATTTATTTATGTATTTAAATGTGTCTCTAATTTATGACAAGATAACTGATCCTCAACATAATCCACTTCGGGTGTTTGTAGTATTAGCCGGTAAAAATGAAATGGCGTATGCTTTTAGTGCCGGAAGAGTCCGAGGACAAGTTCGGCTCGCAAGATGCAGGTCTTTTGATCTGACACCCGTAGGCGACCTGCTTTGACGTAGGCGAGGATACAGTCTTCGTGTTTATCATCGTATTAGTTACGTACCATTTCCTCCACCTATCGTAAGTTATCAGATTCCTTTTTTGATAGGACGTCGTATTTGTATAGGTCATACCAGTAAATGCAGTACTATAATTGTATTATTGTAAGACTATTTTGGTACTGATCTAATTATAACCGCTCGAGAAATGAGCTGTTAGACGCCCTTTACTTAGACCTCATTTACCTTTTTTTTGTTTTTGTTTTGCTATTTGCTTAACGTCGCAATGACACAGATAGGTTTTATGGCGACGATGGGACAGGAAAGACCTAGGAATGGGAAGGAAGCGGCCGTGGCCTTATTTAAGGTACAGCCCCAGCATTTGTATGGTGTGAAAATGGGAAACCACGGAAAACCATCTTCAGAGCTGCCGAAGGTGGGATTCGAACCCACTATCTCTCGGATGCGACCTCACAGCTGCGTGCCCCTAACCGCAAGGCTAACTCGCGCGGTGACCTATTTTACTACTAGACATGCTTGCTCATTAGACCTACCTTTTTAGACCAGTCTTTCATTCGACTTCCGCAATGTTAAACTTTTCCTCTTCTTTAAGACATCCTGTCATGAGATGTACTGACTTGGAAACCTCGCTATGTGGTCTGCGTTCGATTACCAGCATTCCCATGTATTGAAGAACCGAGCTCGATAGCTGCAGTCGCTTAAGTGCGGCCAGTATCCAGTATTCGGGAGATAGTAGGTTCGAATCCCACTGTCGGCAGCCCTGAAGATGGTTTTCCGTGGTTTCCCATTTTCACACCAGGCAAATGCTGGGGCTGTACCTTAATTAAGGCCACGGCCGCTTCCTTCCCACTCCTAGCCCTTCCCTGTCCCATCGTCGCCATAAGACCTATCTGTGTCGGTGCGACGTAAAGAAAATAGCAAAAAAAGAAAATGTATTGAAGAGGCACTAGATCGGATTACACTCAGCCTCAGGTAGCCTCAGGTGAATATAAGGATGTCCGCCTCTGTGGAGTAGTGGTTAGTGTTATTAGCTGCCACCCCGGAGGCCCGGGTTCGATTCCCGGCTTTGCCACGAAATTTAAAAAGTGATACGAGGGCTGGAACGGGGTCCACTCAGCCTCTGGAGGTCAACTGAGTAGAGGAGGGTTCGATTCCCACCTCAGCCATCCTGGAAGTGGCTTTCCGTGGTTTCCCACTTCTTCTCCAGGCAAATGCCGGGATGGTATCTAACATAAGGCCACGGCCGCTTCGTTCCCTCTTCCTTGTCTATCCCTCCCAGTCTTCCCATTGCCCCGCAAGGCCCCTGTTCAGCATAGCAGGTGAGGCCGCCTGGGCGAGGTACTGGCCAATCTGCACAGTTGTATACCCCGACCCAGAGTCTGAAGCTCCAGGACACTGCCCTTGAGGCGGTAGAGGTGGGATCGCTTGCTGAGTCCGAGGGAAAAACCAACCCTGGAGGGTAAACAGATAAAGAAGAAGAAGAATGTAAGGATGCTACCTGAAATATAAGCCACGGTGCCTACCTTCCTAATTCTAGCCTCAATGAGCTGCAGTATAACTAAGTAATAATAATAATAATAATAATAATAATAATAATAATAATAATAATAATAATAATGATAATAATAATACCAGAAATTATCAGTCAGAATACACGCGGATTTTGGTCAAGATATATTAAGTCATGTACTTTTTTCTTTTTCTTGCTATTTGCTTTACGTCGCACCGACACAGATATGTCTTATGGCGACGATGGGATAGGAAAGGCCTAGCAATGGGAAGGAAGAGGCCGTGGCCTTAATTAAGGTACAGGTCCGGCATTTGCCTGGTGAGAAAATGGGAAACCACGGAAAACCATTTTTAGGGCTGCCAACAGTGGGGCTCGAACCCACTATCTCCCAATTACTGGATACTGGCCGCACTGATGCGACTGCAGCTATCGAGCTCGGTGAGTCGTGAACTAGCAATCCCCGTACCACTCAATAGTCAACACGTAAAGCCAGCAGGCACCACGTAGTTTAGAACAAACCAGGAGATGGAGCCACAAGCTAACAATGAGTGCAGAGGCGCTTGCTAATTCTTAGACAAATTCTGGTAGCTCACTTTAGACGGTAACAAGAAAAGATAAAGAAACCAACTGATTTTAATTTTAATACACTTAATAAAATGGAAATTGCAACATCATCAAGGCATTGGTCGTTTGTGTTGATTTTCAAGATATGGAACGACGTCATGTAGGTATGTAAACGATCAAAGTTTCAGACCCATTGGATTGTTGCTAGAGGTCTCCCCAAGTGATTGGTCGCGGAGGAATCAACTCCAGTATACGGATGCTGGTGTAGCGTAGTTGACTTGCAGTCTGTGCAGTGAAGTGTTCCCCGTCAAACATGCCTCGACGACAGAGAAGAGCACGCTATCAACAACTGTTGCCGTTTGAGAGGGCTGGGATAATTGGGCTGTGTGAGGCTGGATTATCGCTAAGGACTGTCGCTGGACGTGTTGGCCGACAGGCATCTACGGTACAACTGTATGGCAGCAGTGGTCAAATGAAGGTACCCACACTCGTAGACCTGGCACAGGCCCAGCGCGACGGGCAACTGTGAGAGAGGATCGCTGCATCATTCGGATGGTCCGGATGGAAACCCATGCAACAGCAGCGCGAATTCGAGCAGCTGTGGCACCCATGTTACATAACAAACAGTTGGTAAACGCCTGCGGGCAGCTGGCTTACGAGCCCGTGTCCCTGCAGGAGGTGTTCCATTGACCCCACAACAGCGACGTGTTAGGCTGGCCTGGTGTCGAGAAAGATCGACGTGGGTCGACGAATGGCATAGGGTCGTCTTTAGTGATGAATCGTGCTTCTGTCTTGCCCACAGTGATCACCGGAATCGTTTGCGCCGACGTACCGGGGAGAGGGGCCGCCCAGATCTTATTGTCGAGAGGCACACAGGGCCAACACCAAGCATGGTCTGGGGAGCTATTGGCTTTGTGAAATCACAATTAGTGCTTGTTGAGGGCACTGTGACTGCTCGACAGTACGTTGATAGGGTACTCAATCCAGTGGTTGTCCCTATGATGGCGAACATTGCCAATGGGGTATTTCAGCAGGACAATGTCCGGGTTCACACTGCACGCATCTCCAGAGAAGCTCTCCACGACATCACAACCTTAGAATGGCCCGCCCGCCAGAGCCCCGGACCTCAGTACTATTGAGCATGTGTGGGACATGATGGGTCGACAACTGGCCAACCATCCTCAACCACCCACAACTCTGGAACAACTGACCCGTGCAGTGCAGCAAGCATAGGCCACAATTCCTCAGGAAGCGATCCAGGGCCTTATTGACTCCATGCCTCGACGAATTCATCAATGTATTGCAGCTCGTGCTGGGCACGTCCTGTATTGATTCTTGTCCAAACTTGCGGTCAGAGGGACCTGAAGGTGTAACGATCGAATCACAACCTAAAACTCGTCCTGCATGTTCAATTGCAGCAATGTAGCACCACTCCTTCTGGGTGTTGCAATTTCCATTTTCTTCAGTGTAATTACATTACTTTTCTTCTTCTACCGATTTTTTCACACTTATGGGAACGTGGGAGTGAATGTGTCAACAATGTGGATTTGGCCCTATTTTACGACCGGGTGCCCTTTCTAATGCTAACTCTATATGGAAGGATGTAATCATAGAGTTAGTAAATGAATGTCTAGAGGTAGCATTGGCGCCACCGTCTACGAGGGAAACACTGTAGCGAGCGGAGCATGTTGAAATCGCAGCTGTTTGGCAAAAAGCTCACTCCGCTGTACTCATCAATGTAAATTGGTGACTTTTAAAACTGTGTGGATATACATAAGGTTTAAAATTATTACATGTAAATATTCTCAGATACTACAGTATACTTGTGATGCTTCTCTCCGGTAAAAAAGAAAGCCCAAAGAGCATGGATACAGGAATAAATGCATAATATTAGAGGACGGTGTTCAGGCGTAGTTTAGTAACACAAAATCAATTTACTGTTTATATCAAGTCTTCTAACAACATACGTTTAAAAGGAGGGCTCGTATATTTCACTATTTTTTGTGTAAATGACCAGAAATTGGGTATAATTCTGCCCAACGACCGAAAATGTCCTGTCTCGTACGAAGCGGATGAGCGAGTTTTTAGGCCTAAAAACGTTGGCAAGATTTTGGGGTAGAGTAGAGAAAACATTATCATCGCCAGTTTAGACCCTACCTTTCTGAGCCCAAGTTCGTAAGTTCGAACCTGGCTCAGTCCGATGAAACTTGAAGGTGCTCAAATAAGTCAGCCTCTTGTAATAGATAGATTTTTTGCTAGGGCCTTTACGTCGCGCCGACACAGATAGGTCTTATGGCGACGATGGGATAGGAAAGGCCTAGGAGTTGGAAGGAAGCGGCCGTGGCCTTAATTAAGGTACAGCCCCAGCATTTACCTGATGTGAAAAGGGGATCCACGATCTTCGGGGCTGCTGACAGTGTTGTTCAAACCCACTATCTCCTGAATGCCAGCTGACAGCTACGTGACCTAAAGTCTGCAGCCACTCACTCTGTATCATGCAGTTGATTTTTCTGGATATTCGCTTTCAAAGGCATGGCCATTCAGTGAAAGGAAAATCCCATCCCTTATATTTCGTAAAACATTAATTTCAGTCTTCAGTGTAAGATCCAAAGAATCTCATACACGCCGACAGGGGAATCAGTTGCGAATTCAGCCCAAATACAGTAGGCCAATTCACATGACAATAAGTGTCACGCAAAGTATTACTTTTATACATTCGGAAATGAATTTCAAGTAAAATACCTGTGAAATGATATGTCATGGCCCTTTGTGAACCTCTCTATTCAGGCATAAGTTGCTCAGGAGACTGGCATTTTCCTTCAGAGAGGTATAAACTTCAATTTATCGGGAAGCTCCATTAGTGACAGTGCCAAACAATCCAGCTTTTGCCAAACAGCGCGCTCGTTCAACTTCGCACGCGACTGCAGCGCCAATGCTACCTCTAGTGTTTCATTTACTAACTCTATGGAAGTAATCACTATTGCGTGTTTCTGTGTTAGCGTGGTGTGTTTTCTGAAAATGAAGAGGAGAGTGTTGGGACGAAAACAAACACCCAGTACTCGAGCCAGAAGAATTAATCAGACGCGATTCAAATCCTCGACCCCTCCGGGAATTCAACCCAGCGCCCTCTGAACCGAAGGCCTCAACGTTGGCTATTCAGCCGACGAGTGACAACTACATATTTTCAGCCGCGCCAACAGATGTTCGCCAGTCAAACGGGATTTGTATTTTGGCTTGTCGTAGTTCACTTGCGGAAACAGTTGTTCACGCAAAGAAGTAGAAGCAAACACAGCCAACATTTTAGCTGCAAATAATCTTAATTTGATTCGCTTAGGAACTGAAAAATACTCGAATATATCTTATCTGCATCAACTTTACTGCAATAATTAATGGCGTGTGATCTCCGAAGAGACCTGGTGCAGGTCTTTCGATTTGACACCCGTAGGCGACCTGCGCGTCTTGATAAGGATGAAATGATGATGAAGACGGCACACGTACCTAGTCCCCGTGCCAGGGGAATTAACCAATTATGGTTAAAATTCCCGAGCCTGCCGGGAATCGAACCCGGTACCCCTGTGACCAAAGGTCAGCACGCTAACCATTTAGCCAGGGAGCCGGACAACTTAATGGGACACAGATGTTTAAATAAAAGTGTTATTTAGCACTGACATTAATTCGAGTTACAAGTGCAGTTTTACCTTTCCGGGTTGGACGTGGATACCATCTATAAAAAGGTCAAATTAATTTTTCATTGCCTCCTTTAATAATTCAAAAAACTGTTCTTACCACTCAACATTTAATTTGAGTTTAGGCGCTGATTTCGTTGGTTAAGAGCCATGTCATCTTTGCAACTGGAAATGCACTGCTGCCCGCCACTGGCTGTATTCAGGTTTACGATACGAAAGAGTGATGGGTCCTCCTCTGTGGTGTAGTGGTTGGTGTGATTAGCTGCCACCCTCGGAGGCCCGGGCTCGATTCCCGGCTCTGCCACGAAATTTGAAAAGTGGTACGAGGTCCACTCAGCCTCTGGAGGTCAACTGAGTAGAGGGGGGTTTGATTCCCACCTCAGCCATCCTGGAAGTGGTTTTCCGTGGTTTCCCTCTTCTCCTCCAGGCGAATGCCGGGATGGTACCTAACGTAAGGCTGGCTGCTTCCTTCCCTCTTGCTTGTCTATCCCTTCCAATCTTTCCATCCCCCACCAAGGCCCCTATTCAGCACAGCAGGTGAGGCCACCTGGGCGAGGTACTGGTCCTTCCCCCACTCAAAGTCTCACGCTCCAGGACACTGTCCTTGAGGAGATGGAGTCCGAGGGAAAATCCAACCCTGGAGGGTAAACCGATTAAGAAAGAAAGAATGCGTGCGGGGATTATACGTGAAATAGGCCTATAAGACACGACGGCGGCATTGCTAATTGTAGCCTCAGTGAGCTACACCAACAACACCTGCAATATGCCGGGCCGAGTTGATGTTCAGAGATCAAGTTGCTGGGTTCGAAACCGGCTTAGTCGGTGGTATTTGAAGGTGCCTAACCAATTAGTACCCACCTATTTGTGCCGCTTTTCTTTTTCAAAATTTATTTTGTATATCCCTTTTATCCGTCTCCTTGTCAGTCAAATAAGATAAGATAGGAATATCGGTATCAATGTCTCGCTTAAACGGCCGTAGCCGGACGGTCATTATATTATCAGAATTCAAAAATATTCTGCAGACATATTGCCAGTTATAGTTTTTGTATGGCTGAATTATTTTGTAAGTATTTCATTCGTTCTGTTGCGTGCAATGAAATAAAATAAGAATGCAAAGAGAATGATGTACAATCCAGATGTATCCATATGTGTCCACTGTTCCATTTCTGCCACTTGCCGTAGAAAAATGGACCGAACGTATTCACATTTATATACTGTCATATAAAATTACTATTACTATTACTACTGTCATATAAAATTTACTACTGTATGTGGCACAGCCAGCATTAACACTTCATTATTAAAATATATAGTACAACAATACTTACTTTTTCTTACTGTCATTGACTAGAATGTCACAATATTCAGTAGCTTACAGCTTCATGGAAACGATATTAAAACAGTTAAGAACTGCTTCTTCTGTTGAGCAGGTATGTTTGCTTGACATTTCCCTACTCACTTATCTGCCAACTGTTAAAAATAAACATTTCCAAAGGTTTCTTTGTACGTTCCGGTTTTAGAACAGTGGAACAAGACGGGTGAAATACACCAGTCTCGTGTCGTTAGATTTACTGGCAGCTGAGGGACTAAATTTCGGCACCTCGGCGTCTCTGAAAAAAGTAAAAAAAAAAGTTAGAAGGCCGTAAAACCAATAACATTATAACAAGAGCAATGCAGTTTACCGGTATGCGTACAAGTGGATTTTGGTCAAGATGTCTAAGTACCGGTACCTTATCTTAAGCAACTACAGCGGTGACTGTTAATGCAATGTACAGTGTTTCAGACTGTATGGGAGATGTTTCCTATGTGATGTGATGTTAGGTTTGTCCGGGAGATCAACATTGAAATACAGGAACATTTACAGTAGTTCATTCTTGATGTGAGAATTCACACATTTTCCGAGCGAGTTGGAACACGTAGCTGAAAGCTTGCATTCGGGCGCTGCAGTCGCTTAAGTGCGGCCAGTATCCAGTAATCGGGAGATAGTGGGTTCGAACCCCACGGTCGGCAGCCCTGAAGATGGTTTTCTGTGGTTTCCCATTTTCACACCAGGCAAATGCTGGGGCTGTACCTTAATTAAGGCCACGGGCGCTTCCATCCCATTCCTAGGCCTTTCCTGTCCCATCGTCGCCATAAGACATATCTGTGTCGGTGCGACGTAAAGCAAATAGCAATTGCTTGCATTCGGAAGATGGTGATTTCGAACCCCACTGCTGGCATTCCTGAAAATAATTTCCCGTGTTTTAACCTAATTAGGGTCACGATCGTAGCCCTGCCCTATCCCATCGGCACGATAAGACCTGTCTGTATCGGCGCGACGAAAAACAAATATCAATAAAGGAAAACATGGCGGTAGGCTGTCACTGTTGTAACGGCTCAGGGTGTTGAGGGGTTCGTAGACTTACTAATTAGAAATAAAAGACAAGCATTATGTGGATAATAAATTTCATTCAATAGAACGTCGTACACTTGGAATGTGGGTAATAACAGAGTAATATTTAGTGCAAATATTTCATGAAAACTTCGTTTCAGATTTTCTTCTTCTTTTCTTCTTCTTCTTCTTCTTTATCTGTTTACCCTCCAGGGTCGGTTTTTCCCTCAGACGCAGCGAGGAATCCCACCTCTACCGCCTCAAAGGCCGTGTCCTGGAGCTTCAGACTCTGGGTCGGGATACAACTGGGAAGGATGACCAGCACCTCGCCCAGGTGGCTTCACCTGCTATGCTGAACAAGGCCTTGGTGGGGGGGTCATGGAAATATTGGAAGAAATAGACAAGAAAGGGGGAAGGAAGCGGCCGTGGCCTGAAGTTAGGTACCATCCCGGCATTTGCCTAGAGAAGTGGGAAACCACGGAAAACCACTTCCAGGATGGCTGAGGTAGGAATCGAACCCACCTCTACTCAGTTGACCTCCCGAGGCTGAGTCAATCCCACTGCAGCCCTCGTACCACTTTTCAAATTTCGTGGCAGAGCCGGGAATCGAACCCTGGCCTCTGGGGGTGGCAGCTAATCACACTAACCACTACATCACAAAGGCGGACGTTTCATATTTTCGATAATTTTTTCGCAAAGAGTAGCCTCCTCTTTTTTAAAAATATCTTACTGTGGTAAGATTCGCACTGTATGTATTAAGTGATCCAAATTTAAAAACAGGAAATTTATTTCTATCTCTGGCAAAACAATGAGGTGTGAGGGGGTTATGCTTTTATACTGTATATACATTGTGTTATTATGTGGCCTGAAACTGTATAGGATCGGTATCGTGTCCTAGCAATTTCCTTGAGCGAGCATGAGGGAAAACCTGCAGACTGTCAGACTCAAGATGTTGCCTTATGATTTCAAAGCACTTTGTAGCTTTACGTGACTGTTGATCATAGCCACATAGCTTCAAGTTTTATGTGAAATTTGAAAAAAAATCCGTATGCATTTCAAAAATTCGACATGCATCAAGACGTGTGAAATCGTTTCAACAAACTTCGATCTTAAGATATCTGATATGCCTCACTCTGTATAGTTTTCACGGGTACGTTTGTTCACATGATAAATTGTGGGAAACCATAACAATATTATTATTTATCAAAAGCAGACTTTTTGGTATAATATAGGTTTCCGCCCACTGTATGAATTATTCGTCCAGCTTCAAACGAAGTGAGTTTTCTAAGATCTCTGTTTCGGAGTAAGAGAAGCTCATACATCGAAACAAACCAACCATCTTTCTACTTAGCAGTCTACCTTGAAAACATTTATCTGAATTGTGAATTAATGAAAGGAGAAGAGAAATAATCGATAAGTTCCCTTGTTTGGTCATTTCCACTAGAGGTTTGAATGGGGAGAAGACGTAATTAAATGCGTACGTTAGCAATTTAGTGACGATGACTGTGATGAGGAGGAGGTGGGGGGAAGAAGGGGACAACCTTTGCTGCTGTGCCAGCTGGTGTTTATATATAGAATCTTCTGTTTTCAGGCGACATGTAACTAATAATAAAATCCCGCGTGCATGGACACCACTGCTTACATTACGCAGCAACAACTCGCCACTGTGGTTTTCAAATACCCTCATATACACTCACGGAAATTGGAGAAAGAGTCATATAAATAATTTTCAGCCAAGGACTGAAACACTGAAACTATAGTCAGTATACTGCAAGATTCAGAGCCACTGAAACAAGTACGATGAGCAGCGCTTCACTCTGTATAGAAATAAATAATTTCTTCCTCAACAATCCTATTCTCTGCTCGTTTCACTGGCCAGAGGAAAGGCGTCACCTTCTAGTTGGACCGCCCCTCCCCGAGGGGAGGGGAATGGAAACCTTTCCTAGGTCCTTGGTCGTTTCACTAGGCGGTCAAGTGTAGCGGATGGTGTCAGAGAGCCTGTGCGACAACGTCAGATCCCATTTCATACCTGTTGTATTGCAAGGTTAGGGATTTAAGAAACCACGCGAAGAGTGTTGAGTTGCTCCTGTAAAGTGGGGGCAAACACTATGCTGTAGCACGAGACCATCGCCCCTTTTGCAAGGAATTAATAGCATGTACGTACTGCGGTCTATATTAACCGTATAACTTTATAATTTTGTACTCTTATATTATGGGATAAGAGAACATCCATGGTGAAAGAAAGGAGAAATTCCTAATAAGGAATACGAGTTTTTTGTCAGTCCATGTGGCAATAAAAGTTGTTCCAAACTTCTTCGGATAATAATTTACGAAAATTAGCACTCAAAAGTTTGAAGAGTTCAAGTGAGGCAATACTGTGACCCTCCGATTTCAAATCATGGACTGACGGGCTTAACTGGCTGTTAGTGGGTTCGATCCCGGCTCATTCCATGTCGTATGTGAAATTGCTCAAGTACGTGAGCCTTATGTTGGTAGATTTACTGGCACGTAAAAGAACTCCCGTAGGAACACTATTCTGGAATACCGCCGTCTCCGCAAGCCTTGAACGTAGTTTGCGGCACGTAAAAACACATAGTGCAACAGCCGCGGAGGGCCTTGGCCCGAAGGTCTGCAGAGGTCATGTTCTCGGCAGGATGAATCCTCTCGCCCATCATTTATGGCTTTCTAGACCGGGGCCGCTCTTTCATTGTCAGATAGGTCCCTCATTGTGATCGCGTAGGCTGAATGGACGTCGAACCAGCCCTCACATCCAGGTAAAAATCAGTGACCTAGCCGGGAATCGAACATGAAGCCCCGGATAAGAGGCAGGCAAGCTATCCCTACACAATGGGGCTGGCAAAATCACTGACATTGTTATTTAATTACTGTATTATATAATTATGTAGCACACTTATTTATATCATTGTACAATCCTTTCCTTCTCCTTAAATAATTTTGAAGCATGTAATCCAGTAGAAACAGTTTTCTGTACACAATCCCTGATTATGCGTTTAAGCCACTGGGAAAGTCGTCAAAGTCACCTTCCGATTCTGAATTAGGAAATATTTCAATTAGTCGGTCAAATTATTTATTTAACTATTATGTTATTGAAACATATGTCCCACTGTTCGTTCTCCATCCCTTATTGCCAAGTTAGCTGTCAGCACTTCTGATATACTAAGGCTATTTCTAGTCGAAAACACTGTCACGAAACGCTTGATTAAGTCAACGTCCTGATAATATAACACACTGGCGCAGAGTCAGGAGAGACTTCAGGACCGAGTTTACAAAAGTAATTACTTAATTGAATAAGTAAATTAATATAATGTCCTCCAACTCATAACAGACCTACTACTACTACTGCTACAAATACCGATCGAGTTGGCTATGCTGTTTGGGTCATGTATACTTGGGGACAAAACATGACGACCTCGCCTCACACCACTACCCTCCATCAGCAGCCCGGTGTCTATTACCGGCTCACAGGATTTACTGCGTCTGCTGTAGCCGGAGTTGCCAAATGGTCTACTGAACTGTACACGAAGAAAGGGTGAAGACTGAAGAGTGTGTGGAAAAAAAGTAGTTTGGCAACTTCTCCAGAACAAACAAGGATTACTTAAAACTCGTTAACTCAGCAGGGTGTAGGGTGTGATTGACTGCTGGCTTCCAGCTCGCTTTCTGGAACCGAGGCCCGTGGTTTCCCACTTTCACACCAGGCAAAGGCTGGAGCTGTATCTTTAAAACCACCGCCGCTTCTTTCTCATCCTATGCCATCGTCGTCATAAGACCTGCTAACGTGAGTGCGACGTAAAGGAAATTACAACTACTAATAACGTGCATTATCGTTTGGTACCATGTGCTTAGGCAACCTTGAAGTTAGATGATAGGGCAGTGCAGTCGTGTTAAAACTAGAATCGTCACAGACTCAAACAAGCTTGAGAAACTATAATTGTTGCTTTTCCACTAAATTTTGACGTGCTCGTTGAGCGAAGACTCGTAAGACTCAGCATTTGAGACCAGTGCCGGATTACCCAATAGGCGGTCTATATTAACCGTATAACTTCATAATTTTGTGCTCTTATAGTATGTGATAAGAGAACATCCATGGTGAAAGATAGGGGAAATTCTTAGTGAGGAATAATAATTCCTTCACGCTGCTAGGGGCCCCAAGACAGCAGAGCAAATTTAGACCCCATACAGTAAATTATGTGGCTGTGTGAACCGCGGATTTTATGAACAAATTTGAGAGTATTTTCTGAATTAAAATGGCGAGCTGAATTTTTTAAAATTAATGTTTGTCGTGCGAATACCACTTGCCATTCACACAGTTAATGAAACATGCAGCTCGACACATAACGATGTCCCGAGTGACGCGTTTTACTGTCCATATTTCCTTGGGTGACATACAGCCTCATTTTTAAAAACAAAGATCAATCAATATTTCCAAATGTCATGATAGCATTGAGGATTTATAGGAGTCTCATGATAACAAATGATTCTGCTGAACGGACATTTTTTAATTAAAAGTACTTAAGGATTCTGATTGAACTTCAGTGGTACAGTACGACTAAATACTCTTGTCATTGTTTCTACATTTCTACTGAATATGACATCTTGCAAATAATAATAATAATAATAATAATAATAATAATAATAATAATAATAATAATAATAATAATAATAATAATAATAATAATAACCTCTCGAGATATTCTGAATGATTTCATTGCAAGAAGTAAGGAAAGAGAATATATATTATATATATTATGTTAATATGAACAACTGTTCTCCTTACAAGTAACTGAATTTTAATAAAAACGTAATGTGATTTGACAATGCTTGGCTTTGTTTTATTACTTTCTTGGGGTTGGGGGTTAATTACTTGATAGAAGGTATTTGTCAAGGGGCCCCGAATAGTTCAACTGCCTATGGGCCCCTATAGCATTTAATCTGGCATTGTCTGAGACTGAAGGGTGTTTTTTGAAGTTCGAGACTCAAATACTTGCTTTCTTGAAGGGAGGGAAATCTTGGCAATAAGGAACAGAGGACGGGTAACCGGGTAGGTCAATATTCCTCAGTCACGTGCTTGACTTGCTGACTTAGTTGTACAGTACAGCTTGTCAACAATGAAGGCTACACTAGTGTAGTAGTGATCGTGTTTCGGTGGTGCAAGTAATAACTTTTT
Source organism: Anabrus simplex (assembly GCF_040414725.1). Lineage (NCBI taxonomy): Eukaryota > Metazoa > Arthropoda > Insecta > Orthoptera > Tettigoniidae > Anabrus > Anabrus simplex. Next base: position 906,575,977 of record NC_090266.1, read on the forward strand.
AATTGTTTTGGAGATTTTATTCATTCAGTACTAAATTTTCTTCATTTTAAGGTGTTATTTATCAACATTTTTTGTAAATAATGACTGATCTACACTATTATTGCATTTGAAAATCTAAATTCAAGATGATTATAATAATAATTATGATAACGGTCTCAAATAATAACAATAATAACAATAATAATAATAATAATAATAATAATAATAATAATAATAATAATAATAATAATAATAATATGGACAAGAAGTTAAATCACATTTCGTGTAGTTAAATTATATTATTGATTATTAAACTATCGAAACATTTTCACACCAGGCAAATGCTGCGGCTGTACCTTAATTATGGCCACGGTCGCTTCCTTCCAACTCCTTGGCCTTTCCTATCCCATCGTCGCCATAAGACCTGTCTGTGTCGGTGCGACGTAAAGTCACTAGCAAAAAAACTATCGAAATAAAATTGGTCTGCGTTACTAACAGAAAAAAATCCTAATTTGATCTCTTTTAAAATCTAGTCTATCCAGAACAGTCTGTCACGCTAAGCCACTTATATGACCACCGGCAGCAATGGCTAAAGAAGTGTTTTGATAGTGATGAGTGACGAGGTGTTTCGTGACCATCCCCCTAAAGGTTAATTATACCAAGACAAAAGTTCTACCGGGCGAGTTGGCCGTGCGGTTAGGAGCGCGCAGCTGTGAGCTCGCATCCGGGAGATAGTGGATTCGAACCCCACTGTCGGCAGCCCTGAAGATGGTTTTCCGTGGTTTCCCATTTCACACCAGGCAAATGCTGGGGCTTTACCTTAACTAAGGCCACGGTCGCTTCCTTCACATTCCTAGGCCTTTCCTGTCCCATCCTCGCCATAAGAGCTATCTGTGTCGGTGCGACGTAAAGCAAATAGCAACAACAAAAGGTCTATGCCTTCGTACCCTTGGGATAATATTAACACTAAGAAACTGGCAGGAGCTTGGTCATATTGACTCTGCTTAAGCTTGCTCTACGCACTCTCACTATTCCTGTTTGTATCTTCTCTCGATGCCTTTGCTGGCGAGATGTAGTGTTTACAGTGCACTATGTCTTCTGGTATGGGCTATATCAAATTTGTTACTTTCATTGACCTGTCACAGTCTCATCCTTGGCTTTGACAATATGAAAGTGACTGAGGTATGAGTGATGCTAGTAATACCATTCCTTATGCAGCCAGTCCCTGTTATGAATGGTGTGAAAATATCGCTCATAGGGTCAGTTGGTGCATATTTCAGTGGGCTTGGCAGACTGATATGTAAGAGCAACTGCTGGCTCGGTGAGGAAAGCAACGGGAAACTACCTCACTCCTCGTTTCCCTAGTACGCCTCTTCAGTGACGCCTAGGCTATTTATGACAGCTGTTGGCGAAGCTGCAGAGGATCAAACCAGCCTTCGGGCTGATTACCCAACATACACACATCTTCTCTCGTCGCAGGAGGATACAATTCGAGCTTGTACTGGCAATGACCTCCATCATACTCCTACATTTCAATCCTAATCTCACTTCTGTAAACGAAAGCATAACAATCGAACAACTCTATAATTCCTTAAGCATGGAGAGGAGTGAAGTATTGTCAGAATCACACTACGATATTCTCGTTCCTTTATAACACTGTTACAAGTTCTAACAACGTATAAAGTTTTAGCTTTTCAAGTTGAGAGCCTGATGTTCCATTCCAGACAGTAACAGATCGATTCAGCATGCCGTTCAAACGAATATCAGCAGTATTTTCTTCATTTGACTTGGTTCAACTCCTCTGGGAACTGTCCACCTGAGGACGTTCATACGATTCGAATTATATTGAGGATGTTCGTGCGATTCGAATTACTTTGAAAAATATCAATTTAAAATTAGTGAATGGGAGAACTTGCTTAATTGAAATAACATTAATATGTTTTAGTATAGGAACAAAACAAATTTATTTATTTATAGTGGAGTAGTACTGTGAAGGAAAATTGAAAAAGGTTGAAAATAAATTTTTAGAAAAGTAAATTAATATTGTACCTTGTGTATCAGGGTTTATTAGAATTGGAACAGAGATTTATTTTTCCCGAATTAAAAAGAGCTAATTTGTTATGTTGGTTAATGTAATATTATTATCAAGAATAGCGAATTTGTAATGAAATATTAGTCGGTTTTTAATATATCTGGTTCTCCAAGAAATGAATTTAATTCAGTATTTAATGGTAGTTTTTATATTGATATATTAACTGTTAATTGAATATAATATTTTAAGGGATAAGCTTTAGAGTAGAGATCATAATTATTATAAGAGTTGTAAAGAATTGTAGGCTTTAAATTAGCCATCAGTTGAACAATGTTATAAGTTATTTTATTATAATATAATTTTATTATAATATTAAGTTGCATACTGCAGTGAATTGCATAACATAAATGTAATTATAATAGTGATAAAATTAGTATATAAAAGTATAAGATATTTAATATATGTTAATTTATATGAAGGAACTAGGCAAATCTAATGTTGGCCTGTTTATCAAAAACATGTCCTTTTGAGATGTATTTAAGGTCGGGCCTGCCCCCTGATAGTGAATTAAAGAGCCGCGGTATTTTGACCGTGCAAAGGTAGCATAATCATTAGTCTTTTAATTGAAGGCTGGGATGAATGGTTTGACGAAACATTAACTGTCTCCATATTGTAACTTTTTGATGAATACTAATTAATAAAATCATGAATAAAAATATATAAAGAAAATTACTCAAAAACTTAATAAAATTAATAAGCATAATTAACCGAAATGTCCGTAGTATGGGCGCCAGAGTTCACCAGAATGGATCCCTCGAATTTAAATAAGAGCATGATAAACTGTATATCCCAGGGCGTGTACATAATGCTGCGTACTGGTACATCTGCTGCAGGCCTTATCTAACCTCCTGAAAACGACTAAATAGGTAGGAACTGCACCTAGGTTCATCAATAACACTGATTCTAAAATAGCTAACTATATTCTTAACAAATTCCGTGCATGAGCACCTCATCAACATACAACATTATACATATAATACACACATAAAATATTGCTGGAAGACTCCATATTTACAACAACAACAATAATGAAAATCGTGGGAAAACGAAAGCGAGAACTAAGCTACCATTTGTAGATAGTCGGATGAACAATGTACATGTATGAAGATAAATACCCTTCACTGTCTCTATATCAATTCGACTTACCGATTCTCATAATCGGCAGTTATCACATCACAGAGATACTGTACCTTGTACTACTGTGTTCACATATTTTAACACTTGTTGTAAAGATATATACACACGTCTGTCGATCCTCAACATAAATTTGTGGAAAGTCTGAGATAGCTTTCACCAACATATAATGCTAGGCCGCCACAAGTGCTACAGTACTTAATGCGCAAGCACTCTCCACAATCAGCCACTTTCCACGAACATCAAGACTACGCTCCACGAACGTTTGAAGTCCAGTCCATTGCTGCCGTGTCACTCCAGTACCGTGTATCAGCACCACTTCCTTCCCGTACAGTGTGTCAGTTGTCGTTCCTTCATACGGTCTTACTGCTTGTAGTTGTAGTAGTTATCTTCCTTCTCGTTCCTTTACAATATTCTCGGTTGCCGCCGTATGATCCACCTTTATAGACATCAACATCCCCCTTCTCTCAGATGATACGTCTGGATTGGTGCTTGCCCACCAATCATGAGTGATCTCTAGTCAAGACCAAGCCCTGAACTACTTCTTCCTCCCAAGACAATAACAAACTCTGGGGTATATTAAATGACTCACCGAACTTCCCTAGTACAACAACATCAACAAACACATCTCATCAGACACTGGGATATTTACATGACTCACGGAATATCCCGACACAAGTAGATCACAACAAACACTGGGGTAGCCACATGACTCATCCGAATTACCAGAGTTATTAAAGCAATGTTTTCCCACTCGTGCAAAACAAATTACTCATACCTACATATGTGGATATCTTCCAGCTTATAAATATAAATGGCAAAATATACAAATGAAATACTGATAATAATAATAATGATAATAATAATAATAATAATAATAATAATAATAATAATAATAATAATAATAATAATAAATCGAATACTGACAATAATATCTCTAACTTCTACATATAATTCGGGGGTGTGATATATGTACTATCACAATATAATGAATAGAATTTAACTTTTGAGTCAAAAGGCTTAAATGAATATGAAAGACGAGAAGACCCTATAGATCTTTATATGGAATTATACATATTTGGTTTAGTGGTATTGTTAGTATGTATTTTACCGTTGTTTGTTGGGGTGACACAAAGATAAATGTAACTCTTTGTTATACAAACATTGATTTATGAATATTTGATCCGTTAATAACGATTATAAGATAAAGTTACCTTAGGGATAAAAGCGTAATTTTTTTGAGAGTTCATATCGACAAGAAAGATTGCGACCTCGATGTTGGATTAAGGAATATGATTAGGTGTAGTAGTTTAATTAATAAGTCTGTTCGACTTTTAAATCCTTACATGATCTGAGTTCAGACCGGCGTAAGCCAGGTCGGTTTCTATCTTTATAGTAAATAAATATTTTAGTACGAAAGGACCAAATATTCAAAATAATTTTTAATATAAGTGATAAATATTAATACTACTTTGGCAGAGAAGTGTATTGAATTTAGAATTCAAAAATGTAAGATTATTACAAGTAGTATTGTTAATAGAGATTTTAATGAGAATGTTGGGCTGTCATGTTGGTTATTTGTGTATTAATTGGGGTGGCCTTCCTTACTCTGTTGGAGCGAAAGGTTTTAGGTTATATTCAAATTCGTAAGGGGCCTAATAAAGTAGGATTTATTGGATTTCCCCAACCTTTCACTGATGCAATTAAGTTATTTTCTAAGGAGGGTACATAAACTGTAGCGTCAAATTATTTGATATATTATTTTTCTCCTGTGTTTAGATTGTTTTTGGCTTTAATGACTTGAATGATTTATCCTTTTATAACAATTTTGTTTACTTTTAACTTGGGAATTCTTTTTTTAGTGTGTACAAGTTTAGGGGTATACACTGTAATAATTGTGGGATGATCATCTAATTCTAATTATGCATTATTAGGAGGATTGCGAGCTGTTGCTCAGACAATTTCCTATGAAGTGAGATTAGCATTGATTTTGTTAAGATTTATTTTTTTAGTAGATAATTATTGTTTAATAAGAATTATAAGTCTTCAAGGTTATGTGTGAGTCATATTTTAAACTTTCCCCCTTATATTAGCGTGACTTTCATCATGTTTAGCGGAAACTAATCGAACTCCTTTTGATTTTGCGGAAGGAGAGTCGGAGTTGGTTTCGGGATTTAATGTTGAATATAGAAGTGGTGGATTTGCATTAATTTTTTTAGCTGAATACACTAGTATTTTGTTTATAAGAATATTGTTTTGTATAATTTTTTGGGAGGGGATGTTTTATCAATTTATTTCTTTTTTAAGTTGAATTTTTTAGCCTTTATATTTATTTGGGTTTGAGGAACTCTTCCTCGATTTCGGTATGACAAGTTAATATATTTAGCATGGAAGGCTTATTCACCTTTATCACTTAATTTTTTATTATTTTTTTAGGATTAAGGGTTTTTATATTTTCCTTATTTAATATATTTTATTTAGTAAAGTTAATAGAAGAATTGAACTTCTGTCTTATGTTTTCAAAACACATGCTTTCATAAGATCAATAACTAGTTTACTAGATTATCTCAAATGTAAAAGGTTAGAGGATTTAAGATATAATAAAAAAGTATAGGACAGTAAGGATTTGGCCAGTTAGAATATAAGGATCTTCTACTGGTCGAGCACCAATTCATGTTAAAAGGACAACAATGGAAACTATAGATCAAAATAGGATTTGGTTGATTGGATAAAATTGGATTCCACGGAATTTGTTACTTGCAGTAAAAGGAAGGATGAGAAGAATTGCAATAGATATTACTATTGCAATTACTCCCCCTAATTTATTAGGAATAGATCGTAAAATTGCGTATGCAAAGAGAAAATATCATTCGGGTTGAATGTGAACGGGTGTAACTAAGGGGTTGGCAGGAGTAAAATTATCAGGGTCTCCTCATATATATAAGGTTCGAGAAGAGTTAATAATAGTAGGATAGCTACCATAATGATAAAACCATAAATGTCCTTGAAGGAGAAATAAGGGTGGAATTTTATCTGAATTTCTGTTTAAACCTAAAGGGTTATTTGATCTTGTTTGATGGAGAAACAATAGGTGAATTATAACTATTATAGCTACAATAAATGGTAGAACGAAATGAAAAGTAAAGAATCGAGTGAGAGTAGCATTATCGACAGCGAATCCTCCTCAAACCCATTGAACTAAGTCAATACCGTACCTAAATAAGGAACAGCTGATAAGAGGTTTGTAATTACTGTTGCTCCTCAAAAAGATATTTGACCTCAAGGGAGAACATATCCTATAAAAGCTGTTCCTATTACTAGAAATAAAATTACAACACCTGTAGATCAAGTGTGTATATAATTATATGAACCATAATATATTCCACGGCCTACGTGAGGATAAAGAAAAAGGATGCACCATTAGCGTGTAAGGTACGTAAGAGTCAGCCGTAGTTGACATCACGGCAGATGTGAGCTACACTAGAGAAACTAGATCTACATTTGCAGTATAGTGTATAGCTAAGAAAAGGCCGGTGGCAATTTGGATTATTAGACAAAGGCCGAGGAGGGATCCAAAGTTTCATCAAGCGGAAATATTGGAAGGGGCTGGAAGATCTACTAAGGCATTGTTAGCAATTTTAAATAAAGGGTGTGATACTCGCATAGGTTTGGCCATTAAAATTTTTGTCGTAAAGGACCTTGGAAGATGTTAGTGATTTTTACAATTACGATTAAAGTAAGAAATAAGTAGTTTACCAACATTAAGGTAATTAGGTGATTGGGTTTATTATAGAGTTTGATTAAATGAGGGGTGGCTTCTGTATTCAGAGAATTATGTATTAGATCCACATTTTTTGTAAGTATGTTGGTAAAATAAGGATCTCTTATCGATGAAATTATTAAAATTAAGGGTAATGACAAGAGTTTTCATAGATGTATAAGATGGCTCATTAGAAGCTAAACTGGTAATGGAGATAAAAAGGACTAATATACCTCCTAAGAAGATCAAAAATAGGATGTAGGAAAATCAGAAGGAGGAGGATATTAATCCAGCAGTTATAGAGATAATACATGTTTGTACAATGATAATAAGGGTTATAGCAAGAGGGTGATTAGCTTGTATAAAAATTAGACTATTAAGAAGATTAAAAACAAGGAATCTTAAATTTAGGATTCAGAGGGTAATTTAGTGTAAAATATTAATTTTGGGGATTAGTGAGAAGAATTTTCTTTCCTCTGAGTTTTAGAAGAGATATCCTAATATTCGTTTACAAGACCAGTGTTTTTATTAAACTACTAAAACAATGGTAATAAATATAAGTTGAGTTATCTTGATTCTAGTATTTTTAATAGGAGTGTGAACTTTTTGTTACAAGCATAAACATTTATTGTCTATATTGTTGAGCTTGGAATTTATTGTATTGAGTTTATTTGGGTTGCTTGATTTATATTTAAATTTTTTGATTATGAATTGTATTTTAGTATGTTTTTTAACATTTTATGTTTGTGAAGGGGCTTTAGGATTATCTGTGTTGGTTTCTATAATTCGAACCCATGGTAATGATTTTTTCAAACGTTTAGAATTTTACAATGTTAACGTTTATATTTAAAATTGTATTTTTAAACCCCCTATGTCTTTTATTGATTATTGATGGGTGGTTCAGTCTTTAATATATTTTATAACTTTTATATTTTTATGGGTTGTATCTTCTCTGGCGAATTTGGTAATTTAAGTTATTGCTTTGGGGGTGATATTTTATCTTATGGACTTATTTTATTAAGTCTTTGAATTTGTGCATTAATGATTACGGCGAGAGAGTCGATTTATCGAGTTAAATTTTATAATCAATTATTTCAAATTTACGTTTTGTTTTTCCTGTTAATGTTATATTGTACTTTTAGAAGAATTAGCATATTTTCTTTTTATTTTTTTGAAAGTAGACTGATTCCTACTTTGTTTTTAATTTTAGGTTGAGGATACCAACCTGAGCGGTTACAAGCAGGAGTATATTTATTGTTTTATACTCTATTAGCTTCCTTGCCCTTGTTAGTAGGGTTATTTAATGTATATAGAATTTACGGTAATTTGGATTTAAGCTTGTTAAAAAATGTAAATTTATTTAATGTTATGTTTTATTTGGTTTTAATCTTGGCTTTTTTAGTAAAAATTCCAATATTTTTTGTTCATCTGTGACTACCGAAAGCACATGTGGAAGCCCCAGTATCTGGGTCTATAATTTTGGCGGGCGTATTGTTGAAGTTAGGAGGATATGGATTATTACGTGTTTATTCAATAATGATTTCCTTAGGGTTAAAGTATAATTACGTTTGAGTTGCCATTAGTTTAGTTGGAGGTGTATTAGTTAGCTTGGTATGTATATATCAAACGGATTTAAAGGCTTCAATTGCTTATTCTTCGGTTTCTCATATTGGGATCGTTCTAGGGGGTTTGATAACACTAAGTGTTTAGGGTTTAGAAGAAGTTATACACTTATAATTGCTTATGGATTATGTTCTTCTGGTTTGTTTGCATTAGCCAATATTACGTATGAACGTCTTGGTAGACGAAGAATGTTAGTAAGTAAGGGTTTGATGAATTTTATACCTTCAATTGCTATATGGTGATTCCTTCTTAGTTCTTCTAATATGGCTGCGCCCCCTTCTTTAATTTTAATACGTGAGATCGGTCTGTTTAATAGACTAGTCGCTTGATCATGAGTGTCTATGGTTATATTAATGTTGTTGTCATTTTTTAGAGCGGCATATACTTTATATCTATATGCTTATAGTCAACATGATATAATATATTCTGGAATTTACTCTTGTTCAAGAGGATATAGTCGTGAATTTATTTTGTTATTACTTCATTGATTACCATTGAATATTTTAGTATTAAAGGGAGATTTATGTATATTATGATTGTGTTTAAATAGTTTAATATAAAATGTTGGTTTGTGATTCCAATGATGTAGGTAACTACTTTAAACCATTTTATGATCATTGTCTATCTGTTTTTTGAGTTTTTGTTTTTATTTATTGTGGCGATAATTTCGGTTATTATAGGATTTTATTTTATTATACATGATTTAGTGATTTTTATTGAGTGAGAAGTATTAAATTTGAATAGAAGTTCAATTGTTATGACATTTTTATTTGATTGAATATCACTTTTGTTTATAGGGTTTGTATTGTTTATCTCAGCTTTAGTAATTTTTTATAGTGATGAATATATGCATAGTGATTTAACTATTAATCGATTTATTATTTTGGTATTAATATTTGTATTATCAATAATATTTTTGATTATTAGACCAAATTTAATTAGAATCTTATTGGGATGAGATGGATTAGGACTTGTATCTTACTGTTTGTTTATTTATTATCAGGATTTTAAATCTTATAATGCGAGATTATTAACAGCTTTATCTAATCGAATTGGGGATGTAGCACTATTAATAGCTATTGCGTGGATAATGGCATATGGGAGTTGGAATTATGTATATTACTTGGATTTTGGTAAAAATTCTTTTATAATTATATTAATTAGTGCTATAGTGGTATTAGCTGCTATAACTAAGAGTGCTCAAATTCCTTTTTCTTCATGATTACCGGCGGCTGTGGCTGCTCCAACACTCGTATCAGCTTTAGTACATTCATCAACATTGGTTCCGGGAATGGCTCTTAGCCTCAACATCCCTCACTAGCTACTTGGCCAGAACAGGCTCTTTATAACATCCAGGAACGTCACCAGAAGGCCACGTCATGCAGACTAGCTTAGAGAGACATCTGAACACATTATTCTAATAATACAGGCGAGGTTAGCTCAGAACGTAGAGGCGTGCTTTCGAGAGAGGGTTGTGTTCGAAACTTGCAATCGATCGCACTTTTTTTTTTTGCTAGTGGCTTAACGTCGCACCGACACAGATAGGTCTTATGGCGACGATGGGATAGGAAAGGCCTAGGAGTCTTAAGGAAGTGACAGTTGCCTTAATTAAGGTACATTCCCAGCATTTGCCTGGCGTGAACATGAGAAACCAAGAAAAACCATCTTCAGGGCTGCCGACAGTGGAATACGAACCCCGATCATACTTAGAATGGACTTCCGAGGTTTCTCATTTCAACTCTAGAAGAATTATGGAGAGGTATATTTTTAAAGGGCACAAGTACTTACTTCTAAATCTCTGCTGCTATTAATTACATGCAATGGGACAGAATTCAGCAGAGAGAGAGAGAGAGAGAAAGCACACATCATTGCTGTTGACCACCTATATGTATCAAGCAGGATGAGCAAGTAATAACCACCTCTTTTACCACTACTGCTACCACTACTACTATTATTACTACGACTTCTGATGATAATAATGTAAAGAGATTTTTTAACAGAAGGCATAAGGCCGGGCTGAGTGGCTCAGACGGTCGAGGCGCTGGCCTTCTGACCCCAACTTGGCAGGTTTGATCCTGGCTCAGTCCGGTGGTATTTGAAGACGATCAAATGCGTCAGCCTCGTATCGGTAGATTTACCGGCACGTAAGAAACTCTTGCGGGACTAAATTCCGGCACCTCGGCATCTCCAAAAACCGAAAAGTAGTAGTTAGTAAGACGTAAAGCCAATAACATTATTATTAGTAGGACTAGTGCTCTTAAACAATGTACTAGGAATAGGACGTTTGTAAGACGACTGTAATCTATTCCAAATGAGTTAACCGAATAGCTTTTATGGAACAAGTTGTTTACTCGGGACGATCCGTGTTGGTGTGAGCTTGCAATCAGAAGATGATGGGTTTGAATTCCACTGTTGGATAGCTTTCCGTGGTTGCACATTTTCACACCAGATAAATGCCATGACTGTACCTTAACGAAGATCATACCTTCCTATTCCTAGACCTTTCACGTCCACTGCACGGTGAAGAGTGACATTGAACCGTATGTGAAATGAATATAAATAATTTACAGAATTTACTTCACAATTCCAAATGACGGTTCAACTCCTTGATAGTAGGTATATGTGTGGACGAAATTATATGCGGTTAATATCAGTACAGGGGCCAGTGCCCTACACGATAATAATAATAATAATAATAATAATAATAATAATAATAATAATAATAATAATAATAATAATAATTGTTACGCTTTTCAGTGGACTAGAAGGTGAAGGAAGAGTGAGGAATAAAAGGCTGGACAAAGTATGAACCAATGATTAAATTTTGATGGACACATTTTATTTTATTTTCTTAGTTTGCTTGAAATCTTTTCAAATGATGACAATAACGACAACAACAACAACCATAAATTAACAGCAATGTATAAACTTTAGGAAAAATGCAGATAAGCACTGGAGCTCAAGTCTTTCACCAGGGGTGAGAAGTTCCCGTTTATATTAGATAAGATTTCAAGTCTGCATCAGACAAACTGGTCAATCTACACATAATTTTTTGGAATGAATTTATAAACTTCGAAAGAGAATCGATCCATGGACCATATTACCAAGAAGCTAGAGCTTTCCAAATTAATTTCAGAAGAGGGGAATCAAACCCTCAGTTTGAGATCAGATACTCTTCAAGAGGGAGTACAAACCTTCAGTTAGAGTAATCATACCTCAAGCTTTATTTTTAACACTTCAGGAGAGCATTGGACCCTGAACTAAAACTTCACACTTCATGCTCTTTACCTGAGAGTTCATTAGAGCAACAGTTACCATACATAAAAGCTCATTAGGCTTTTACACTCGCTACACTTATTCAAATAGGGAAGCCGCACACATAGACGGATAGAAACATCCAGAATATTACGGCCCTGGAAAGTAAAATATAAACGGTTAATGGAAAGGCCGAGAACAAAACGGAAGGGAGGCTGAACCCACTCAAGCCCTCTCAGTACATGAATTGTCAATAAATCCTAATAAGGCAGAAGCCACGTGACACAGAGGTTAAGCCATACTAGCCTAGTTGGTGACTAAAATAGAAAAAAAATGTTAAAGTTCAAAACACGGATAGAGAATTTAGAGGTAGAAAACTTAGTCACCGGAAAACAAAGTGAATAAGGGAAATGAGGGTATATACCCGTGCGTCCTTATATTTTACGTATTCCCCATTAAGGTTTCACACATGCCCGTAGGCTGCCTAGAAAACCTACGTTCTACGCCCTAACAGAAAGAAAACATTACAATTTTAAGGAGACGCAGCTCGACCTAACTGTTACATGCTAAGGGGGACGCGGGAATCTTCCCTTCGCCACACGTTAAGTTCTTTTCTTTTTTTGCTATTGACTTTACGTCGCACCGACACAGATATGTCTTATGGCGACGATGGGACAGGAAAGGGCTGGGAGTGGGAAGTAAGCGGCCTTGGCCTCAATTAAGGTACAGCCCCAGCATTTGCCTGGTGTGAAAAAGGGAAACCACGGAAAACCATCTTCAGGGCTGCCGACAGTGGGGTTCGAACCCACTATCTCCCGAATACTGGATACTGGCCGCACTTAAGCGACTGCAGCTATCGAGCTCGGTGACGTTAAGTTCACATATTTAGGTGATAGTTTTGCCTTGCCTTATACCGCCATAGCTACGCCGTAGCCAGCCCCAACCTCGTCATCCGGCCCTCAATTAACGTTGCACTGTCAAAGTCCCGAACCGTCTCACAACTATATACAGGGACAGGCTTGGTGAAACATGACATCACAAAGCAGAAAGCTGATTGGGTGATCATTACGTATTTGGCGGTAGTGGCAGCTCAAAAAACAGCTGAAAGTAATTCAGGTTATTCAACCCCAAAACAGGAGCAATTCCCTACAAAGTTAATTAATGTTCAGTACACTAGGGGGCACTTATAAGGTCAGTCTAGGAAGGTCTGGTCGCGCTACCACAATCCTTTGCGGTGTCGGCCATATAGAGTCTTAAGCAGCGTTATAAAGTGGACGAGCCCGATGTGATAATGTGAAATATATTTGCATTTAGAAGGAAAGTGGGGTGCTACGTTACACAAAATTGTGAGAATAAGTCAACTGGCGGGACTAGAGTGTTTCGCTTTCTATTGATAGGCAATGGTGACCTTAGTAAATACGGTACAAAATTGCAGCCATGATCAACGGCAACCCACTTATAATTCCGTCTTGTTCGAGGTTAGTAAGTTATTAGAATGAAATTATTCCTGAAGAATCATATGT